>NW_012116866.1:1689902-1703960 GCF_000951035.1 Colobus angolensis palliatus | reverse complement strand
ATCCTTTCAACCTTAATTAGCACAGCGATGTTTCTAGCAAGGACAAGATTGGGGGTAGAGTCACAGATTAACAGCATCTCAAATACAGAGCCAAATGGAGTCTCTTAAACTTACTTCTATCTATAATAACACAGTAACAGGCTGACCTCTCTTTTCCCCACACCTGCCAAATTCAGAGAGCAGGAGGCAGCTCAGCCAAATAACTTTCTGTTCCCTTACCTATCCTCCCTTTCTTCCCTCTGCTCTCCTACTTTGGCCTAGGTGAGAAACAAAGGAAACAGATGCTACTGAGAGGAGGAGGGGATGTGGACAGAGAGAGGTGGGGAGAGAGAGAGAGAGAGAGAGAGAGAGAGAGAGAGAGAGAGAGAGAGAGAGAAACACCAATCAAGTCCCTTCCCCAAGTCAATATCTTAACTGGATAAGTAAGAAGACAGACTTACCTTTGGATAAAGACTGGACGTCTGATTAACACCTAGAACACCAGGGCTCTGGGTGATTCATGTGTACGTTAAAGTCTGCAAATATCCACGGCAAATACAGATTGTGGTTCAGTGGTCTGGAGTGGGGCCTGAGAGTCTGCATTTCTGAGAAGCTTCTAATTAATGCCAATGTTGAAATTTCTTAGGCCACACTTTGAGTAGCAGAGTGCTGTGAGCCAGGGAAGATTACCCACACTGAATAAATTTTAAATTGATTTTGAAAGATAAAAGAGCTACATTTTGATCAGGTAATGAATTGTGCTTTCAATATACAAGTTACCCACTTTATTTAATTTTTCAAACATTATTATGAATATAGGCTATTTGAAAACTGCATACTGTATTAAGAAAAAATGTTAAGCCCATTTTTCTTGCCATCCTCCCACCCACTCCCTCAGTGGGTTATAGATGTAATCACTATTTAACAATTTGATGTGCACTCTTCCAGGCCTTTTATTTCAAAAAAGACTTTTTTTTTGAGACGGAGTCTCGCTCTGTCGCTCAGTCTGGAGCGCAGTGGCCGGATCTCAGCTTACTGCAAGCTCTGCCTCCCGGGTTTACGCCATTCTTCTGCCTCAGCCTCCCGAGTAGCTGGGACTACAGGCGCCCGCCACCTCGCCTGGCTAGGTTTTTGTATTTTTTTGTAGAGACGGGGTTTCACCGGGTTAGCCAGGATGGTCTCGATCTCCTGACCTTGTGATCCACCGTCTCGGCCTCCAAAAGTGCTGCGAAAAAGAGCTTTTTAAGCATATTGTTGTATTGATCAGGATTCAATTTCAGAGAACAGAATTAACTCTAGCTGGATTAAGTATGAAGGAATTTATTATACTGAAAGAAATCAGGCACATTCCTCAGTCCTGGGCCCAGCAAATACATTCAGCTTGACACCATATATCTCTCAATTTCCTGAGCCCAGTACAAACACGGCCCAGTGCAAATACAGACACCATATATCTCTCAATTTCCTGGGCCCAGTGCAAACACGGCCCAGTGCAAATACATTTCTCCATATATCTCGGCTTGGGAAATCCTGGGAAATCCCCGATAAGGGCGCCGCCGTTTGTAGTTTTACTGAAAGCACGGGAACAATAGATGACTGCTAAATGTATAACTTAATATGTTAACCAATTGTAATGCTGTAACCTAAAGAATTCCCTTTTTCCCTGTTCCTCTGTAACCTTACAAATCCTATTTTCATTGGGCTATAAAAAGCGAGCGCACGCATTGTTCGGGGCCCTCTTGTATGTTGTGGAACGGAGGGACCAAGTTCGAACTTGCATTAAAGATCCTTGCCGCTTGGCTTTGACTCTGGACTCTGGTGGTCTTCTTTGGGGAATAAACGGTCTGGGCATAGCAATACAGTACTTAATAGCTTACGAAATGGTTGGGAGAGATGAAGAAACGGACTGTAGTTTGTGTTTTCAGCAAAGTTTCCCAGTATCAGTTCAACAAGAGAGTTGCTGCCTCTTCCAAGATCAGAAATTTGCCAGCCTCGGGTCACACAACCATTGCCATGATTGAGAAACAGCCACGATAGAAAAGATGCTGCTAGGAGAATGGCGTGAACCTGGGAGGCGGAGGTTGCAGTGAGCTGAGATCCGGCCACTGCACTCCAGCCTGGGCGACAGAGCGAGACGCTGTCTCAAAAAAAAAAAAAAAAAAAAAAAAGAAAAGATGCTGCTAATACTAGGGTACCAAGACCATACCTATCTTCTATGGTCCAAGGAATGGATGCTCAGGGCTCTGCCCCTAGCAGCACAAAGCTAGATCCTGGACACTGGGTAAGTACTATTGCTGGTAAAGAAAAACCAAAATCTTCCTCAACCAGGTTTCCAGAAGCAACACCATCTGCAGCAGTACAGCCTCCGCTTCACTTTTACCTTCCATGTGTTGTACGAGGGCTTCTGAGTGGCCAGACTTAAATTACACTCAGCACCTCACTGCAGGGGAGTCACAGTCCCTTTTATCTTTCCAGGCTCTGCAGTTCAGAAAGACACTTGAGATGGTAATGAGTGGATGTTGACACCACCTCTACAGACAATAAAGGGGTTAGTCCTAAAATTTTATTGCTGGGAAAGACTTAGGGATTTAGTCTAACTTGTTAATTTTAGAGAAAGGAAATTGAGACCCAGGGAGCTGAAATGACTTGGTAGTGATGGAATAGAAATAGAACTCCAGTCATTTACATGGAGTTGAGTGTAGCCTAACAAGATAGCTTCCTCTCCAGGAGTCAGGTGATAATTCTCCAGCCTCATCTTATTGCCTATAAACTCACCAGAGAGATTGTTTTCATCTAAAGCACATCTCCTTGCATCCCAACTTGTGTTTATGCAGTTCATTTTGGAGACCAAACCACAGAACCTTATATTTATCCCTTTTAAATTATGTCTTTGTTAACATAATAAGACAATTTTTGATCCCAGTGCAGTCCCTCCCAGTTTGTAACACATGCATATTAGGTAAGCATATCTTTGTGTCTAATCAAAATTACTTTTTTAAAAAGTTGAATAAAGCAGATAAAAGAAATTTGGGTGGAGCTCTATCTCACTAGAAATCTATTTCTTGATTGCTACCCATCTGTGTCGTACTCTTTTGGTATAATTGTTTAACCAATTACCAGCCTAGTTGACTGTTTTCTCTCTCTCTCTCTTTCTCTATTTGTTTTGTAATTTCCTTTTTTTGAGACGAAGTCTTACTCTGTCACTCAGGCTGGAGTGCAGTGGCACAATCTTGGCTCACTGCAACCTCTGCCTCCCGGGTTCAAGCGATCTTCTTGCCTCAGCCTCCCGAGTAGCTGGGATTACATGTACTCGCCACCGCGCCGGACTAATTTTTGTATTTTCAGTAGAGATAGGGTTTCACCATGTTGGCCAGGCTGGTTAGTTGACTGTTCTCATATCGAGCTCATAATTATCTCCCTTGTCCACAAGGAGGTCTGTCCAGAAGCCTAGGGAAGTACCCAGTATATGAACATTTCCCTAACCTGTCTGTCTATTCACCCTGTCAGAAAAAAAAAAAAAGAAAGAAAAAGGAAAGACAAACAAACAAAAAAACAGACTATCAGGGCAAGACCATTCTTGGTAAGCTCATGCTAGCACCTAGTGGACGCTGCTTCTTTTTAGGAGCATTTACAAGCCCTTCCTGCAGTCATCTGCTCTGAGAATATCATTTTTGATTAGAAGCAGCCTTAAGATTTGATAGCCTGGAGGTATAGAAGCAGGTGGGACTTGCCCATGGAGTACCCCTGTATCCCCAGTAAGGGGATTTGAGATCCTCTGTGGGAGGGTTGTGAACATGAAACCTGTGAGGGACAACGACACAAGACTGCAGGAGCCCCTGCCCATGACAGCACCGCAACTCTGTGGCCACCATAAGGGCTGTTGTGGATGACTGGAAAATGTTCCAGGACAGCTTGCAAAGTCTCAAAACTGATTCTCCTTTTTGCCTAGACATGCCAGGCACGTTGAATAAAACAACCTGAAGTGTCTTAGTCTTCATGTCTCTGCCACCTTTGCCTCATTGCTCTTTCTACCACCCTTTCCAGGCCCTTACCCCTCATTTCTTTCACCCGTGGGAAAGACCGAGCTTACAGTCACCTATTCTAAGAATTTTTCCCAGCTTCCTCCAGGTAAAATGAATTATTTCTTTGTCCCAGCCTCCAAAGTATTTTGTTCATGCTGTCAATTGAACGTATGGTTTGAGACATGTGAGAGAAAGAAGGGGATATATTTGGTGGTAAGGAGACATGTTTGTTGGCATGACATTTTAAAGGATTTGGAAATAATCTGTGGACTAACCTAAAGTTTATAGGACTTCTGATTTTTCTCTTGCAAAAATCCTTTAGGGAATATTAGAGAAGGCATTATTGGCCTTAACTTTTTTGGATAGGGGCACAGAAGTTCAGAGAGCTTAACTGGTTGGGCCAAAGTTATTCAACTACTACGTAACAGAACCAAAATTTAAATCTAGGGTTTGTGCATGCAAGTCCAGAGCTCTTTCCACTATAACACACTGGTCTAACTGCAGGTAGCAAAAGCTCTCCAAGGTTGTGACACTGGGTGAGGGTACCCATGGCCATTCTCTGCATTTTTTCTGTCTGGGGAAGAATGGAGGGAGAGGGTTTGTGCAAAATGTCACTCAGCAAACCCTGATGTGGAATGGGGAACATCTGTGGTCTCCCTTGCCCCACACATCTGACTCTCTGTTTACCAATTTCTCCTTGAGTCAAAAAAGGAACTGAGAGCATGACCCAAATATCACGAACCGGTTCCTGCCCCAGCATTTCTCAGAAGGACAGACAAACAACGTGAGGGATGTGCTAATGTTGGGTTGGGTGGGGAGGGTCAGAAGTTGGGCAGGAAGAGTTATTTGCTCAGTTGACCAAGTTATTTCCATGCAGTGAGAGGGCTTCAACTACCAATCCATTATCGCTGATCCTAGGGTTCTGTAGAGCTGAAGTTATTGCCTCAGAATCTTGATAATAGTAGATACAGAAGGAGGACACATCTTTACAAAGACAGACCTCTAAATTAATATGCAGACTTAGTGATGTGGTTGTGGCAGGGTAGATGGTTAAGATCTGCTTTTCTCTAAGTTCTCATGGCCACTGAATTTCTGGACTGGTTGCGCAGTGATTTATCTCTGCCCAACAGCTTTTCTTACCAGTCACCCACAGCCATTTCTCCAGGCCACTTCTTCACCATAGCTACAGCCTCTCCTGTTTTGTATTCCCTCTGAACTGCCTCTAGTGCAGTGGTTTAACTTAGAATTTCTTTATCTCACTAATGAGATATGTTAAGTCCATTCTTATTACGGCTCTGCAATGTGGCTATACTTACTCCTATTTTACATATTAAGGAGCTGAGACTTAGGGAAATCAGATAACTTTTTAAGAGTACATGATTACCTGTCAGTAAGTAGCAGGCCCAGATGCAGCTTGGGATTCACTTCTAGGTTTTCTCTGGCCTCAGACTATGTCCCTCAAAGACAGTGCTAAATTTGAACTCATCACGTCCTAGGTACCTACATTCTATAGAATCATGTTATTATTCTTCCATTTATATTTTTGTTCGACATTGTTATTTGGGAGCCTCAAAGTGTATTTTCACATCTGTCCTAGATCTTAAGTCGCATTAAGAACATAATCGGAAAAATTAACAAACATTTACTGATAACTGACCGGATGCAAGAGGGCACTGGTGGCAATGCTGGAAATATTAATAGAGAGACGAACTTGTCTTTGGACCATGACAAGGAGGTGATGAGACAAAAGAGGAGAAATTTCTCTGCGACTGCTCAGCAGAGATCTGCACTTATAGTAAATGTTCTAAAGATGATAATTATAAATCATACCCGTGACTATGCTCTAGAAGCCCACGAGTTTTGAGAAACAACTAGAGTAGGAAGACTGGGTCATGTGTATCTGCATGCATCAGCCTTGTTACATAAAATGGGTGCCTTCTCAAAAAAGCAAGCCATCACACACTTGACAATTTCTTAGCAATTATAAAAAATTTTTGCTTACTCAATATTTATCAAGATTGCAGTTTCAATGGTGATAAAAACAAATTGTGGCTGATGTGTGTGTGTGTGTGTGTGTGTGTGTGTACAGCTACTAATCCTAAGACAGAGAGCCTCTTCTCCTTTCCTTGACAGGAAAGCAACCCAGCTCCCTCTCTAAAGATAGCAATTCCTTCCTTGGGCCTAACATCCTGATTATTCTTTTGCAGGGCTTCCATATTTACTTTTCCTTTTTTCAAGACAAGTCCATAGAAAACATATCTTACAAAAAGGCAAATAATGCCCCCTCGTGGCTAAAATCCTAAATACAGAAGCTGTTAAATTCACTTCAGCGGGTAGAAATGGAGACATATTTATTCACCCAGTTAGATATATACTGAGCCAGCCTCTGTGGGCATTCAGTAACAATTGAGATGTGTCTCCTACTGCTATCCTTGAAGGAACTTATGCAGTAATTTTAGGAAATTGAGAAGGGAAATCTCACTTCTAAGGATACCATAATAAAATGTCAGTAAATGAACCCTTACGTTTCACCTCTTTTCCAGAATATAAATATCTATTATTGTTCATGGTGAAGAATTTTAATAATACTAGTTGAAATAGATAAATAAAAACTATATAAGAAGAAGTATATAATGCATTTCATGTAAGTCTGTCTCATAATGCCCGCTCCCAGAAATAACCAGTTAATGGTTTGATATACTGTATATCTCTCAACATTTTTTATATATGTGCATGCATATATGTATTTTTAAAGTAAATGTGCCCAGACATTTCTACTTGTACATCAGCTTTTTAATACTTTATGATATAACCATACTATCCAGCACTCCCACTGCTAGGTGTATACCCAAAAGAAAGGAAATCAGTATGTTGAAGAGATATCTGCACTTCCATGTTTGTTGTAGCACTGTTCACAGTAGCCAAGATATGGAAGTGACCTATGTGTCCATCGACAGATGAATGGATAAAGAAAATGTGGTACTTATACGTAATAGAGTACTACTCAGCCATAATTAGATTCAGTCACTAGCAACAACATGGATGGAACTATGGATCATTATGTTAGTGAAATAAACCAGGTAGAGAAAGACAAACATCACTTGTTCTCACTTATTTATGGGGATCTAAAAATCAAAACAATTGAACTCATGGAGACAGTAGAAGGATGGTTACCAGAGGCTGGGAAGGGTAGTTGGCGGTTAGGGAGCAGGTGAGGATGATTAATTGTTACCAAAAAAAAAAAAAAATAGAATAAGGCATAGTATTTTTTTTTTTTTTTGAGACGGAGTCTCGCTCTGTCGCCCAGGCTGGAGTGCAGTGGCCGGATCTCAGCTCACTGCAAGCTCCGCCTCCCAGGTTCACGCCATTCTCCTGCCTCAGCCTCCAGAGTATTTGGGACTACAGGCGCCTGCCACCTCGCCCGGCTAGTTTTTTGTATTTTTTTTAGTAGAGATGGGGTTTCACCGTGTTAGCCAGGATGGTCTCGATCTCCTGACCTCGTGATCCACCCGTCTCGGCCTCCCAAACTGCTGGGATTACAGGCTTGAGCCACCGCGCCGGGCCCATAGTACTTGATAGCACAACAGGGTGACTATAGTCAATAATAATATAATTGTACATTTAAAAATAACTAACAGGGTGTAATTGGATTGTAGCACAAAGGATAAATGCTTGAGGGAATGGATACCCCATTTTCTGTAATGTGATTGTTACACATTGCATGCCTGTATGAAAACATCTCATGTACCCCATAAATATATACACCTACTGTGTACTCACAAAATAAAAAATAAAATATTATTTTAAAAAACTTTCTGATATAGCTAGCACAGCCCTCTTTGTTATATTTCTTAGTAGTTGCCTAGTATTTCACTGAATCAATAAAACAACCCATTTAACCAATCCATTACTTGTAGTCGTTTACATGTCTCCAGTTATTCAGTATTATAGACAATGGATGCTGTATCAGCAGTCACCAAGATCATCCTCAGGCTCCCTCAGGCTCACTGATTTACTAGGAGGATTCACAGAACTCAGAAGAGCTGATATATGAAGTTATGGTTTATTAGGGTGAAAGGATACAGATTAAAATTCAGCAAAGGGAAAAGGCCCAGGGTGAAGTTCAAGAGAAACCAGAGATGTGCTTAATTTTCCCAGCAATGATGTATGGCAACATGTGTGAAGTATTGCCGAGAAGGAAGCTCACCCAAGCCTTGGGTTTTTGTTTTGTTTTGTTTTGTTTTTTTTGAGACAGAGTCTTGCTCTGTCGCCCAGGCTGGAGTGCAGTGGCCGGATCTCAGCTCACTGCAAGCCCCGCCACCCGGCCATTCTCCTGCCCCAGCCTCCGGAGTAGCTGGGACTACAGGCGCCCGCCACCTCACCCGGCTAGTTTTTTGTATTTTTAGTAGAGACGGGGTTTCACCGTGTTAGCCAGGATGGTCTCGATCTCCTGACCTCGTGATCAGCCTGTCTCGGCCTCCCAAAGTGCTGGGATTACAGGCTTGAGCCACCGCTCCTGGCCTTTAAGCCTTGGGTTTTTATTGGGGGTCAGTTACATGGGCACGTGTCATCTGCATGACTGACCTTACCTACTCAATTTCCAGCCTACCAGAGGTCAAACTGATACAGCATAGCCCAGGGCCTCAGGCACACCGAAACATGCTTTACCATAGTCACCCTATTAGCACATCTAGTCAAACTGATATAGTGTGGCATGAGGAGTTGGTCAAGGGCCAGTCCTCCCCAAGACAGACCATTCTTTGAACTTACAGGGCTTGAGCAATCAGAGCTGCACAGTCAACCCTTTACTACACATACGTCTTTTATATTTATGATCTGAACACTAAGTAGGCCTTCAGCAGCCCGTTCCCACAGGTCTGCTTCCATATATGTTCTCCACAGAGAATATTCATATATTCGCCACTCTCCTCAGGCAATTTTTCCTCAAACTGGCTATTCTTCTCACAGCTCTATCCTCACAGCATATAAACTAGATTTTTATTTCACCCAGAAAACAGAAACTGTCAGAAGAGAATGCCTTTAACTTCTTGCCGCCAAACTCCTGAGCCTCCCTCCATCCCTGCCCATTATTTTCTTCTTTCCTCTGGTTACCATGGGAAAGGGTAATCGGTCCACCCGGCTTTGGATCCCATTCTACCCCCTAATTAATTCAAGGACTCCTTTTTTCCTGTATCTTTAACTGTTTTCCCTCTTCTGATATGTCTACAACTTTTACTATAGAAAAAAGAAAAAGAAAAGAAACACCTCCCTCTTTCACACTTCTCTTTGGGTATGGTCTCTTCTTTCTTTCATCTTGAAAGATGAGTCCACACCCACTGCCTCCATTTTCCTGCTTTGCACTTCCTCCTTGCCCCCTGCAGTCAGGTTCCCTTTCCCCAACCCCACTCCCAACAATCTCACTGAAACTGCTCTCACTATGGATACTAAGACCTTGTGATTGTTAAACCCAATGAAAGCTTTTAGTCCTCACTTTGTTTGGCCTATCTAGTATGACCCATCCTTGGCTTCTAAGATACCAATTTTTCTTATTGTCTCTTCCACTATGACTCAGTTTCTGTTGTGGGGTCCTCTTACTTATGTGTCCCTTAAATCTCATTTTTCCTCAGCTATTGCTCAATTCTTTTTGTATTTTGTTCTCTCATCCTAGGCAATCTCATCAATCCTAGCTCACTCATAAAATGATGCGTGGGGCTGGACATGTTGGCTCACGCTTGTATCCCAGCACTTTGGGAGGCTGGCGGGTAGATCACCCGAGGTCAGGAATTCATGACCAGTCTGGCCAACATAGTGAAACCTGTCTCTACCAAAAAAAAAAAAAAAAAAAAATTAGCCAGGCGGGGTGGTGCGCACTTGCAATCACAGCTACTTGGGAGGCTGAGAATAGCTTGATCTGAGGCAGGAGAATAGCTGAGGCAGGAAAATAGCTTGAACCTGGGAAGTGGAGGTTGCAGTGAGCTGAGATTGCACCACTGCACTGCAGGCTGGGCAACAGAGCGAGACTCCATCTCAAAAAGAAAAAAAAAATGATGATGATGATAATGATTGGATCTCTTTTTTATCTGTTTTCTGAGTGTCATATCCCAGTCTTCAGCCAGTCAATGATGACATTTACTTTTCTCCAAACTGTCCCTCTTCCTTTGTTCCCCATCTTGGTGAATGAAATTGTCATCCACTCAATCACTCAAACTAGAAATAAAGTTATGTTTTATTCTTCCCTCTTTCCACTCCCATATCCATTTGGTCTCAAAGCCTCTTCCCTTCTGCCTTTTTAATCACTCTTAAACACATTCCATTCCTCTGTGTTTCCTCTACCAGTACCCTTCATTCCTTGACTCAATTATTGCCTTAATCTCTTCATTGGACTCTGTCTCTAGAATTGTCCTCCCAGCCTATTCCACACACTGTAGTCAGGGTTGTTTTCTAAAATTCAAATCAAGTGGTGTTATTCTGCTGCTTAAACTTTGTTAACAGTCTGCATGATCCTTAGGAAAAATTTAAAACTTCTTAGCAAGGCATATGTTGCCCTTATGACCTGGTCATGCCTATCTTTCCAGTGTCCTGAAAGCAACTGTGAACACCATCTGCATCATCCTTCTTTCTCCCTTTTACACATTTACACTTCAATGGGGCTTTCTGGCCTTTGTGCCTTTGAAGATGTTGGTCCTTCTGCTTAGAACTTCTTTCCTCATCTCCCTCCTTTTTCCCTGACAAATTCCCACTCATCCTTCAAGATGCAGATCAAGCCTCACCTCTTCTGGGAGGCCATTCCTGATTACCCCCCTTCCATTACGATTGGATGCCTCCATGTGCTCCCTTAGTACACTGTCCTTCCCTCTACTATAACACTAATTAGGCTATTTACTTACTTTCACTCCAGCATTTCACCACGTTCTTTGAGGGCAAAGACTGTCACACATCTTTATATCCTCAGCATCTACACTTGTGCCTTATTTTACTTAGCATAATGTCTTCAAAGTTTTTATTGTTGTTGAGATGGAGTCTCGCTCTGTCACCCAGGCTGGAGTGCAGTGATGCGATATTGGCTCACCGCAACCTCCACCTCCTGGGTTCAAGGGATTCTCCTGCCTCAGCCTCCCGAGTAGTTGGATTATAGGCATGCACCACCATGCCCAGCTAATTTTTTTGTTTTTGTTTTTGTTTTTTTGAGACAGAGTCTCAGTGTGTTGCCCAGGCTAGAGTGCAGTGGCATGAGTTCAGGCTGGTTCAAGCAATTCTCCTGCTTCACCCTCCCAAGTAGCTGCGATTACAGGTGCCCGCCACCATGTCTGGCTAATTTTTGTATTTTTAGTAGACATGGGGTTTCACCATGTTGGCCAGGTTGGTCTTGAACTCCGGACCTCAGGTGATCCACCCGCCTTGGCCTCCCAAAGTGCTGGGATTACAGGTGTGAGCCACTGTGTCTGGCCTTTTTTTTTTTGTAGAGATAGGTTTTTGCCATGTTGGCAAGGCTGGTCTCAAACTCCTGACCTCAGCCCCACAAAGTGCTGGGATTACTGGCGAGAGCCACCATACCTGACTTCAAAGATAATCCATGTTGTAGCATATGACCGAATTTTCCTCTTTTTTATGGCTGAATAATAGTTCATCATGTGTATATACCATATTTTTTCTTTCTTTCTTTCTTTCTTTTTTGGAGACAGAGTCTTGCTCTATCCCCTAGGCTGGAGTGCAGTGGCACGATCTTGGCTCACTGCAACCTCCATCTCCCTGGTTCAAGCGAGTCTCCTGCCTCAGCCTCCTGAGTTCCTAGGATTACAGGCGCCCACCACCATGCCCACCTGATTTTTATATTTTTAGTAGAGATAGGGTTTCGCCATGTCGGCCAAGCTGGTCTTGAATTCCTGGCCTCAGATGATCCACCTGCCTCGGCCTCCCAAAGTGCTGGGATTACAGGCGTGAGCCACTGTGCCTGGCCCCTACCACATTTTCTTTATCCATTAATCCATGATGGACATTTGGGTTACTTCTACCTTTTTGCTATTATGAATAATGTTGCCATAAATATGGGTGTGCAAATATCTTTGAGATCACACTTTCAATTCTTTTGGCTATGTAATCTAGAAGCTGGATCATGTGGTCATTCTATTTTTAATCTTTTGAGGAAACTCCATAATGTTTTCCCTAGTGGTTGCACCATTTTACATTCCCTTCAGTAATGCACAAGGGTTCCAATTTTTGCACATCCTTGCCAACACTTATTTTCTGTGCTTGAAAAAAATACCAGCCATCCTAATGGGTATAAGATGATATATCATTATAGTTTTGATTTGCATTTCTGTAATGATTAGCAACTTGAGCATCTTTTTCCTATGCTTTTTGGCCTCTTGTATATCTTCTTTGTAAGAATGTCTATTCAGCTCATTTGCCCAGTTTTTTGAAAATTGGGTTACTTGTTTTTCTGTCGTCAAGTTGTAGTTTTTTTTTATATGTTCTGCATATTAACCTGTCAGATATATGCTTTGCAATTATTTTTTCCCATTCCATACATTGCCTTTTCACTCTATTGACTGTTTTGCTTGATATACTGACATTTTAAAGTTTGATATAGTCCCATTTGTCTATTTTCACTTTTGTTGCCTGTGATTTTGGTATTTTATCCAAGAAATTGAGGGAGAAGGAAAGGAACAATCAGTTAGGTAGACAGCTAAGGCCAGCCCTTGGAGGAGCAGTCTGCCTGGAAAATCACAGCTACAAGCAAAATAGAGCAGCTTAGGCAAAACTCAGGCTGCACCTGCATAGATAAGCAGTCAGGGTCTAGCATGGATGCCTTTCATCCTTCGTGTAATTGGCCAGCTCCCAGGAAAAACTTTCCTCCCCTTTTCAGGCATATACATAGTGGACTCTGTGGGAACTTGCACAAGGAGGATGCGGCCTTACCTAAAACAAACCCACAGTAATACAAACAAGAGAAGCCATGCTTTGTGCTTGCCTAGAGACATACCCACAACTGTAGAAGATAAGGGAAGTTGCACAGACAGCTTTATTCATAAGAGAAGTTACTCAAACAGCTATAGAGATGAGAGGTGTTTCTTATAACATGTTTTGAATTCAACTGTAAAAATGGCATCCCACTTGGGCTCCCCTCTCTGCTGTGGAGAGCTTTCTTCTTTTGCTTATTAAACTTTTGCTTCAACCTCACTCTTTCTGCCCACACTCATTAATTTTCTCAGTCATGAGACAACAAGTTCGGATAACATGTTAGACAATGAGACCATTGACCCTTACCTGTTTCAAATTTTTTTTCAAATCCAAGGCCATGAAGTTTTCCCCATATGTTTTCTAGTAAGAATGTTATATTTTTAGATCCTTAATCTATTTGGAGTTATTTTTTGTATATGGTCCAAGGTAAGGGTCCACCTTCATTCTTTTGCATGTAGATATCTAGTTTTTGCCAACACTGTTGAGGAGATTGTCCTTTTTCCATTGTGTGGTCTTGACACTCTTTTTGAAGACTATTCTAACATATATGCAATGTGGCAGGTGATCAACAACTTTCTGGGCTGGTGACACAGGTGGTAGGAAGAATTTACCAACACAGTTGTAGGTAAAGAAAGACAGGTTTATTAGAGAAAGTATGAAAATATATTGCAAGGGTGCAACAGGCAGGTCAGCAAGAAAGAAGTTGACTGCTAGGAAACAAAAGCTTGCTGGGGATTTTGTAGAATGGTGCTTATGTTGTGTGCAGAGGAGGGCTTTGTGCAGTACTAATAATGCCAAGGTTGCAGTGAACTAACTTCTATTTTTCTATCAGTTGGGGGTCTGGTGATTGTTTGGACGAACAGAGGCAAGATGGTGCACTTCCGGGTTCTTCATCCCCCCTCCCAACTTTTCCCGCGCGCGCGAAAATGCAGCCGGTGACCCGGGAAGGTGCAGACCAACTGGGCATGCACCAGGTGACGTCAATCCAAGAGACCAAGATTTACCTGGTCGCATCTGCGGAATGCCCCCGACACGCCCGTGCCCCGCCTATTGCCCTCCCACTCCCTAGAAAAGCCGCTCTTGGTCCAGGTCCCAC
>NW_012116866.1:1685030-1689340 GCF_000951035.1 Colobus angolensis palliatus | reverse complement strand
TTCCCTAAATTAATACTTTTATCATTTCTTACGCCTGTCTTTACTGCAATCTCTGAACATAAATTGTGAAGATTTCATGGACATTTATCCCTTCCCTAATCAGTACTCTTGTGATTTCCTATGTCTGTCTTTATTTTAATCTCTTAATCCTGTCATCTTTGTAAGCTGAGGATGAATGTTACCTCAGGACCCTGTGATGATTGCGTTAACTGCACATATTGTTTGTAGAGCATGTGTATTTGAACAATATGAAATCTGGCACCTTAAGAACAGGATAACAGTGATTTTCAGAGAACAAGGGAGATAACCTTAAAGTCTGGCTGCTTGTGGGCAGGCAGGACAGAGCCATATTTCTCTTGTTACTGAAAATGGGCAAGATAAATATTGCTGAATTATTTCCCTAGTAAGGAATATTAATAATTAACAGCCCTGGGAAAAGAATGCATTCCCAGAGGAGGCCTCTAAAATGGCTGCTCTGGGGGTGTCTGCCTTATGCAGATGTAGATAGGGATGAAACACGACCTAGTCTTCTGCAGTGCCCCCAGGCTTGCTAGGATTAGGAAATTCCAGCCTGGCAAATTCTAGTCAGACCAGTTCTCTGCTCTTGAAACTTGTTTATCGATGACAATGCGTGCACAGCTGGACATGGAAGTTCATTAGTGATTCTAGTTTCACTCTGACCTTGTGAACTCGCCCTGACCTCCTGCCTTGTGATCTTTTGTCACCCTTGAAGCATGTGATCTCTGTGACCCACACCCAATTTGTACACTCCTTCCCTTTTGAAAATTGCTAATAAAAACTTGCTGATTTTGTGGCTCAGGGGGCATCATGGAACCTGCCGACATGTGATGTCTCCCCTAGACACGCAGCTTTAAAATTTCTCTCTTTTGTACTCTTTCCCTTTATTTCTCAGACCAGCTGACACTTACGGAAAATAGAAAAGAACCTATGTGAAATATTGGGGGCTGACTTTCCCCCAATAGTCCTCCCTAACAAGAGATATATAAAAGATACTCATAGTACTGAGTATCTTCCTGCAACATTCAATCTGGAGCAAAGCCGGCTTCATTAAACCCTTTCCAAAAATCCCCAAATAAAAGCCCAAAATCTGTATAGGATCTTCCTAACATCCTCGTGCTGAGATGCCCTGAAACTCTCCATAGCTCATGACTGAGTAATAAAACCAACTTGCTTAATTAAAGTTGGTTTCGGGTAGTCCTGGCTGGAGGACATTGACTTACAAAAATATAGGATTAACATCTTCAAAACAGACAGTAAACATCAACAAGGATTCACACACCAATAATGAAATTGGGCAGAAAAAGGAAAAAAATCATAAGATGCAAAGTACAGATGGCTTTATAATACTGAAAATAATTGTACTTCAAATGCATAAAGTGACGCTTCTGATTCAGCTGGCACGACCTTTATTTCGCATTTGAGTTCAGCTGCTCCTGATGTCTCTTTCCTGAAAATTTCAATACTAAAAGCTAGAGAAACCCTGTATTTGGGGAAACTTATCCTTTACCATCAACTTTGGGGTGGGGGTCAGAGGGAACAGGGAGGAAAGGCGGCGCTGAATGGGGCCGAAGCTCCGCCCCTTAGAGATAAGTCCATTTTCCTGCGGCCAACGTGGTCCTCCGAGGGAGCTGCTGAGCCGCTGAGGCTGGCAAGTCCCAGGGGAAGGATGTTCTAGCCGGAGCCTACTCGATGGTAGGGCAGGAGCCGCCTGGTCTCTGGGCGCGGCCATGTTGGAGGCTCCGGGCCCGAGTCGTGGCTGCGAGCTCTGTAACCCCAGTGCCAGCAGAGCCAGCTGCGCCGGGCAGATGCTGGAAGTGCAGCCAGGACTGTATCTCGGTGGGGTCGCGGCTGTCGCGGAGCCAGACCACTTGAGGGAAGCGGGCATCACGGCCGTGCTAACGGTGGACTCGGAGGAACCCAGCTTCAAGGCGGGGCCTGGGGTCGAGGGTCTGTGGCGCCTCTTCGTGCCAGCGCTGGACAAACCCGAGACCGATCTGCTCAGCCATCTGGACCGGTGCGTGGCTTTCATCGGTCAGGCCCGCGCTGAGGGCCGTGCGGTGTTGGTGCATTGGTGAGTGGCCGGGTCAGTGGGCGACGTGCACCCTTTTCCTTCCGAGGCCCTCGGGAAGACGAGAGCGCGGTCATGCCGCGTGAACCTGCTTGGTGTCTTGTAAACAGGATTTACAAAGATTTAGGGTTCAATGTTTTTGTTTGGGATGAGTAGGGGGTGGTTGATGAAGAGGAGAATTGGTTTGGATCTAAAGGATCCCTGGGCTTTACCTAGGGAGGAGATAGTTGCAGCAAAGACAAAAAGAAAATGGGAATCCCGGCAAGGCGCGGTGGCTCACGCCTATAGTCTCAGCACTTTGGGAGGCAGGCGGATCACGAGGTCAGGAGTTCCTGACCAGTATGGTGAAACCACGTCTCTACCAAAAATACAAAAATAAGCCGGGTGTGGTGGCGCTCGCCTGTAGTCCCAGTTACTTGGGAGGCTGAGGCAGGAGAATCACTTTGAACCTGGGAGGCGGAGGTTGCAGTGAGCCGAGGTTGTGCCACAGCACTCCAGCCTGGGCAACAGAGCAAGATTACATCTCAAAAAAAAAAAAGAAAATGGGAATCCCTAAGCAGTTCTTGGTTGGATTGGAGTATAATAATAATAGTTAAAATTTATTGAGCACATAAAAGAAGATAGTGATAGAATCGAAAGAAGTCTGGGACCAGATTTTGAGGTCCCTGAATGCTAAGATGAAAGGAGATTGGATTTGTTTTTGTTTTGTTTTATTTATTTTTATTTTGAGACAGGGTCTTGCTCTGTCACCCAGGCTGCAGTGTAGTAGCGTAATTACGGCTCACTGCAGTCTCAACTTCCCAGGCTCAAGTGATCCTCCCACCTCAGCCTCCAGAGTAGTTGGGACTACAGGCACACGCCACCACATCCGGCTAATTTTTTGTAGAGGTAGGGTCTCACTTTGTTGCCCAGGCTGGTCTCCAATTCCTGGGCTCAAGCAATCCCGTACCTCGGCCTCCCAAAGTGCTGGGATTTCAGGGGTAAGTAAGCCACTGTGTCTAGCCAGGAGTTTGGATTTGTTCTGAGCCATTATAAAAATTTTAAAAATTACTGTTATTATTTTTGAATAGGTAATACAGTCACATGGTTCAGAATTCAAAAGGAAAAAAGAATAATTCTTTTGTACTTGATAATATTTCAGAGGCAATGGGCTTATCTGAGAAGTAGAAATGAAGTGGGCCTAAACTTTACTATTAATAGGGGGCTGGGTTTTGTATGTGTTTTTTTTAATTGTTGCTATTTGCTGTTTTATTTTAAAGGTCTCTTTTTGAGTCACGCAGGAGTCAGTCGAAGTGTGGCCATAATAACTGCTTTTCTCATGAAGACTGACCTACTTCCCTTTGAAAAAGCCTATGAAAAGCTCCAGATTCTCAAACCAGAGGCTAAGTGGGTTCTTTTTCTATAGTAATAATTCTACTTTTGTAATGTTATTTTAAGAAAATGAAACTTTGTATTTCTTCATCATTACAGGATGAATGAGGGGTTTGAGTGGCAACTGAAATTATACCAGGCAATGGGATATGAAGTGGATACCTCTAGTGCAATTTATAAGCAATATCGTTTACAAAAGGTTACAGAGAAGTATCCAGGTAAGTAATAATCACTAGTGTGTAATGGGCTTTCTAAATGTCATTTACTTTTGGCATTGCATGCATTACCTCACTTCCAGCAATCCCTGAGAAACTATTGTTTCTTTTTGAAACTGATTTAGCTAGAAATAACTTATTCAAAATCACATGGTTTATAAATGGCAGGGTTGGGATGTGCCCAGAACCTAAGTACTTAAATCACTGTCCTCTTCTACCTTAGCCTGATTTCTCAACACTGGAATTTGATTTTTTTTTTTTTAATTTTAATTTCTGAGGTTAGCACTTCTTGCCTCAATTTGACATTAACTGAATTTATCTGAAAATGCAGAGTTGATTTTGACAAATTAATACATTTTAGTTATGTCATATAGAATTGCAGAATTTACCTCAAGAACTCTTTGCTGTTGACCCAACCACCGTTTCACAAGGATTGAAAGATGAGGTTCTCTACAAGTGTAGAAAGTGCAGGTAAAATATTTTGTATCGTTTGGATATTTTATCTTCTCAGTAACTGAAAAGTAGTTAAAGTTTTATTTTCTTAAATTTCTGTAGGAAGATTTTGTTTAATTGAATAATATAGAAATTTTTAGTTCAGATCTGTTTTCAGGAAGAATATAAATTTTTTTTTTTTT
>NW_012116866.1:1683666-1684320 GCF_000951035.1 Colobus angolensis palliatus | reverse complement strand
AGTTGAACCCAGGAGGGGGAGGTTGCAGTGAGCGGTGATCACACCACTGTACTCCAGCATGGGCGACAGAGTGAGACTCTGTCTGAAACAAACAAACAAACAAAAAAGAAATACTGCACATTTAATCCATGTTTTCATCCTTTTGGAAGTCATTAATGTTTTTGTTTGTTTGGGGGTTGCAGGCGATCGTTATTTCGAAGTTCTAGTATTCTGGATCACCATGAAGGAAGTGGACCTATAGCCTTTGCACACAAGAGAATGACACCATCTTTCATGCTTACCACAGGGAGGCAAGCTCAATGTACGTCTTATTTCATTGAACCTGTACAGTGGATGGAGTCTGCTTTGTTGGGAGTGATGGATGGACAGGTGAGAACACATTTTATTTTCTACAATTTTATTTTATCATCTATATTTTATTCCTTCTTGCATTTTAAACTCTTATTTGGTTTTACTCCATTTAATTCCTTTATTCCTGAAGATTATATCTTTCTCGTGTAGATAAGCCTATCAAAAATATTTTCCAAAAACCAGCTGATCTAAAATAGTGAACTACTTCTGGTTGAGAGCCCTGGTCTAAGTTAATAAATTTCCTTTAAGGCTATTTATATTTTTTCAAATATAAGACTAACATTTTTTTTTTTTTTTTTTTGA
>NW_012116866.1:1678068-1683201 GCF_000951035.1 Colobus angolensis palliatus | reverse complement strand
AAAAAAAAAAGAAAAAATGTATTTAACAAAATTTGAACTTTATAATAAGAGTAGGGTAAATCAGGGATTTTAAAATTAGGTTAAAAGTTCTGTCTTTCTTTTTCTCTGTTGGCTTCCTGTATGTGTCTCTCTTTTTTTCTGATATTTTAGGAAATTGAAATTTAGTATGTTTTACTATGAGATTCTTTTTCATTTCCAGTTAAATAATGCAGCTCATCCTCTTGCTCCTATAACCAGTGTGTGGGGAAAAAAAGAAAAAGAAAGAATGCAGTTCATGTGACATTTTATATAAATAATTGTTTAACTTGGTGGGAGTGTGCCATGACAGCCACATTTCTCCTTTAGGTTTACTTGATATTAATGTGAAGGTATTCTATAATAATAATAATAATAATAATAATAATGATTTTGAAAGTTTGTATGGTTTGTATAAAAGTTTGTATGGTGGCTATTTTATGAAACCCTTTCACTGTATTATACCATTTGAAGAATGCCATAGCTTTAGAAAATAGGTAGAGCAGTTATATTCACACGTTATGCATGAGGAAACTGTTTTTTTTTTTGAGTTGGAGTCTTGCGCTGTTGCCCAGCCTGGAGTGCAGTGGCGCGATCTCGGCTCACTGCAAATTCTGCCTCCTGGGTTCACGCCATTCTCCTGCCTCAGCCTCCGGAGTAGTGGGGACTACAGGCGCACATCACCAGGCCCAGCTAATTTTTTTGTATTTTTAGTAGAGACGGGGTTTCACCACGTTAGCCAGGATGGTCTCGATCTCCTGACCTCGTGATCCGCCCCCCTCGGCCTCTCAAAGTGCTGGGATTACAGGCATGAGCCACCGCGCCCACCCGGCCAGGAAACTGTTTACGAGTAGTGTCTTGCCTAGAAAGTGGTACCCTATGATCAAACTCACATTTTCAGATGATGCTGCTTTTTTAAAAACAGCCTTATTATAGTATAATTCACATACATACAATTTACCTATTTAAGGTGTACAATTCAGTGGTTTTTAAAGCGTATTCATGGTGTTTTTTGCAACCATCATGTATTAGTTCATTTTCACACTGCTATAAAGATAGTACGTGAGACTGGGTAATTTATAAAGGAAAGAGGTTTAATTGACTCATGGTTCTGCATGGCTGGGGAGGCCTCAGAAAACTTATTATCATGGTGGAAGGGAAAGCAGGCCTCTTCTTCACAAGGTGGCAGGAGAGAGAAGCATGTGTGAGGTTGAAACTGTCAAACGCTTATAAAACCATCAAAATTTATGAGTACTCATTCACTATGGCCTGAACAGTGTGGGGGAATCTGCCTCCATGATCCAATCAGCTCCCTTCCTCCACACGTGGGGATTACAATTTGATTTGAGATGAGATTTGGATGGGGACACACAACCAAACCATATCACAATTCACATTCCTACTCTTCCCATTCTTTTGTTTGTTTGTTTGTTTGTTTGAGACGGAGTTTTGCTCTTGTTGCCCAGGCTGGAGTGCAATGGCGCAATCTTGGCTCCCTGCAACCTCCACCTCCCGGGTTCAAGTGATTCTCCTGCTTCAGCCTCCTGAGTAGCTGGGATTACAGGCATGCACCACCACACCTGGCTAATTTTGTATTTTTAGTGGAGACGGGGTTTTTCCATGTTGGTCAGGCTCCTCTCGAACTTCTGACCTCAGGTAATCCACCCGCCTCAGCCTCCCAAAGTGCTGGGATTGCAGGTGTGAGCCACCACGCCCAGCCTCACTTCCCATTCTTGATGGTATTATTTGTAGCAGTTAGAGATTTTAATTTTGGTGATATCTAATTTATCAGTTTTTCTTTTTGGTGGCTTGCGATTCTGGCTTTCTAATTTTACTTAATCTGGGAAACACACACACACGTTCCAACCAAGTTAAATACATTTTTATGTGAGATTCTAAATCCTGTGCATACTTATTTGTATACATGTTTGATTTTTTTTCTGTAGAATATATACCTAGAAGTGGAATTCCTGGCTTGAAGAATGTATTTTAAATATTAGTGATATTCCAGGCCGATATTCAAAATGCCCATACAAATTTGGTTTTCAGTAATGGAATGCATGTACCCGTTACCCCATATCCTTGACATAATAGATACTATAAAACTGTTAACATTTTGTCAATCTGTGGGGTAAAAAATGTTAATCCTAAAATGTTTAATTGGAATTTTATGAAAATAGTCATCGCCGGGCGTGGTGGTTCAAGCCTGTAATCCCAGCACTTTGGGAGGCCGAGATGGGCAGATCACGAGGTCAGGAGATCGAGACCATCCTGGCTAACATGGTGAAACCCCATCTCTACTAAAAAAATACAAAAAAAAAAACTAGCCGGGCGAGGTGGTGGGCACCTGTAGTCCCAGCTACTCCGGAGGCTGAGGCAGGAGAATGGCGTAAACCCGGGATGCGGAGCTTGCAGTGAGCTGAGATCCAGCCACTGCACTCCAGCCCGGGCGACAGAGCGAGACTCCGTCTCAAAAAAAAAAAAAAAAAAAAAAATGCAGTTGTCTTATTAGGCTTCTTTTGATTTACCTATTTTCCTGGAATATCAGTTTGTCTTTAAATAGCTAAGAAACTGACTTATATGCTGCCAATACATACAATTAGTAATACAGCATGAAAATCCTAACATGCTTTTCTGTACTTTAGCCGTGATGATTTTCATTTGAAATCCTAAAATACAAACTGATTTAAAAGCTATATATACATTTGCCACATCCACAAAACCTTCCTTAATCAAATCGTAAGCTTACCTTTCTGCCTTCAAGCTCCCTGAATACAACATTCTTCCTATGCAATAATTGTAGTCTACTATCTATTACAGTAAATTTCCAATGCATTTTATCTCACTGATTAGATTATAAACTCAGGGTGGGGACTGTGTCTTGTTTTTATATCCTATATTGATTGCTAAAGATAATGATTTGTTTTGTATAAAAGTGAATGAATAAAGTAACACATTTGCTTTATTTCAGCTTCTTTGCCCAAAATGCAGTGCCAAGTTGGGTTCCTTCAACTGGTATGGTGAACAGTGCTCGTGTGGTAGGTGGATAACACCTGCTTTTCAAATACATAAGAACAGAGTGGATGAAATGAAAATATTGCCTGTTTTGAGATCACAAATAAGAAAAATATGAACATGATATTTTATAGCTTGCGAAGAAACTTGCAGATGATATGTACTGCCTTTGCTTCTTATCATTCGTTGTAAATTGTTTATGCTGTTAACATTTCATTTGAAATGGGAGAGGATAAAGTCACTTGATGTAACCTGGAAACTGTTTTACATGGCAATCAAAGCCTTTTGATCATGTACATTTTATTTGATATTAAAATCTTTTATAACCAGATACTGTCTGCATTTCGAATATTTTTAAAAGTTCTGATTGTTGGAATGTTATGTGATCTTAAGGTCTGTATAGACAAAATTATGTACAAAAATTTGAAACTATTATATTTAAATGGGTATTCTTTTATTTCTAGACATATAAAGCAGATTTGTTTGGACATATTTTGGAATGATTTCACTTTCTTTCTTTTAAGGGACATTAGTAAGCCCGTACATGTCTGGATTTTTTTTCTTGGAAATGGAAAGGCCATTAGTAAAATGCTGATTAAAATGCAATTTTCCTATTACTGTTCAGTAATCCCAATTATCTATATTTTTAGAAAAGTGTTTGAGATGCCTTTTGAAGTGATCTACATAAAGAAATGTATAAATGTTAGATGTGTTTCTAATGATGAAGAAAACAAATGAGAGTTACAAGTCATTTTGTAGCCCAATATGCGAGTATTGGAAAAGGTAATACTTCCAGATTAGTTTTTTAACCTGGTATATAGAAACTAGAATTATTTTACTCATTATTAATAATTACAGTTGGACCTAATTAGATATTTGAACATTCACAAGAGTCAGAATTAACTAATAAAGGCCAGGCGCAATGGCTTATGCCTATGATCCCAGCACTTTGGGAGGTCAAGGCAGGCAGATCACTTAAGGTCAGGAGTTCAAGACCAGCCTGGCCAACATGGTGAAACCCTGTCTCTACTAAAAATCAAAAATCAGCCAGGCATGGTGGCATACGCCTGTAGTCCCAGCTGCTCGGGAGGCTACTCCAAAAAAAAACCCAAGAATTAAAGAAAAATATTGTCCATAAACACTGTAGTGGGAGTAATTTTAAAATGCAAAAATATGTTATGAATAATGATCCTCTTAAAAAATGCCTAGCTCAGTTTTTTAAATGTATGGGAGTGTTATGGAAAATTCTTGAGAAAAATCTTAACATTGGACTAGAAGACTTTGACAGTTTCCATATAGTAATTTTTCTTTCTGTTTTTTTTTTTTTTTGAGATGGAGTTTCGTTGTTGTTGCCAGGCTGAAGTGCAATGGCATGATCTCAGTTCACTGAGATCTCTGCTGCCCAGATTCAAGCGATTCTCCTGCCTCAGCCTCCCAAGTAGCTGGGGATTACAGGTGTGTGCCACTACGCCTTGATAATTTTGTATTTTTAGTAGAGACGGGGTTTCCATATGTTGGCAAGGCTGGTCTCAAACTCCTGACCTCAAGTGATCCACCTGCCTTGGCCTCCCAAAGTGCTGGGATTACAGGCGTGAGCCACCGCTTCCTGCCATAATTTTTTCTTTTGAGAAAAAAATTACTCCATTTGTTTCAGCTTTCATAAAATCTTACTTTTTTCTTCATATTTTATTCTCTGGAAAGTTTTAAAAAACAGGTTGAGGAAGCTGGGTGTGGTGGCTCATGCCTGTCCCAGCACTTTGGAAGACAAAGGCGGGTGGATCATTTGAGGCCAGGAGTTCAAGACCAGCCTGGCTGATAGGTGAAACCCCCATCTCTATTTAAAAAAATAGTAACAGTTTGCGGCATATGAAGTTACCCCTTTTGTAGGTAAAAAGTAGTTACATAGCTGCAGTTTAATATGACTCAATGCCTATCTATCATACACTGTTGGTCGGATTATAAAATCAAATGGTATGGATCAAATGCAATTTTAATTAAGTTGTAAATTCACTAGTCATGCTCCCCACTATTTGCAGGGTTCCAACAGTAATATACATTGAGGCCTATATACTGTTTGTTTTAACTTTTAAAACTTAACAAATT
>NW_012116866.1:1662551-1673181 GCF_000951035.1 Colobus angolensis palliatus | reverse complement strand
AAAAAAAAAAAAAAAGAAGGGGGGCTAAACAGTTTAAGACTTAGGAAAAAAATCTGAACTCACTAATAAATCTCGACATCTCTAAAAGTGGGACAGTATGTATATGCCTCCTGCTATGATGCAAGGAAGTACCTATGAAGTATTCTTGCAAAAACAAAAACAAAAGCAAAAACTAATCAAGCCTCTGGATGTCACTGGCAGTTTCTGGAACAAATTAAGCATCACCATGAAGATGTAATCAGCAGAATCACAAAGTGGGAAATTCTATAGGACCAATGACTTAGATTCTTCAACAAATGGCATGGGGGGAAGAAATGGAGAGGGAATTGTCATATGAACTAAATGCAATGTGACGATCTTGTTTGGATCCTGATTTTAACAAACTAACTGGAAGGAAGGGCATTTTTGAGACAGAAAACTGAACATGGAACAAGTATCAGATGATATTAAGGAATTATTAATTTTGTTGGATATGATAATGGTATTATCAGTATGTTTTTGAAAAATAAGAAAAGGCAGGCTGGGTGCGGTGGCTCATGCCTATAATCCCAGCATTTTGGGAGGCTGAAGCAGATGGTCAAGAGATCAAGACCATCCTGGCCAACATGGTGAAACCCCATCTTTACTAAAAAAATACAAAAATTAGCTGGGCGTGGTGGCATGTGCCTGTAGTCCCAGCTACTCGGGAGGCTGAGGCAGAAGAATTGCTTGAACCCAGGAGGGAGGCAGAGGTTGCAGTGATCACGCCCCTGCACTCCAGCCTGGCGACAGAGCAAAACTCCGTCTCAAAAAAAAAAAAAAAAAAAAAAGAGGCCTTGTCTCTTAGAGATATACGTTGAAGTATTTATGGGTGAAATAATATGATATCTGGATTTGCTTTAAAATATTCCAGGAAGGCTGGGCAAGGTGGCTCACGCCTGTAATCCCAGCACTTTGGGAGGCCGAGGCAGGCAGATCGCCTTAGGTCAGGAGTTCAAGACCAGCCTGGCCAGCATGGTGAAATCCCATCTCTATTAAAAATACAAAAATTAGCCGGGCATGGTGGCAGGCACCTGAAATTCCAGCTACTTGGGAGGCTGAGGCAGGAGAATCGCTTGAACCTGGGAGGCACAGGTTGCAGGGAGCCGAGCTCACACATTGCACTCCAGCCTGGGTGACAGAGCGAGACTCCGTCTAAGGGGGGAGAAAAACATTCTGGGAAAAACACAAAACAAAATGAAGAAAGTTGTGGAGAGGAGAGGTAGGATAGATAAAACAAGAATGGCAAATTGTTGAAGCTGAGCTGGGTGACAGGAACACGGGGATGCATTACATCATCTCATGTTTGAAAATTTTCATACTAAAAGTTTATTTTATAAATTAAAACATTAAATAAAACAATTTAAAAGGTTGGTGTTTACATAATGTTCTTCTAAATAAAAAATCCTCAGTAACTTTAGATAATTTTTTTAAAGTCATTTTTATCACATACTAGTTTCCATCTATCATAATATGATTTTTTTTTTTTTTAAAGACAGAATCTTGCTATATTGCCCAGGCCAGCCTTGAACGCCTGGGTTCAAGCAATCCTCCTGCCTCAGCTTCTCAAGAAGCTGGGATTACAGGTGTGTACCACTGTGCCTGGCACAGACAAAATATTAGAATAACAGAATTCAACAAGGTTTTTGGCACAAGATTGCTGTACAAAAATCCACAGTGTTGCTATACCCCAATAATAGCCGAATAGAAAAAAAAAAGGATGTGAAAAACAAAACTATAAAACTATGAAAATAAAAACAACAGTCTTAATGACCTCAGGAGAGGGAAGGATTTCTTAAGAAAGCTGTGAATGTCAGCTATCACAACAACAGACTGATAAATTTGACTACATTGAAATTAAAATCTAGAGAACAAAAGCCCCATAAACAAAGAGGACAAGTGTCAACCTGGGAGAAGGTATTTACAACATATATACCAAGTGTTAACTTAAAAAGAAACCCAACAATGGACAGGGTGCGGTGGCTCACGCCTGTAATCCCAGTGCTTTGGGAGGCTGAGGCAGAAGGATAGCTTGAGCCTAGAAGTTTGAGACCAGTCTGGGCAACAAAGTGAGACTCTGTCTCTCTTTAAAAAATGTATACATTAAAAAACCCCACAGTGAATAAATTTAGAAAAGAAGGGGAGACTTTATGGCCTGCAAGGTTGCCATCCTACAGGCTGGGAAGCGTGCCTCCAGAAACAGGCACTTTGAAGGAGAAGGGCTTGTAGTGTAGGAGCTTCAGGCTGAACAGGCTGGCTAAACATAGATTTTCAACAGGTTACAGGAAGAGCTATGGATATTCATGAAAGTGGTCCTGATACATGTATATTGAACAAAAAACTCATGTAACATATGACCCATATTCACTTTGGGATGGAGACTTAACTCTTTTGTTGTTGTTGTTGTTGAGACGGAGTCTTGCTCTATCACCCAGGCTGGACTGCAATGGTGCGATCTCAGCTCACTGTAACCTCCACCTCCTGGTTTCAAGCCTCTTGCCTCAGCCTCCTGAATAGCTGGGATTACAGGAACCCGCCACCGTGCTTGCCTAATTTTTGTATTTTTAGTAGAAATGGGGTTTCCCCATGTTGGCCAGGCTGGTCTCAAGCTCCTGACCTCGTGATCTGCCCACCCCGGCCTCCCAAAGTACTGGAATTACAGGTGTGAGCCACCACACCCAGCCGAGACTTAACATTTGAATATATTACAATGAGCCCTATACATCAAAAGGTCTTTCAGGACATGAAGCCATGCAAATATGCAACCTCTGTAAACCACCTAGAACCAGTCCATGGCCGGTGGTGTTCTTATCTGGAGAAAGTTACTGAAATCGACAAAAAGTTGTCCAATGTAAGCTGTAGCTACGGCTGGTGGAGTGGGGGCTGGGGATCAGTAAGTCAGCATCTGGTGGAGCTGCACATTGTTTTAATATTGTTTCTCTTGAGGCCTGTATTTATTTAGCTGCTAGAGAAGAACTTGTGGCAGTTAGAACACAGTTTATTCTTTAAGTATAGGGGTGTGGGACTAAAGCCTTGCCTGGAATGGCTTTAGGTCTTGTTTACAATTTGGCATCTTAGTGCCAGAGTCTGTTCTGTCAGTCTTATCATCTCTATTTTAACATTAATGCTGGCCAGTTGTGTCTAAACCACAAAAGAGAGGGAGTATAACAAGGTGTGTCTAACCTGTTCCACCGTGGTCTAAAACTCAGTTTTAAGGTTTTCTAGGATCCCCTTGGCCACAAGGGGGCCTATTCCGTTGGTGGGGGACTTAGGAGTTTATTTTTAGTTTATACAGTCAATGAATAGAGCAGGCTATCTAATGACGTACACATCATTTGTGAAAGAAAACTCCGTAGCAAACTTTATAAAAGGTAAGAGTGGACAGTTCACAGAAGAGGAAATAAGGTTTCATAAGTATGGAAGAATGCACCACTTTGTTAGGGAAATATAAATTGCAATTTTCACAGTGATAAAAATGATAAAGGTCTGACCATATCTTGTGTTGGAGAGAATGTGGAGCAAAGAGAACTCATGAATGCTAGCGAGGGTGTAAACCGATAAAATAGTACATACATTATTAAAGACATTCTTGAGGCTGGGTGCGGTGGCTCACGCCTGTAATCTCAACATTTTGGGAGGCAGAAGCAGGCGGACTGCTTGAACTCAGGAGTTTTGAGACTAGCCTGGGCAACATGGTGAAATCCTGTCTCTACAAAAAATACAAAAATTAGCTGGGTGTGGTGGTGGGTTCCCATAGTCTCAGCTATTTGGGGGAGAGGCAGGAGGATCACTTAAACCTGGGAGGTCAAGCTGCCATGAGCTGAGATGGCGCCACTGCAATCCAGCATAGGGGAAAAAGTGAACCCGTCTCAAAAAAAAAAAAGGAGGGAGAGAGAGAGAGAGATTGAGATTCTTGCATATATGCCCAAGGAGAGCCATACAAGGATATATTTTATGTAAACAATGGAAACAACCCAAATTTTGTCCATCCTTAGGGAAATGGAAAAATAAATTGTGATATATGTATTTATTCAAGGAAATACCATGGGTAGATCCTTAAAAAGTAATGTCCAATAAGAAAAATGATTTGGAGAACATTAGAGTATAAGTTTACATACATAAAAAAAAAACAAACCCAAATGACACTAAATGCATGTGTCTATAAACATGTTTAAGCATCGTAAAAGTAAAAATAAAAGTGGACTAGAATTACACTTTTATTTTTATAAAATAGAATTTTATACCCATAAAATTCATGGTAGAAGTGGCCTATGCCAAGAGAGGAAAATGAAGCAGGGAGGAAAGAGGAATTCAATTCTGTCTTATTTAATTTCTTATGAAAAATCTGGGACAAAAATGAAAAATGTTAAATTTTAAAATTCTCGGTGATAGGCCAAAAATGTTTGTTTCATAATTACTTGCACTTTTTGAATAAAAAATAAAATATTTTGGAAATTTAAAAAATTGGCGATTTGTCATGGTGATTTTCTTAAAAGACTAAGGTGTCTAGTGGGATACAGAAGACTTGCTGATTTTATTTTAGTTTATTTATTAATTTTTTTTTTTTGAGACGGAGTCTTGCAATGTTGACCGGGCTGGGGTGCAGCAGCGCGATCTTTGCTTGCTGCAACCTCTGCCTCCCCGGTTCATGCGATTTTCCTGCCTCAGCCTCCCGAGTAGCTGGGATTACAGGCGCCCGCCACCACGCCCGGCTAATTTTTTGTATTTTCAGTGGAGACTGGGTTTCACTATGTTGGCCAGGCTGGTCTCAAACTCCTAACCTCGTGATCCGCCGCCCTCTGCTTTCCAAAGTCCTGGGATTACAGGAGTGAGCCACCGCGCCTGGTCTTATTTTAGTTTTTATGGCAATTTTTGAATTTGTAATTGGGTGAGAATAAAAGTGTTATAAATTTCACCTTAAATGAAAATTTATTAGTTTTCTGATCACAAAAGTAGTCACATCTGACGTAAGGGGATTTCATGGTCTTTTTCTGGGCTTGCCTCCTGGAACGCTCCTGCATTACGTAATCTGTAGTAATATACAGCCAGGAGCAGTTTGGAGGGTTCTGGGAAGCACATTTGTTTTGCTTACCGCCCGTGGGGAAGACTCCACGTGGTCCTAGAGGCATACGTGTTCTTATGTTATAGTATTTTAAATATTCACTGGCCGCTGAAATTTAAAATGGATGAAAAAGAAATTCTCTTAAGTAGCGTTCTTGAAACTGTTTTATCAAACTCAGTTCATATTTTCAGTTGGAGTTCGTGATGTGTGTGAATTTCCTTTCAATAAACCCCGAATGTTTTAGTAACACAGATATTGGGAACTTCGATTACTGTAGGTCTTAGGGGAGGCTCGCTTGGACTTTGACTAAATACTATGCTTTAGAAACTTATCTTTAGGAGATAAATTTGGGGGGGTTATCTTTTATATTTGCTTTGTTTCAATTTATTTAAATAAAAGTAGGCTTTCTAGAAGTATGTTTTATAGTACCACTTACCTCGGATACTGTGCCAGTTAAGCAGTTTTCACGAATGTGGAAAAATAGTAGTGTTTTTCTTTCATACATGCGTATATGAAGAATTTTTACACTAATAGAGAATTATTTGTAAAAATTAAATTAAATTTACTATTAGTCTCTAATTTTGTTCTGAGATAGCCACGGTGTGGTATTAAGAAGGATAATCAAGGAATAAGCCAGAATGTTCAGAAAAGGGCTTTACTTTTTATTTTTAATATTGATAAATTTTGTTCACTTGAAGCGATGTCTGCGTTTCTTACCCCGCCTCCCCCATAAAACAGCGGGACAGAAAAGTCCTGAAAACTCCAAAAGGGAAATATTTACTCAGAGGTCCGTTTAAATTTGCTTAGTCTCTGACGTTCTCCGATGTCCTAAGTCCCTCGTGCGGCAGAAGCAGTTTGTCTTTACTCGGCCACCGTCTCGTCAGCGTTACGGAGTATTTTGTCCGTCTGCCGCCGCCGTCCCAGATATTAATCACGGAGTTCCAGGGAAGACGAACTTGTGATATGGGGGAGTCGGGAGGTGTTGCCGGCCCCATGGAGTCACCTTTTAGCCCGGGACTCTCTCACAGGCTGGATGAAGATTGGGGTGAGTGGGATCTGATAATGCACCGAGTTGGCTCGGCTTCGCATCTACAGGTTTCTTCCTCCCTACTTCCGCCCACTCGTGGTGACAGGTGTGGACCAACCCTGCGTGGTTAGTGAGGCCACTCGTCACTCTCGTTCGTGCCCCTGTAAGAGTCTGGGAGGATCGTTCGGCTTCTCTCCTGGCCACAGGGAGAGTAGAATATTGTCTAACTGGAGTTAACTATCGTTTTTCACTGTTCCCGTTGGGGAAGTACTGGATGATCTTTTTGTGTGGCTAACACTGGACGTCATTAGGAGGTTTAGGGCAAGATGGCTGGGACCGCCAAAAAGGCTGCAAGCTGTTTCCTGAGTGTGAAATGTGGGCAGTGAGCACAATGGAGTGGGTTTTTGTGTGTTTGGTGTGCATGAGAGAATGTGGTTATATACAAGAAATCGTAATCTTACAGCTTTTACTATTGGTTTAAGCCTGATGTCCATCTATGGCAGAAAAGCAAAACACCCAAGCACCTGACCTCGGGTCCCTGCTTAGCTAGACCTAATACTCATGGTAGAATCCTGACTGCTCTCCAGATACAGCTCTTAATTTTCTTGTGAATGGATATTTTGTTTGGTTTCGGTAGTCAGGAAGGGTGGAATGGAATGAGGTGGAAATGAGAATGGAGAAGCTTTGTTTTTTTTTTTTTTTTTTTTGAGACAGAGTCTCGCTCTGTCGCCCGGGCTGGAGTGCAGTGGCCGGATCTCAGCTCACTGCAAGCTCCGCCTCCCAGGTTCACACCATTCTCCTGCCTCAGCCTCCCAAGTGGCTGGGATTACAGGCGCCCGCCACCTCACCCGGCTAGTTTTTTTGTATTTTTTAGTAGAGACGGGGTTTCACCGTGTTAGCCAGGATGGTCTCGATCTCCTGACCTCGTGATCCGCCCGTCTCGGCCTCCCAAAGTGCTGGGATTACAGGCTTGAGCCACCGCGCCCGGCCGAGAAGCTTTGTTATCTAAGTATTTAGAGAAGACTTTTATTCTCGTCTTGATTGCAAGGCATAATAGTAATATTGTTCTTAGGTTCCAATATGAATTTGGGATTGTGTAGGTTCCCAAATGGGCCCCCTAGTGAGCCTACACCACTCATCAGCCTCGGAATTGGGGGGAACCCAGTTTATCTTTCTCCCTTGGATCAGCATTCTCAATAGCATGAGTGGAAGGAATCCCAACTATTTACTGAACAAAGTTATTTAAGTTTTTCAAGGGCAGATGTTCTCTAAAACTATATTCTATTGGAGATTTATTTCAATCCTTGGGTAGATTTTCTAAGAGTTGCTGGAAAACTTAAGACTTCTATTCCCATTTTCCTAAGCCAAGTACATTAGTAACAGTAACCATTTATTTAGCACTTTCTTTGTGTCAGGCACCCTGCTAAACTCTTGACATGCAGTATTTTGTTTAATCCTACCAACAGTCCAATGAGGTACTGTTTATTTTAGAGATGAGGAAACTGAGGCTAACAGAATTTGTGCTCAGAATCTTAGAGCTAGTTAATGGCAGAAGAAGGATCAGACCGGGTTTTTCAACCTCCAAAGTCTGTACCCCTAGTATCTATTCTATAATGCTTTCCTAACTCGTGTCTGCAGATTTTATTCTTCCTAAGATCCCTGGTTATTAATAAGACTACTTGAATATATTGGGTAGTTATGATTTGTTTTTGTCAGCTAGTCAGCTGTTATATTTTCATGACTTTTCTTTTTCTTTTTGAGATGGAGTTTTGCTTTTGTTGCCCAGGCTGGAGTGTAATGGCACAATCTCGGCTCACCGCAACCTCCACCTCCCAGGTTCAAGTGATTCTCCTGCCTCAGCCTCCCGAGTAACTGGGATTACAGGCATGCACCACCAAGCCCAGCTAATTTTGTATTTTAAGTAGAGACGGGGTTTCTCCATGTTGGTCAGGCTGGTCTGGAACTCCCCACCTCAGGTGATCCGCCCACCTCGGCCTCCCAAAGTGCTGGGATTACAGGTGTGAGCCACTGTGCCTGGCCAGCGACATTTCTTAAACTGTAACTGTGGGACACTTCCTCATGGCATTATTTTATGTTGTCTTCTGATACCCAGGCTGCATTTTCCTGGCTTATCTGATCACTTGACTTAATGTCCTCTAACAGAGCATTCTGTTCTTTGTAGTCAGTTCACTGACTCACTTCTATCAGGTATCCTGCCCTGCCCCTCCCTGAATGTGCCCATTTCCATTGTTTTCCAGGTTTCCCTTTTCAAACTGTTAACAGTCTTCTCTTCTTTGAACACTTTAATTCCTTAGGTGTTCAGTAAGTAGGATAGATTTTGTTGGCAATAGAGTGAAACACTATTGTCTGCTAGTGTTTCATTCTGTGACAGTTGCTGTTTTGGATGTTCAAGTACTTCACTGATTTACTTTTTTTTTTCTTTTAGAGACAGGGTCTCGCTCTGTCCCCCAGGCTGGAGTGCAGTGATGCAATCATAGTTTACTGTGTCCTGAAACTCCTGGGCTCAAGTGATCCTTGCATCTCAGCCTCCTGAGTCACTAGCACTACAGGTGCACGCCACCACCACGCCTGGTTAATTCTTAATTTTTGACATTTTGGTAGAGACAGGGGTCTTGCTGTGTTGCCCAGGCTGGTCTCCAACTGGCCTCAAGAAGTCATCCTGCCTCAACTTCCCAGGTACTGGGATTACAGGCTCAAGCCACTGTGCCTAGCCTTGATTTTTTTTTTTTTAAATATTAGATACTATCTAGTTAAAATTTTAAAATCAGATTATGTAATTAGTATGTCTCGTGATTTTAACAACTCTAAACAATTTAAATAAAGTGATTAACTCAGAAGAGCCTGTGAGGGATGTGCTTTCCTTTTTCTTTTTAATGTAGGTAATGAAATTTAGAACAAGGATCTTCAAACATTTTCTGTAAAGGTCCAGATGGTAAATATTTTAGGCTTTGTGATTACATGGTCACTGTTGCAACTACTCAAGTCTGCTGTGATAGTACAGAAACAGCCAGAGACAACATAAACAAGTGAGCATGGCTGTGTTTCTATAAAGCTTTATAGACACTGAAATTTGAATTTCACATAATTATTTTAAATAATGGGCCTACTTTTTAAGTATAATTATAGATTTACACAATAATTGAGCAGATAGTACAAAGAGTTCCATGTACTTCCCCTCCATCCCCAGCCTCCCCTATTGGTAACATTTTGCATTAGTGTGGTACATTGGTTGCAATTGATAAGCCAGTATTGATACATTATTATTACCTTATTATTATAAGCCCATAGTTTAAAGTTTACTCTGTTGTACATTCTATGGCAGGGGTCCCCTGCCTTTTGGCACCAGGGACTGGTTTCATGAAAGACAATTTTTCCACGGGGTGGGGACGGGGAGGCACAGGAGATGTTTTCGGGATGATTCAAGTGCATTACATTTACTGTGCGCTTTATTTGTATTGTTATTACACTGTAATATATAATGAAATAATTATACAACTCAACATAATATAGAATTAGTGGGAGCCCTGAGCTTGTTTTCCTGCAGCTAGATGGTCTCATCTGGGGATGATGGGAGACAGTGATTAGATCATCAGGTATTAGATTCTCATAAGGAATGTACAGTCTTGATCCCTCACGTGCAGTTCACAACAGGGTTCGCACTCCTATGAGAATCTAATGCTGCTGCTGATCTGACAGGTCGTGGAGTTCAGGTGGTAATGCAAGTGATGGGGAATGGCTGTAAATACAGATGAAGCTTCACTCACTCACCCATCTGCTGCTCACCTCCTGCTGTGTGGCCTGGTTCCCAACCTGTTCTATGGGTTTTGACAAATGTATAATGACATGTGTCCATAATTACAGTATCATACAGAATAGTTTCACTGCCCTAAAAAAGCCCTGTGCTCTACCTATTTTTTCCTCCCTCCTCTTCCCTGTCTCTGGTCAGGTAACCACTGATATTTTCATTGTCTCCATAGTTTTGCCTTTTTCAGAATGTCATATAGTTGGAATCATACAGTATGTAGCATTTTGAATTGGCTTCTTTCACTTAGCAATATGCACTTAAGGTCTCTCCATGTCTTTTCATGGCTTGATAGCTCATTTCTTCTTAGCTCTAAATAGTATTATATTGTATGGGTGTTCCATAGCCTATTAGTCTGCCTAGGCTGCCATAAGACAGCACCACACACTGAGTGGTTTAAGCAACAGAAATTTATTTTCTCACAGTTCTGGAGGTTAGAGTTCAAGATCAAGATGGCACCATGTTCAGGTTCTGGTTAGGGCCCTCTTCCTGGCTTGCACATGGCTGCCTTCTTGTGTCCTTACATGGCATTGAGAGAGAGGATCGGGCTGGGCGCGGTGGCTCAAGCCTGTAATCCCAGCACTTTGGGAGGCCGAGACGGGCGGATCACAAGGTCATGAGATCGAGACCATCCTGGCTAATACGGTGAAACCCCGTCTCTGCTAAAAATACAAAAAACTAGCCGGGCGAGGTGGCGGGC
>NW_012116866.1:1657683-1661466 GCF_000951035.1 Colobus angolensis palliatus | reverse complement strand
ATCTGTATGTTTTACCCTCCTCTCTCCTCTCTTCTCTTTTACTCTTCCTTGAATTTGTGCAAAAGATACTTTTTCTGCTTTCTTCCCTCCTCCTCCTCCTTTCTCCTTTCTCCTTTTTCCTTCTGTCAGCTGTACTTAAGATATGTGTATCAAGATGAGAAGCTTCCGTCTGCCACTGTGGTTTATGTCTTCAGTCTCTTCTGTGAACGTTCTCTTGGCTTTCTAGCACTAAACCAAAATCTGGTGTTCCCGGATGACACAACTTCCCTTAATGTCCCGGTGAACGATTGCTAATTTTATTCTCAAAACCTTTTCACCATAGGGCCTCTGATGGTGGGATAGGTGTCTCCATTGTCCTTCACTACTATTCTCCTTTCCTCCTCCCTAAAAATATCTAAGTTTAAATCTCATTTTGTCACAATATCCCATCCTCTACCTCTCCTGATTCCTGGATCACTCTCTTTCACTTTTTTTTTTCTTTTAGAGATGGGGTCTTGTTCTCTTGCCTGTGTTGGAGCTGGAGTATGCGGTGGATACTCCTGTATCCAGCTCACTGCATCCTCAGACTCCTGGGGTCAAGGGATCCTCCTGCCTCAGCCTCCTGAGTAGCTGGGACTACAAACAAATGCCACCATGCCTGGCTTCTCCTTGACTTTTTGAAAAAATTTTGCCTCTAGCTTACTGTTACTTTCTTCACCATTACTTGCATCATGATTCTTGGATGATTTCAGTATCCTTAGAGAAGATCCTTCAGATATACTGACCTCTCATTTTCTGGACCTCCTCTTTATCACTGATTGTACCTTTTACCCAGTCTCGGCCATTTGCTTTCCTGATCATAAGCCTAAGTCTTGTCACTACCAATAACATCTCACTTTCAAACATCCTGCTCTGACTACCTTCACCTGTTTTACCAGCTTACTCCCTTTAGTATTCCAGTTTCTTTTTTTTTTGAGACGGAGTCTCGCTGTGTCACCCAGGCTGAAGTGCAGTGGCGGGATCTCCACTCACTGCAAGCTCCGCCTCCCGGGCTCACGCCATTCTCCCGCCTCAGCCTCCTAGTAGCTGGGACTACAAGCGCCTGCCACCACGCCCGGCCAGTTTTTTTTTTTTTTTTTAGTAGAGACGGGGTTTCACCATGTTAGCCAGGATGGTCTCGATCTCCTGACCTCGTGATCTGCCCGTCTCGGCCTCCCAAAGTGCTGGGATTACAGGCTTGAGCCACCGCGCCCGGCCATGCTAACAGTTTCTTATGGATTCTTCCAGAATGTTCTATAAATATACAAGTATATTTATCAACCCACCTTCAGTTATTTTTTTAACCACAGAAAAGTCGAAAGATAAATACATTGGTAAACCTGCATTTTCCTTGTCTAGATTTACCAACTGTTAAAGTCCTGCCACATTCACTTTATCTCTTAATATTACCCACACTTTCCTCCTCTTTCACATCTGAAAGCGGGCTGCAGATAATATGAAACTCCTAAACACTTCACCATGTATTTCCTAAGAATGAGGAAAATTTATTTTTAAAAAGTATCAATTCATTTTAATATACCTTACACTTCAAAGGTAACATCGCAGGGTTCTTTTTCACCTTCTTGCACTATATGCTTGTATTTCTCTTCTGCCATTATGAGAATCCTGACTCCCAATAACATCCTTTGTTTTTATAGGTTCACTTTAGCAGCTCTGTTGGAAATAGACTGAAAGAGGGGCAAGGGCAGAAGTAGGGAGATATTTGGAAGCTCCTATAGCAATCCCCATGAGTTACAATAGTAGCAGTGGAGTAATGAGAAGTAGTTGGATTATGGATATGTACACACACACACACATATACACATGTATATATACATACATTTGAAAATTTTGAAATAGTTTGAAACCTATAGAAAAGTTGTAAGAACAGTGCAAAGAACTCTTGCATGCCCTTTACCAGATTCCTCAGTTGTTAAATTTTGCCGCATTTACTCTATTTCTCTCTTTCTCCCTTTCAAGAGAGAGAGATGTGTTGACCCATCACCTTTAAATACTATAGTGTATATTCTCTATCCTCCTACCCCCCAAAACAAGGCCACATTCCTGTATTACCCTATATTTCTTCCAGTCAGGAGATAAACATTGATACAACACTATCATTCAATTCAAAAACACCACTCAAAGTTTGCCATCTGTTTCAATAATGATTTGTTTGTCTAGTCTAGGATTTTACTTGCAAACATTCATTGCTTTTACTTCTTATGTCTCATCAGTGTCCTTTAATCTGGAACAGTTCTTTAGTCTTTTCCTGTCTCTAATGTCCTTAACAGTCTTAAAGAGTACAAGTCTTTTATTCTACAAGATGATCCTAAACCACTAAGGGGTTCCTTGGAGAAATGACCAATTCTAGGGCTGGGAAAGTGCAGGAAAAGTGCAAAATCAGCCCAGAAAATCTTGTGTCAGAAATTGTCAGCAAATGAACATGTTAAAAAGAACAAAGCCCCCAATATGAATGAACTCCCAGTGGTCAAATCTGGGAAAATTTGAGCATCGGAATAAAATGAGGGTATACGTTGTAGTGTAAATACTATGTGATGTTCCTATGCGATCATATCATCCTGTGATATATTCACATGATCACTTGGTCGAGTTGGTATCTTCCAGGTTTCACCACTGTAAAGCTACTGCTTCCCATTTTGTATTTTATTGCTATTTTGGGGGAGATAATCTGACATGACACCAATATCCTTTTCTTATTAAACCTCTAACTATGAGCCCTAGCCTCATTAATAACCCCACTCTATATCAGTTACTACTCTAATGGTTGCCAAATGGTAACTATCTAACTCTATCATTCTATCATTCTATCATTGTTAATTGACATTCTTCCTTCCTTCCTTCCTTCCTTCCTTCTTTCCTTCTGTGATGAACTTATTGATTTCTTTTTTATTTGGTGGTTGGTAAACCACTACTCTCATTTTATTCTGATTCTCAGATTTTCCCAGATTTGACCACTGAGAATTCTTTCATATTGGGGCCTTTGTTCTTTTTGATGTGTTCCTATCATTTGCTGAGAATTTCTGGCACAGCAAGATTTCCAGGCTTATTTTGGCACTTTCCCTGCTGCAGCCCTTTATTTGGTTATTTCTCCAAGGAACCCCTTAGTGGACTTCTGTTTGGTGGAAGATGGTATTTAGTATCCAAGATCTGGTCACCTAGTATTTTCATTGCTACTCGGATGTCATTGCTTCTAGGACCTCTTAGCAGACAGAACTAGGAAATATATATATATATATACAACTGTATATATATATATGTGCATGTGTATATATACATACACACATAATACAAACATCAGTATATGTGTGAACATATATATATTTCTATAGCTATCTGTATGTGTTGTATTTTAAATGAGTTTATTTACTAATGCTTCTAGTTCTAATCCAGCATCTTAGGATTCTTTTAGTCTCCCGACTCTTTCTATGCTCTTTTTTTTTTTTTGAGATGAAGTCTGACTCTGTCACCCAGGCTGGAGTACAGTGGTGCAATCTCAGCTCACTGCAAGCTCCGCCTCCCAGGTTCACACCATTCTTCTGCCTCAGCCTCCTGAGTAACTGGGACTACGGGCACCCGCCACCACGCCCGGCTAATTTTTTGTATTTTTTAGTAGAGATGGGATTTCACTGTGTTAGCCAGGATGGTCTTGATCTCCTGACCTTGTGATCTGCCTGCCTCAGCCTCCCAAAGTGCTGGGATTACAGGTGTGAGCCACCGCACCTGGCCTCTCTCCATGCTTTTTTT
>NW_012116866.1:1635768-1657522 GCF_000951035.1 Colobus angolensis palliatus | reverse complement strand
GTGATCCGCCCGTCTCGGCCTCCCAAAGTGCTGGGATTACAGGCTTGAGCCACCGCGCCTGGCCCTCTCCATGCTTTTAAATCCTTTCGCCAACTGTGAGAAATCTAACTCCAATTATTTTAGTAAAAGGCAAAAGATTTCATTCTGAAGAGAAACCAGAACATTCTAATTATTTTAGATATATTCAACCATTTGCACAATCACCTAACATATTTGTTCAGTATGACCACTCTCCGAACCACTCAGGCTGCCTTTTCCATCTGCTACTCCATTCCCCCTCCCACTAGGCTGGGGCATGCTGGCACCTTCGCTGGGCAATAGTTCCACACCATCCTGTTTCCTTGGATATGGGGCACATTGCTGGAGATGACTGTGCACAAAACCCCATCACCTTTGTTGCCCTGCTTCCTTGGAAGCTGACGTCTCTGTGTTGGGAGGGGTAGGGAAGAAAAAGAAGGTTGGGAAGGGAAGGAAGAACGGGGGGAAAGGTAGAAAGTCACATTGCAGATATATATTTTGAGGACAGAGCTGACAGAGTTTTCTGGTAGATCGAATATGGAGAGTGAGGAAGAGAAGTAGATAATGAAGTAATAATGATCCCAAGGTTTTTGGCCTGAGCAACTGATAAGCATTAACTGAGATGAGGACAAAGCAGTATGAGGTTTGGTGGGGTTGATGAGGAGCTCATTTTGGATATGTTAGGTTTGACGTGCCTTTTAAACATCTAAGAGGAGATGTCAGTACTCACTGTACATGCATCATGAAGTGTGGGTTGGAGATGTACATTTGGAAATCCTTGGCATATAGATTTTATTTAAAGCCATGAGCTCAACTGAGATTACCAAGGAAGTAAGATAGATAGAAACGTTTATGCTGAGCCCAGGGACAATTTCATGTTAGGGAGATGAGGAAGAACCAGCAAGGTGAGGTCAACCAGTGAGGTGGGAGGAAAACCAGGTAAGTGTGATATTTTGGAAGTCAAGTGAAGAAAATGCTTCAGTTAAAATGAAAGGATCAACTGTGTTAATGCTGTTGATAGGTCAAGTAAGATGAGGACTATGAGTTTACCACTGAATTTAGCAATATAGAAGTCACTGGGGACATTAATAATATGTGTATGTGGAAGGGGGAGCTTGATTGGAGCAGGTTCAGAACGAATGGGAGGAAAGAAATGAGAGAGCCAGAGAACTCTTTAAAGGAGTTTCAGCCTATATATAAGCCACAGTACTCTGCTTACATGTTTATTGTCTCTGCACCTGAGTAGTCTTTTCTGAGAGTCATGTGAGTAACCTTTTGTTATTACTACGTATACATTTTTTTGCTAAATACTATTTGATCTTAGGGTGGTGAAATGTTACTGTAATTGGTCAAGTTAATAACTGACTGACAGTGTAGTTCCTACACTTGTGCACTGAGGAAATCATCAGATCAGTTTCAGTGGCGTAAAATAGGTAGAGAGTACAAAGGAAGACCTAGTTTTGAAAAACTTTTCAGAGTGCTTAAAGTTTTGAAAGTGTCAGAGAAAATAGGAACTTCATAGATTCTATGGTAAGCAGCCTTCTTGGGCCTTGGTCAACATCTTGACCTTTCTCTACAAAAAGTTTTCAGTATAGTGTATTGAAGAATGTTTTCTGTATCCACATATTTCTTGATTTATAATGAAACTTCATTAGGAAATTGGAATATAGTTAGATTTGCTGAAATGAATTTGATGGTTTAGATGAGTGAATCCTTTATTGTCTAGATAGAAAATTGGTTGCGCCCTTAGCTTAAGGCATGGATGACAAATACGCAGTGCGTATATACTTTCCACAGCCCTCTTCTATTGCTTATGAACCATGTCTGCTTTCCACAGTCGTCTCCTATTACTTGTAAACTACATTAACTTTTCATGCTGAACCCAGATGTAGCATCAGAATTCTTGTTAGTAATGTTCCATAAAGCCACTACCAATTAGTCTTACATGACATATGACATAAAACCTTTTTTGATCCCTGGTGTAAGAATTCAGTTCACAAGATAAAAATTATGCAGAAAACAACACATAAATTAGAAATGAGCTTTGAATTACTTATTCACATTCCTGGAGTTTATCAATAATAGTAGTGGCTAATGAGAAACCTTAATAGAGGCAACATAGGGATACAGTACTTGTTTCTTTGTCAAATAATTAAATTGATAGTTCATTTCTATTCTTTTCCTTTGTCCAAAGATTCTGGCCTGTTTGCTGAACTCGGTTATTTCACAGACACTGATGAGCTGCAATTGGAAGCAGCAAATGAGACGTATGTAAGTATTTACTAAGGTTGAATAATGTGATATTTAGTCTTTAACCCTAATTATTGCAAGCAAGTTTCAGGACAACAGGTTCAGGCTAATAATTTAAGCTACATACTTAATGGGTAAATAGCTTCTACCATTAAGTATGAAAGTTAATAGCCATTTTGTAGTCAGTATAAGACAGTAGAAATTGCGTTCGTCTTGGTGTGAGACTTGTATTCTAGGCCCACTTTTGGCCCTAGGGGTGTATGACTTTGGAAAAGTCACTAATCTGCCTACTTGGTTTTTATAGATAGTTTGCTACGTAAGGGAATTGGCAGGTGACTTTGGAAAAGTTGCTAACCTGCCTCCTTCTTGGTTTTTACAGATTCTTTGCTTTTAAAAAGGAAGTTGGTAAGTTCTGCTTGATTAAGTTGGTAAGTCAAGCAGAATTTACCAACTTCCTCTTTAAAAGTTGTATATTCATGTAGAAAGCTCTGAAAAGTAGGTATATCCTTACCTTTGGTTGGAGGTCTGTGTAAAAACTATTATAACGTTCTGCGTCCCCAAGAATATCTTAGATTTTCTTTTCTTGATTAGTACATATAAAGCTCTTTGCCCTATAGAACTTTGATTTTGTCTTATTCTTTAACGGATGAGGTGCTATTTCACTTAAGAAGTAATTCGGCCGGGTGCGGTGGCTCAAGCCTATAATCCCAGCACTTTGGGAGGCCGAGACGGGCGGATCACGAGGTCAGGAGATCGAGACCATCCTGGCTAACACGGTGAAACCCCGTCTCTACTAAAAAATACAAAAAAATTAGCCGGGTGAGGTGGCGGGTGCCTGTAGTCCCAGCTACTCGGGAGGCTGAGGCAGGAGAATGGCGTAAACCCGGGAGGCGGAGCTTGCAGTGAGCTGAGATCTGGCCACCGCACTCCAGCCTGGGCGACAGAACGAGACTCCGTCTCAAAAAAAAAAAAAAAAAAAAAAAAAAAAAAAAAAAAAAGAAGTAATTCAAGTGAGCAGAGTAATTTATCAATCAGGTTGAATATCACATCATTTTAAGCTCTTATTAACTTGAGTACAAAGTTTTAAAGATTGCTTAGTGAATTTCAGATATTTCTTAAACGATGATTTAGCAGTTGTTTTACCATCAATCGACAGAAGAGAATGAAGCACATGATATATTTTAAAAACTCAGTACATGGATTTTAATGGTTTCATTTCTCCATGGGATACTTTAGAATGTGGCCCGTTGATTAAATTGCCTTTTAATATTGACTATTTGAATAAGCAACTGATACTCATATTTCGTAACATCTAGAATCCTAAAAGAAATTGTTTCTTTTAAACTGTGTCAAGAAACTGTGCTCAATTGGAAAGATTAGGAGAAATATATTCCTGATTTTACAACTAACATTCTATTATTTTATGAAAAATCACTCAGTCTTTCAGTTCCTTAGTTTTTCTAGTATGACATGAAGGGATTGAATCTCTGAGAGCCCTCATGCCATTCTTCTTCCAAGTGGCAGTAGAATTTCCCATGCTAAATCACTGAAGAGCTAGAGTATATAAGTGCCAGTATGTTTCATTTTGCATAAACTGGGCCTGTTAAATTTCTGACGAGATAAATCTTTATGCTGTAGAAGGTATTTGACTTATTTGGCTGAAGATTGAGTCAGAGTTTCCTGAAGCAGGTCATGCCCTTATTTAAAAGTATTGCTGGCACTCAGGCAAGCAACATTGGTAACTTTACTTAGATTAAGAAAGTTTAAGGATTTTTTGGTTGCTGAAAGTATAAGGCTGCTGATTTTTTTTTTTTTTTTTTTGAGATGGAGTCTCGCACTTTCACCCAGGCTGGAGTGCAGTGGTGTGATCTCGGCTCACTGCAACCTCTGCCTCCCGGGTTCAAGTGATTTTCATGTCTCAGCCTCTTGAATAGCTGGGACTATACATGCTACCACACCTGGCTAATTTTTGTATTTTTAGTAGAGACGGAGTTTCACTACATTGGCCAGGCTGGTCTTGAACTCCTGAGCTCTAGTGGTCTGCCCACCTTGGCCTCCCAAAGTGCTGGGATTACAGGCATGAGCCACCACGCCTGGCCAAAGCTGCTTAATTTTTTGATGTGAAGATTCAAATAAGAGAAAAAAGTGAAGGAGATTGATTTTTTTAAAAATGGTTTTTAAGCCTGTAATCCCAGCACTTTGGGAGGCCGAGGCGGGCGGATCATGAGGTCAGGAGATCGAGACCATCCTGGCTAACGTGGTGAAACCCCGTCTCTACTAAAAAATACAAAAAACTAGCCGGGCGAGGTGGCGGGCGCCTGTAGTCCCAGCTACTCGGGAGGCTGAGGCAGGAGAATGGCGTAAACCCGGGAGGCGGAGCTTCCAGTGAGCTGAGATCCGGCCACTGCACTCCAGCCCGGCCTACAGAGCGAGACTCCGTCTCAAAAAAAAAAAAAAAATGGTTTTTTAATGATAGTTTTTTTTTCATGTGCACTTTCTTTTTTTTTTTTTTTGAGGCGGAGTTTCACTCTTGTTGCCCAGGCTGGAGTGCAATGGCACGGTTGATCTCGGCTCACCGCAACCTCTGCCTCCCAGGTTCAAGCAATTCTGCTGCCTCAGCCTCCCTAGTAGCTGGGATTATAGGCATGTGCCACCAGGCCCAGCTAATTTTGTATTTTTAGTAGAGATGGGATTTCTCCATGTTGGTCAGGCTGGTCTCGAACCTCAGGTGATCCACCCGCCTCCGCCTCCCAAAGTGCTGGGATTACAGGCATGAGCCACTGCGCCCGGCCTTCATGTGCACTTTCACATGTACTCTCTATGTACCTTGTACTAATATTTATTCAGTTGTGGGCATCATAAGAAAATAGTTTCCCTTCTCTGTTTCTGTTATATTCTCAATAAAAATGAACCATATAATAGTCATTTTGAAATGATGATATTCTTCTAGAAATTATTAACAAATGGTTGTTACCAATTACTAGATACATTTTTACTTTTTTTTGCCTGAGGTATATTTTATTGTTGCTGTTTTGTTTGTTTGTTTGTTTTTGTTTTGTTTTTTGATAGGGTCTGGCTCTGTCTCCCAGGCTGGAGTGCAGTGGCATGGTCTTGGCTCACTGCAGCCTCCATCTTTTGGGCTCAAGCCATCTTCCTACCCTAGCCTCCAGAGTAGCTGGGACCATAGGTGCACGCCACTATGCCCAGCTAGTGTTTGTATTTTTTTTGGTAGAGATAGGTCTTGCCATGTTGCCCAGGCTGATCTTGAACCCCTGGGCTCAAGCAATCCTATTGTTGCTGTTTTATCATCTGTGACATTAAGTTAATATTTACTGCCTTTTGACTTTATTGCATTATTTATGTATTAAGTTTACTTCTCTTCTTGTCTCTGTGACTCCAGACACTTAATTTAAAAAAGTACTGTTTGGTACTAACTTGATCTCAGACTTACATGAGGGTTCTGAAATTATGTGACACTTCTTTATTCATGTATGTAGTATAAGGTGGTTATCTGGATGACCCAGAATATGCTTGTATTTCAGTTAGAAAAACCACCTAAATGAAAGAACTTACTGGAGCCTTTAAGAAGTTTGCTGATCCCTGTTTGAGAAACATAGTTTTATTTTATAGGATTAAAAAGTTTTTTTTTTTTTTATTCATAAAAGTTTTAGAAATTTAGGAAGTATAGAACAGTAGAAAAAAAAAGAAAATTACTCAGTGGTAACTACCTCTTTATGATTCTTGCCTGTCTTTTGTGTATATCTATATTCTTTCTATTGTATATAGAGATTATATTATGAATAGCATTTGCTTTGTCTTGTTTTTCTTAATGGCAATGGGAAAATGTATTTTGCTGGATTTCCCTTAAGATAAAAGACACATTTTTGATTCCTGTAATGGTCATTCTCATAGAAAAGAATGAAGCCAACTGAATGTTTTACTGAATGTTTTAAATACTGAATCCCTTACCTCTTTCCTGGTTGTTGCTGCTGTGCTTCAAGTAACTGAATTGATTTTATCTCTAGGCTATCCAAGATGTATTCTCATACGAGGGTGACTTAGAGTATTCTTTTTACTAGGTTGGCTAATAGCAGTTATATTATTTGTGCCAAATTGTGTCTGACAGTTTGATTTTAAGATGTGTATGTTTTATTCTTTTAATATTCTTTTGCTGATTTGAAACCTACAGGAAAACAATTTTGATCATCTTGATTTTGATTTGGATTTGATGCCTTGGGAGTCAGACATTTGGGACATCAACAACCAAATCTGTACAGGTAATTATGTGTTTCACTGGTAAAAGTTTTAAAAAGATCAATTTTATTTTGTAGTTTGGTCATACTCAAAATTAGGTGGGGTTATTGGGCTATACTGGTAGGTTAAAAGAGTCCTGGTGCTATGCATTCTACTTCTGGTATGGCAATTGTGTAAACAAATTTCTTGCCAAAAATGGATATGAGGAGTTTCATAGTTATGTTTCAGTAGTGTAATGAATGAATAGTTCGTATCAGAAATAGAAATAGTTATTTTGAATTATGAATGATGTCCCTATATGAGATTAACCTGAGAACCAGACAGGGCTTACCAGAACCTAGGAACTTGGTAGAGGAGTCCCATGCATTTAATACATGTGTTTCTGAGAAGGAGCAGCACCTTGTGATACCAGTATCTTTAAGGGGGCCTGATGAGGTCGGGGTTGAGTATGCTGAAAGAAGCCAGAACCTGGAGCAAATTGCCAATGCTGGGGTACAGCTGATGGTAGAATGAAGAAAATCCCTTCTCCTTTCTAGCTTCTAGTATCCCCTATTGACAGGACCTAAAAGGATGCCAACTGGGAATAATTTGTATCACTGATCATAGAAAGTGGACTTAGTGCTGAGAGGCAGTGAGTAAATAACCAGCACATTCTCCTATCTAAATTCCTCTCTCCCCTGCACTACCTATTTCTCTTCATTTTATGTATTTACTTAGATTGCTTCATGCCTGTCTGTCTTCATAGAATATGGGATACACAAAGTCAGTGTTCTGGTTTTATTGTTTGACAAACTACTCTAAATCTTAGTTGCTTAAAGCAACAACCATTTTATTAGATTGCTAGAATCTATGGGTCACGAATTTTGACTGGGTGCTCCAAGGATGGTTTGTCTCTGCTCCTTGATGTCCAGAGCACAACTGGGGAGATTTGAAGATTGTGGTAGCTTGACATTTGGGGGCTATAATCATCCTGAGGTTTCTTTACTCATATGTGTGGCACTTGGGGTGGAATGACTTGAAAACTAGGACTACCAACTGGGCTGCCTGCATAGGGCTTCTCTGTGTGGTGTGGTGTTCTCAAGTCATGGTGGTCTCAGGGTAGTCAGACTTCAAAGGCTCCAAGTATGAGTGTTCCAGGACACAAAGCAGAGGCTGCATTTCCAGCCTCAGAATTCACATAGCATTACTTCTCTCTTCTCTTGATTGAAGGAATCAAGCCTACCTAAATTCATGGGGAGGAGAAATCAACTCTACTTCTTGATGGGAAAGTGGCAAGATCACATTGTAGAAGATCATGAGGGAAGATCATGAGGGATGGTAGATACTGTATGGCTGATTTTGGAAAACACAATCTGCCATCCCCACCCTATTCTGTCTTTGACACCAAGGGATACTGCCTGGGCCATAGTTGCTCAGTACATTTTTATAGGATAAATTAATAGTTTAAAAGATATGAACATTTTTTATGAGTTTTAATTGTATTGTCAAAAATGCTTTCCAAAATAATTATTTCCTGTTTCTTATTTTTTTAAGTAAGTTTTTGGGATTCTATAATATTTTGCATATGGTATAGTATTCAAAAGGTACAAAAATCTGTATAGTAGAAAAATATCTCCTGCTTTTATTCCTTAGCCGACAAGTTGTGCTTTCCAGAGACAACCGCTGTTACCAGTTTCTTCTGTTTACCCTTCCAGAGAATTAGTGCAGATGCAAGTGTACACATATATGCACACACACACACAGACATACATATATATACAGCCCCCCTCCCCACATATATAATTTGTTATACAAGTGGAAGCTTACTAGATATATTGTTTTCTGCATCTTGCATTTTCACTTGTTATATTTTGGTGACCTTAGCTTCCATATCCGATTGAATTTTAAAAGTAGATTTTACCTTCTTTCTTGTTCATTTTATTCTAAGTTTTTATTGTCCAGTGGGTAAAACCTTTCCTCCATGTTTTCCAGTTAAAGATATTAAGGCAGAACCTCAGCCACTTTCTCCAGCCTCCTCAAGTTATTCAGTCTCGTCTCCTCAGTCAGTGGACTCTTATTCTTCAACTCAGCATGTTCCTGTGAGTAGCCAGTCTTTTACAATGATTTTGGCTATAATATGCTATCTGGAAAATATGTATATGGGGGAGACAGTTAACATTTATTGAATACTACTGTGAGTTATATTATCTCATTTAATGAGGGAGCTGAGACTTTAGAAAGGGCCTTGTGGGAGCTAGAAAGTTGTTAATGCCTTTGGTTTTGCCCTCTTTCCCCTCTGTTCATGCCTCCATAATTTCATTGTTTCATTTGTTTCATTGCATTTTAACAGTATCCAGTATTTGTTTTTTGGCTTACTGTCTTTTTTCCCTCCCTTTCTTTCTCCTCCCTATTAGGATATACATTCTTTGTATATGGACATAGAAGAATGTAAGATGGTCAGTTTTTATAACTCTTTAGCCACAGCATCTAGAATGATTGCCTTAGTTTGGGAATGCCTAGTGCTACCTTTTGAAGTGGCTGACATTTTTATAGAAGTCCAGTAGCTCTTTTAAGAATGCTTCTGCTCTGTGTCCAAACAAAAGCCCTAAGGCCAGGAAAAGGAAGTACCTGATTTAGGTACTTTTTAGAATGGGGAAAGGGAATGTAGAAGAATAAAAAAAATCAAATAATATTTTAGTATATTACATGTGCTATAAATTGTGGTATCTTTGTTCCTGCAGGCTCTACATTTAGTTACTAAATCCTGGTGGTTGTATGCACATATTAATTCAAGGATTTATCTTTTCTGCCCCTGTCAAGCCATCACCATGTCACCTGGATTAAGTCAATAAGATTTTAACTGGTTAGCCTTCCAACTCCTCAAACCTTTCTTAGCATGGAATCTTCAAAGAGAAATCTTTCAGTGTCACAAGTTTTACTGTATCAGTAATTTGCTTAAAACTTTAGTAACTTCCCAGTCCTTACAAGGAGGAAATTTAAATTCCCAGAGTACTAGGCCCTCCATGATCTGGCCTGCATTTACCTTTCCAGTCTCCTTTCTTGCTATCCCCTCCTACTTCCACATTCCCCTTAACTTGAGCCCTGTGAGAGTTCCTGTCTGAGAGCTCCTATGCACTCCACTCATTCAACCGCTATGCCAGGCACTGTTCCAGATGCTGGTAGTGAACAACAGCAGTGAGATCGCTGCTCTTACAGTTCTAGGTTTTTGCATGTCCTCTTTCTTCTGCCTAGAATAGCCCCATTTTTTTCTTGTCTTGGAAAACTCATCCTTCAAGTCCCAGTTCAAAAATTACTTCCTTTATGAAGCTTTTCTCTGATTGCTACTATTGGTAGCTCTCTGAGGTCCCACAATTTCTCCAAAGGATATAATTTTTTTAAAAAATTAATAATTTATTTTTGAAGTCAAAATTATATAATAAGATATATTCAGAAAAGCCTGGTTTCTATCCATGTCATTTCCATCCTTTTTTACACAAAAGGTAGCATACTATAGACCTTGTCCTGTACTTTGCTTTTTTAGCTTAGCAGGATAACTCTAATTTCAGAGTATATAATTTTCCTATTATGCTACATAATGTTTCATTGCATAACCTTATCATGCTTAATTCAGTGAAATCCTTATTGATGAATATTTGTGTTGTTTTTAGTCTTTTCCAGACCCAAATAACCTGTACATAAGTCTTTTCCAGACTCAAATAACCTATAGTAAATAACCAGTTACATAAGTCACTTTGTATTTTTGCCAGGATATTTTTGGGATATATTCCAAGAGGTGGGATTGCTGAAACCAGGATAAATACACTTGAATTTTGCTAGATATTGCCTTTTCTCTCTATAAGGGTTGTAAAATGTTACATCCTCATCAGCAGTGTGTAAGAGGGCCCGTTTTCCCATCATCACTCCACAATAGGTTGTATTTTATATCTCTTTTATTGTAAGTATGGTTAAATATCTATTCATATGTTTTATATGTTTAAGGCCTATTTGCATTTCTGTTTAAAAAATGAACTGTCAGTTCAAATTTTTGTTCTTTTTTTTGAGATAAAGTCTCGTTCTTGTCCACCAGGCTGGAATGCAATGGCAGATCTTGGCTCACTGCATCCTCTGCCTCCTGGCTTCAAGCAATTCTCCTGCCTCAGCCTCCTGAATACCTGGGATTACAGGCGCCTGCCACCACGCCCGGCTAATTTTTGTATTTTTAGTAGAGACAGGGTTTCACCATGTTGGCTAGGCTGGTTTCGAACTCCTGACCTCAGGTGATCTGCCTGCCTCGGCCTCCCAAAGTGCTGGGATTACAGGCATGAGCCACGGTGCCCGGCCATTCATTTTTTAATTGAATTGTATTGGTCTTTTTAATATTTTAGCTTTATTATATATTGGGGTTATTAGTCCTTAGTTTGTGAAATAAGCTGCAAATATTTTTTCCCCAGTTTTTCTTTTGTCTCTTTGCTTTATTTCTGGTGTTTATTTTCCCCAGGTATACTGTTTTCTGTAGCCAAATTATTGATCTTTTCTTTAATTGCTTTTTTGGTCACTCAAAGGAAGGTTTTTACCACTCAGAGGTTATAAAATAATTCACTCATATTTTTATTCTTACTTTTTTTAAGTTAATTTTTTGTTTGGAACAATCTCAAATTCACAGAAGTGTTGTTAGTACATTGCAAATAACTTGTTTTTCCCTTGTGCATTTGAGAGTAAGTTACCAGTCCGATGCCCTATCACTGCAATACTTTAGTGTCTGCTTCCTACAAGCACAGATATTTCTTAGCCATAATACAAGCACAAAATCGGGAAATAAACATTGATGTGTTACTATAATCTAACCTTCAGCTCTCGTTTAAATTGTGCCAGATATCTCAGAGGTGTCCTTTAGACTATCAAAAGAACCCAGTTCAGAGTCAAGCATTGCATATGGTTGTCTTGTCTTTTTAATCTTGTTCAGTATGAAACAGTTCTTCATTAATCCTTGACTTTCTTCACCTTGTCACTTTTGGGGATTAGGGGTTAGTTATTTTGAAGAGTATTTCTCGGTTGGGTTTGTCTAATGTTTCTTTAGGATCATATTCAGGTTTTATATCTGTGGTAGGAAAGTGATGTCTGTGTCCATCTCATTTACTTTTGATGACCCAATTTTGATTTTTTCTAATACTGATTATATTCACTTTGATCACTTCATAGATGTTATCTGCCAACCTATTCCATTGTGAAGTTACTTTTTCTCTCTTTGCCATACATATTTTGTGAGGAAGATACTTTAAGACTGTGTAAAAATATCCTGTTCTTCATCAAACTTTGTATTTGTTCACTTATATGTTAATATCAATATAGATTCATCATTTCTTATTTTATGCAACAGATTATAATCCATTACTATAATTATTTGTTCTGATTCTTATATTGTCCTGGATTTGGTCAGTGGGGATCCCTTCACACCAGCTCTTATGTTCTTTTGACATGTCTCCTTTGGGCTCTGATGTCCTTACACCAGGCTATCTCCCATGTGGATGCCCTCATCACTCTGCTGTGACTCCTCATACCAGGCTGCCTGCCATGTCAGTGCCCTCTCTACCGTTCTTGGACCCTGACATTCCACCAGGCTGCTTCTCTGCATGAATGGTGGTCTTGCTTTGCCCCATCTAGTGGCTTAGGATAAAATTATTCAGGAAGGAATATTTTCTAAGTGACATGAATAAGTATTTATCATGAGATATTATTTTTAGTGTTTAGATCTCTGATCCATTTGAAATTACCCTTGTGTATGATATGAAATACAAATCCAATTTTATGTTTTTCCAAATGACTATCAAAAGGATTATTCTAGTACCATTTATTAAAAAGTTCATCTGATTTCAATTATATGCATGTATTTTAAATTTATGTAATGGTATTATAGTATGTATCTTTATATTATTTACTTTTAAAAATCAGCACAGTGTTTTTAAGATCAATTCCTATTGCTCTGTGTAATCAACTCTGTTGAACCTAACTCTGTACAACATTCAAGTATGCATTCACTACATTTTTACATACACCATAATGAATATTTTTAAAAATGTTCCCTTACGGACCCATGTGAGAAATCCTTTAGGATGTATGCCTAGAATTGCTGGGTGATTGAATGTGCAGGGATTTAATTTGGCAAGTGCTTCCATATTGCTCTCCAGGATCACCATAGTACTCTGTGGGCTGGCAGCAGTGCTCGAGGATCCCTGTGACTTCTCTCCTGATGCTTGGCATTGTCTGCCTTTTTAATTTTTACCCCATGGCACAATGTGTTTTTTGATTGTTTGCTTTTATTTTGTTTTACTTTGTATTTCTTTGGTTATTGTTTTCAACATTTATTTATATTCTTATGAGCTTTTTGGACTTTTTTCTTTTATACATTGTTTATTCCTGTCCTTTGCCAGTTTTTCTACTCAGTTGTTGTCTTCTTGTTTATCTGTAGGAATTCCTCATATATTTGAAATCGTAAACTCTTGTTGGATTTAGACATTCAAATTGCCTATATCTTTTCTCTATTATCTATTAACTTTGTAGTCTTTATTAAGTATAAATAGTTAATTTTGAATTACTCAGGCTTATCTTTTTTTTTCTCTTTTCCTTTATGGCTTATTTCAGAAATCCTTCCATGCTTTTAGGTCACAGAGATATTCTCCTGCATTTTCTTCTGTTACCCATATGGTTTACCTTTCACATTTAGGGTTCTTAATACTCTTAGACTCCACTTTAATATGTGCTGTTATGTAGGGATCCAGCATTAGTTAGGGATCTAGTTTTAATTTTCTCTATAGAAATGAATCAGTTTTCCTAACTGTATTATCTTTGTAATCATTTGTAATCACTCTGTTCAACAATATTGTGTATCTCTCTGTTAACTCAAATCTTTTATGCCTCTTAGTTCAGTTGTGTAGTTTTCTTCATGTGGGTCCTGCACATTCCTTAGAAAATTTCTAGGTATTTTGTAATTGTTATTGCTATTGTGAGTGAAATATTTATTTGTTTTATTTGGATCTTTTTTATTTTTAATTTTTCTGGGTACATAGTAGGCATATATATTCGTGGGGTACGTGAGATGTTTTGACCCAGGCATGCAATGTGAAATAATTAGATCATGGAAAATGGGGCATCCATTCCCTCAAGCATTTATCCTTTGTGTTATAAACAATCCAGTTACAGTCTTTTTGTTATTTTAAAATGTACAACTAAGCTCTTATTGAGTATAGTCACCCTGCTATGCTATTAAATAATATGTCTTATTCCTTCTCCCCTTTTTTTTTTTTTTTTTAATCTGTTAACAATCCCCGTCTCACTACCAGCTTCTCAGTACCCTTCCCAGCCTCTGGTAACCATCTTTCTACTCTACATTTATGATTTCAGTTGTTTTGGTTTTTTGATCCCACAAATAAGTGAGAACATGTGATGTTTGTCTTTCTGTGCCTGACTTGAAATATTTATTTTTTATTATGTTTTCTAAGTGAGTATTAATACAATATTTTCAAGGTCAAATTTTTTTGCCAGTGGATGGTTACATGTGCTTCAAGTATATAGCATATTACCTTGCTAAAAGGCACGCTGTCTCTTTTGTTTTAATGTTTTTTAAATTTCTTCTTTTAGTGTAATTATTCTAGAATTACAGGAAAAGCAGGTAGCTATTTTTTATCCTGACTTTAATTGCGATGCATTCAGCATTGGCTTTGGCTGTATAATTACTCATAACTTTTTAATGTTAAGAAAGTATTCCTCGAATCCTTGTTTTCTAGGATTTTGTTGAGGAATACTTGTCGAATTTTATCAAATACTTTTTAAGCATCGAAGGCCATGAAGATAATAGTCTCCTCCCGTGTTACCTTGTACTCTTTGGTTTCTTGGAAATATATTTTAATACACTCTACATTTTGCTCAGCTTACATGCTGAGTAGGTGTTAAGGATGTATGAAGATGCAGTTGTCACTCTCACCAGTGAGACTGAGAGCATCTCTTTCTCCCATATCCTCTCCAGGTCATTTTAATTTTTTTTGTGATTAAAGTTTAAATTTGCCTTTGGCTACCGTTTGCATTTCCTTTTCAGTGAAATGACTGTTCCTGCCCTTTGTCTATTTTTTGCAAATATTTTCTATCAATATATATCTTTTAACTTTGTTTGTGGTCTAGTTTTTATTGTTAAATATTTTACTTATTATTTGTTCAAATCTATTTCTTCTTCCTTTGTGGCTTCTGGGTGTTCAGACTTAAGAGGGTCTGCAACATCCTGAGAGTAAACAAGTATTCTCTTAAATTTTGTTTTTATATTCTTATAGATTATTTTGAAGATGGTATGAAGTAGCGATTATGTCTATTGCGTGATCATACATGCCATCTTTTCTGTCTGAATTGAATTGCTACTTCTATGTTGTTTCTTTATTCTAACAAACTGAGACAGAGTCACTGAATATTAAAAGACTTTGGGAAAATGCGAATGTTATCTTTATGTATCTCAGTCATTATGAATTCACCTACTAAATTAAAGAAAATAGCACTGCTGGCTGGGTGGGGTGGTTCACGCCTGTAATCCCAGCACTTTGGGAGGCCGAGGCAGGTGGATCATATGAGGTCAGGAGTTCTAGAGCAGCCCAGCCAACATGGTGAAACCCCTCTCTACCAAAAATACAAAAACTTAGCAAGGCATGGTGGCACACATCTGTAGTTGTAGCTACTCGGGAGGCTAAGGCAGGAGAATTGGTTGAACTTGGGAGGCAGAGGTTGCAGGGAGCTGAGATTGCATTACTGCTCTCCAGCTTGGGCAACAGCGTGAGACTCTGTCTCAAAAAAAAGAAAATAGCACTGCTCCATTCATGCATCTTTCTTTTACATTTGGAAGAAAGGCAGTATTACAAAATAGAAAATAGAAAAGGATAAAAATAAAATTATTTTGCTTTTGATATTCTTTCTTTTTTTTTTTTTTTTTTTTGAGGCAGAGTTTCACTCTTGTTGCCCAGGCTGGAGTGCAATGGCATGATCTCGGCTCACTGCAACCTCTGCCTCCCAGGTTCAAGCAATTCTCCTGCCTCAGCCTCCCTAGTAGCTGGGATTATAGGCATGTGTCACCATGCCCAGCTAATTTTGTATTTTTAGTAGAGGCGGGGTTTCTCCATGTTGGTCAGGCTGGTCTCGAACTCCCGACCTCAGGTGATCCACCTGCCTCGGCCTCCCAAAGTGCTGGGATTACAGGCATGAGCCACTGCGCCCGGCCTCCACTTTTGATATTCTTTTAAGACTGAATAAGAGAGATTATGGAGAAAGGATATTGACATTTTAACTGCAACCTTATACTGATACTGGATGTTTGTATGACTAGCAATCAAGTTTTGTGTGTGTGTGTGTGTGTGTTTGTAGTTTGTAGGAAGAAATGTAGAAACAGATCAATGACTCATATCTTTAATATAACAGGATGGCATAGACTTACTCTGCATTTTGATTTTTTTTCCTTTGATATAGATGGATCGTGTGATAGTCACTTATTACTTAATATACAGATATAGTTTCTAATATACCTTTCCCTTGAAGTTACCTTGAAGTGTTTTTCTGTTTATGTATGGGTCTCCTCCTTTTCTGTGCAATTTGCTGCTTAAGGATTATACTCATTAATTTTTGTTTTTATTTTGCTACAGGAGGAGTTGGATTTGTCTTCTAGTTTTCAGATGTCTCCTCTTTCCTTATATGGTGAAAGCTCTAATAGTCCCTCTTCAGCAGAGCCACTGAAGGAAGATAAGCCTGTCACTGGTCCTAGGAACAAGACTGGTATTACTCTATCTCCTAACTTCTGTTATTTCTGTTTCAGATTGAGCTGAGGTTCCATTTCTTAAAGGAAAATGCTGGATTAAGTTTATGTTTATTAGGCTGGCTTGCTGGTTTTTAATTGGTGGACCTATACTGTTTGTTGTGAGTGATTACTGTGGAGAGGAAAGGGGAGAAATAATCTTTGGTTGTCTGTGTCTTTGTAGGTGAAAGATACTTTAAAATAGACTCAGACCCCACCATCTTCAGGAGAGATTTCAAAGTTTCTGTTAAAGATAACTGAATGGAGGGCCATTCAACTATGACGTTTGTTACCTGTTAATGTCTGGGTGTTATTCCGCGATTTTAGCTCTTCTCCTTTACCAGTTAGTGTGTCCCATTCCCAAAACTGCAGCTTGGCTAGAAAAGAAGGTAACAGTTGAAGTACTTTTCTTCAGTTCATTCAGGTATATGTATTGTAGCAAGGCGTGTGATAGAATCTGTTTTTTAGGGCTTGCTTAATTGCTTTCACATTGACTTGTGGTTTGTCTGTTTTTTCTCCAGAAAATGGACTGACTCCAAAGAAAAAAGTTCAGGTGAATTCAAAACCTTCAATTCAGCCCAAGCCTTTATTGCTTCCAGCAGCACCCAAGACTCAAACAAACTCCAGTGTTCCAGCAAAAACCATCATTATTCAGACAGTACCAACACTTATGCCATTGGCAAAGCAGCAACCAATTATCAGTTTACAACCTGCACCCACTAAAGGTACCTGAGCAGAATTTAAGGCTGTGTATGTTTATTTTGAGGGCAGTAAGGGTTGTGTCATATGATTTGTTTTAATTCAGGTTATAATTTCTGAGCACGTGCTGTTTGTCAGGAATGTCTTTGGTTATGAGGACATTGCAGAGATGACTAATGTATGGTTCCTGTCATAACAAGGGATATAGCTCTCCAGACCAGTTACATCCGATGGTTATTTTGAAAATCTGGGACACTTTCTTGGTGCTATTTTATTCTGGTGGATTAAATACAGAAACACAAATTTTTAGCTAGTTGAATGCAGAGTTCAGGTCAGCCAGATTTTTGTGGCTATGAACTTTTTTTGTTTTTAAGGAGTATTTAAGATAATAGGGTCCGTTTCAGGTGTGTGATAGCAATAGAATCGAGCCCTTAATCTCTGAGGAGGCTGCATGGTTTAGTAAACAGTATATTGACCTGGTCACTATGAGCAGATCTGAACTCTGTTTTCAACTAGCTAAGAATTTGTGTGTTTCATATTTTATCCACCAGATGGCCTCATATACTTGTGATTCTACAAGAGGTTTAGGTCATAATTGAAAGAAGTTCAAGTCTGAGGATTTGGTACTATTCAGATATGGGAGTCATTTGCGTATGGAGATCTCTTAGGTAGGTTAGTCATCGTTGTACTCATACTGATGTCTGTGTACACTGAGTTCAAGAAAACTTGTGCAATGTTCTTTTCTCTGGATTTAGTTTGTTGGCACCAGATGTGACTAGGCGATAATGGGGTATGGGTTGTAAATAAATACCAATGTTACATTTGCTTTTATGACTGTATCTCATCTCCAATTGTAAATAGTTAGCTCGTTTTTTGGAGCATAGTTTTAATGAGGGTAAATTTGATAAATTTAATTTCCAGATACTCTTTTAGCTTTGTTCTATTACATGGTCATAGACAATATGACATTGATAAGAAGAAGACCTAGATGAGAGAATGGATGGATCAGTGAAAATTCATCAATCAGTCCCACCAAAAATAAACAGACAAACAAACAAAAACCACTTTGAAATTCCTGCCCTCTCAGTACAAAGTCAAAGCTGCTGCTTTTTCCATATGAAAAATAGCAATCCTATAGAATAGGTATTCTTGTGATTTATAAATGTGTATTAAGGGTTTATGAACTCCTTGAAATAAAATGCAGTATTTAATGTATGTTCATATTTGGATTATTCTAGGGATAGTCTTCAAAACTTTCTTTAGGATCTCATAAGGATCTATGCCTTCCCAAAGGCTAAGAATTTAAACTAATGAAGAACCTCATTATAGTTCCCATAGGCTATTAAAATACATCTGTACAGAAAGTCTGACATTAATATGACTAGTGTATAAAGCAGGGGTATTCCTAGGAATTTGCCCTTAGCAGATCATTGACTATGTTTGAGTGATGGAAGATCTTACCTATAGTAAGAAGACAAACTGTTCTTTTCTGAGCCATTTATCAGTTCCAGAAACCTGAATTACACGTTATTTGAAACTTCAATACTTTCCTATGATCTGAAGACTATACTTATTTTTTTGTGAGCATTTGCTAATATGAGGAACTGCACCTTGTCTGTTTTTTTTTTCTTTTTTTTTGAGACGGAGTCTCTCTCTGTTGCCAGGCTGGAGTGCAGTGGTGTGATCTCGGCTCACTGCAACTTCTGCCTCCTGGGTTCAAGTGATTCTCCTGCCTCAGCCTCCAGAGTAGCTGGGACTACAGGCACGTGCCACCATGCCCAGCTAATTTTTATATTTTTAGTAGAGATGGGGTTTCACCATGTTGGCCAGGATGATCTTGATCTCTTGATCTCGTGATTGCCTGCCTCGGCCTCCCAAAGTGCTGGGATTACAGGTGTGAGCCACCGTGCCTGGCGCCTTGTCTGTTTTTATAGTACAATCTAAATAGGTGGTATTATTGTAATAACATACAGATTTAAGGTATGTTTTTCATTCATTTGAGAGTGGAGAGAGAGGAAGAAGGGAAGTATAGGCAAGGCATTATGCAGTTAATCATGTTAATACTAGTAGTAAGTATTTTACTGTTGAAAAAGAAGAGATAATTTCCACAGGTTTAAGACTCAGATTCTCTAGCTTGGAATATAAAACTCTTCACAATTTGGCCCTAGTTTAGTTTTTAGTTTTTTTTTTTTGTTTTTTTTTTTTAATAGAGGGTCTCACTATATTGCTCAGTCTGGTCTCGAACTCCTGGGCTCAAGGGATCTACCCACCTTGATCTCCCAAAGCTCTGGGGTTAAGGCATGAGCCTGGCCTTCTAGTTTAGTTTTTGAACTTTATAATATTACTCTTTTATATAAATCCCTTCTTCTAGCTCAACTAATCTGGCATTGTCCTTTGAATTCACTTGTTTTTCCTAGTTTTTTGGCTCACCATTTTCTACCAACCAACAACAACTTATGCCTACTTCTACTTCTCAGTCCTCCATGTCCTTTAAGACTGTTTTGAGTAGTGTAGATGAGAGATAATGAAAACCTGGAATATCAGTAGAAGTGGAGAACCAGGGTGAAGAGTAGAGATGTTAAAAGTATAGAATCAAAGAGATTGGTAATTGGATCATGTAGGAGGCTGAAGGATAGAGAGGAAGGTATCTAGGATGACTTCCATTTTTCTATCTTGGGGCTTTTTGGGTAGATGATGGCGAAAATTATTGAAATGGGAGACAGAGGTAAAATACGTTGCCCAGATCACTCTGCTAATAAGAAGCAGAGCCAGAACTTGAGCCCAGGTGGTCTGGCTTGGAGTCTATGTAAATAATCACTGTACTGTATTGCCTTAAAAAAAAAATGACAGATGTATTCCTTGCTCTCAAGAATTCTATGCTTTAATTGGGGAATTAAATTCACACAAACAGTTAAATAACAGTCACTGTGATAACTAATACATTAATAACTCATGCAGTGCCCATATGGAAGCTATTATTATATAGAAAAGGAGATTAATAATAACAATAATTGCATTTAAGTTCTTACTATGTGCCAGACACTCTTCTAAGTGCTTAAGTGCATTATCTTATTTAATCCTTATGTCAACTCTATGGTGATGGGTTCTGATATCTCCATTTTATAGATGAGAACACTAAGCACAGATTATTTGCCTAAAGTCACACAGCTATGTTATTTCAGACAAAGTAGGCATTCAATAAATGTTTGATACATAGTTTAAAATCTTTGAAGAAAGTTTAAAAGAAAGAACTATCAAAATCAGTGAGTTACACATAGTCAAAAAAAATATGGCATTGAATCCAGCCATATTCCATTAAGGAGGTTATGCATGTAATGCCAAGAGAGGATTTTGAGCACGCTGAAATGGATAAACAGCCTTTGGAATGTCCTTTTTAACTGTTTCCACACTAGGAACAGTAGTAACTATGTTCAGCTGCTCTTTAAGGCCCCAAACAATTCTTTGCATTGTAGTTTGTGGCCTGGTCAGCATTTACCAAGTCACCATGAGAATTTTTTGTTCTTTCACTTGAACATATTGTCATGGAAATTTAGTTGTTTCCCCTCATTCTGTGTTGAACCCAAACATGCCTAGAATATTTAGGGTATCCCTGATTTAGTTGCTGGGTAATTTGAGGATAGTTGGGTACTTTGGGATGAAAAGGCTTGATGTACTATATGGGAAAAAAAGGAGGCAGCAGTGGCTTGGTAGGACTCAAGCCACATTTGGTACACACGCCTTGCCTTTGGTACACAGGCATCTCCTTCTTTGTGTGATGCTCAGCACTCTCAGCAAGGAGACAGTGATAATTACACAATTGGCAGTACAGATTTGGATTATTTTTCTTAATTAGTTTAAGAAATACTACAAAGCCCTCTGTACAAGTTATCTGCTAGGGCTTTAAATCTGTAACTGTAGCTAGAAATAGGATTCTTTCTTATAAGTTACCTAATTCATTATGTTTACACCTCTTCTGTTCTTTAAAATAGTCCCAAATTTCCCTGAACAGTGTTTAATTTTTTTGGCGGGGGGAGGGTCTTTTAATCATAATTTTTAAACTCAGAGGATGTAGAACATGGCTTCCTGTAATACTCTTCTCAAAGTATTGGTTTAAGTCAGTGGTTCTCAATCTGTGTATTGTGGACCCTGGGGTGTGGGTAATGGGGTAGTAGCCTTATGGCATTTTGCAAAGCATCTGTAAATCCATACTTGAAGCAAGCATTTTCTGTACACCAAATAAATAATTTGTTTCATATATCTTTGTATAGCTCTTCAAATTTGTATAGCTATACTTCTGACTGATAAACTCCAAGTTCATTTTAAATCTTCACTAAATTCTTAGCAGCCTTTTTCCATCATGTATTTTCTCAATCCACAGAAACTAAAAGGACAACCTTGATGATTTTGGGTGACCATATTATTTTATATTAAAAGAGAGCTCTTATATTCAGGAGCCTTTGGGGAGAGACTATGGGTTTTCTAGGTGTAGAATTATATCATCTGTGTGAGAGGTAGTTTGACTTCCTCTCTTCATGTTTGCATGCCTTTTATTTCTTTCTTTTGCCTGATTGCTCTGGCTGCGACTTGAGCACTTGGGAATTCCTGTTTTTTTTTTTTTTTCTCTACAATATGATGAATATGTATTTTCTTTTTTTTTTTTTTTATTATACTTTAAGTTCTAGGGTACATGTGCATAACGTGCAGGTTTGTTACATATGTATACTTGTGCCATGTTGG
>NW_012116866.1:1619416-1630477 GCF_000951035.1 Colobus angolensis palliatus | reverse complement strand
CTGGGAGTTGGAGACTGCAGCTGTTCCTATTCGGCCATCTTGCTCCGCCCCCCGAATATGTATTTTCATAGTGCCAGATTGACTGTAATTTCTTATTGTTATTAAAACCTAACACTTGGTCATATGCTATTTACTTTATGTGTTACTAATTTTTATTTGCATATTTGGTGTAAGCATATTTATGTCTGCTTATGAGTGATTTCTCCATTTTATATGTTTTTACTTCATAAAAGAATGGAGTCTACCTCAAAACAAATTAGGCATCAAAGGAACATACCTCAAAATAATAAGAACCATCTATAGCAAGTCCACAACCAGCATCATAATCAATGTACGAGAGCTGGAAGCGCATTCCCTTTGAGAACCAGAACAAGACAACGATGCCACTCTCACCGCTCATATTCAACATAGTGCTGGAAATTTTAGCCATAGCAGTCAGGCAAGAGAAAGAAATAAAAGGCATCCAAATAGGAAGAGAGGAAATCAAACCATCTCTCTTCACAGATGATACGATTCTATACCTAGAAAACCCATAGTCTCTGCCCAAGTCTCCTAGATCTGATAAACAACTTCAGGAAAGTTTTAGGATACAAAATCAATGTGCAAAAGTCAGCAGCATTTCTATACCCCAGTAACGTTCAAGCTGAGAGCCAAATCAAGAATGCAATTTCATTCACGATAGCCAAAAAAAGAATATAAAGTACCTGGGAATACAGCAAGCTGGGGAGGTGAAAGATCTCTACAATGAGGGTTACAAAGCACTGCTGAAAGAAATCAGAGATGACACAAACAAATGGAAAAACATTCCATGCTCATGGATAGGAAGAATCGATAGTGTTAAAATGGCCATACTGCTCAAAGCAATTTACAGGTTTAATGCTATTCCTATCAAACTGTCAATAACATTTTTTACACAATTAGAAAAAACTATTCTAAAGTTCACATGGAACTCAAAAAGAGCCTAAATAGCCAAAGCAGTCCTAAGCAAAAAGAACAAAGCCAGAGGCATCACACTACCTGATTTCAAACTGTACTACAAGGCTACAGTAACCAAAACAGCATGATACTGGTACAAAAACAGGCACATAGACCGATGGATTAGGTTAGAGAACCCAGAAGTAAAGCTGCACCCCTGCAACCATCTGGTCTTTAACAAAAACAGACTGGGGGAAAGGATGCCCTATTCAATAAATGGTGATAAGATAACTGGCTAGCCATATGCAGAAGATTGAAAGTGGATCCTTTCCTTTAAGTGTATACAAAACCCAACTCAAGATGGATGAAAGACTTAAATGTACATGCCCAGATTATAAAAACCCTAGAAGAAAATCTAGGAAATACGGTTCTGGACATAGGCCCCATCAAAGATTTCATGATGAAGACTCCAAAAGCAATTGCAACAAGAACAAAAATCGACAAATGGCATCTAATTAAACTAAAGAGGTTGGGCATGGTGGTTCACACCTGCAATCCGAGCACTTTGGGAGGCTGAAGGGTGGATCGCTTGAGATCAGGAGTTCAAGACCAGCCTGGCCAATATGGTGAAACCCCATCTCTACTAAAAATACATAAATTAGCCAGGCATGGTAGTGCATGCTTGTAATCCCAGTTACTTGGGAGGCTGAGGCAGGAGAATTGCTTGAACTCAGGAGGCCGCAGGTGCAGTGAGCTGAGATTGTGCCACTGCACTCCAGCCTGGGCGACAGAGCTCAAAAATAAATAAATAAAAATCAACTAAAGAACTTCTGCACAGCAAAAGAAACTATCAACAGAGTAATAGGACAGCCTACAGAATGGGAGAGAATATTTGCAAACAGTGTATCCAACAAAGGTCTAATCTCCAGAATCTACAAGAAACTTAAATTAACAAGCAAAAAACAACCACATTAAAAAGTGGGCAAAGGACGTGAACAGATACTTGACAAAAGAAGACATAGACATGGCCAACAAGCATATGAAAAAATGCTCAACATCACTAATCATTAGAGAAATGCCAATCAAAACCACATTGAGATACCATCTCATATCAGTCAGAATGGCTACTATCAAAAAGTTGAAAAATATTCGATGCTGGTGAGATTGCAGAGAAAAGTGAATGCATATACATTGCTGGTGGGAATGTAAATTGGTTCATCCACTGAATGCAGTTTGTAGATTTGTCAGATAACTTAAAGCAGAACTACCATTTGACCCAGCAGTCCCATTACTGGATATATACCCCCCAGGGAATATAAAGACACATGCACACATATGTTCATCACAGAACTGTTTGCAATGGTAAAGACATGGAATCAACCTAGATGCCCCTCAGTGGTGAACTGGATAAAGAAAATGTACATATACACCATTCAATACTACACAGCCATAAAAAAGAATGAAATCATGGTCTTTGCACCAACATGGATGGAGCTGGAGGCCATTATCCTAAGATAATTAACGCAGGAACAGAAAACCAAATACCACGTGCTCTCTCTTATAAGTGGGAGCTATACATTGAGTACACATAGACATAAAAAGGGAACAATAGACAACAGGGGCTACTTTTGAGGGTGGAGGATACAAGGAGGGTGAGGATCAAAAAATTCCCTGTTGGGTACTGTGCTCGTTACCTGAGTTATGAAATAATCTGAGTGCCAAACACCTGTGACATGCAATTTATCCATGTAACAAATCTGCATGTGTACCCCCTGAACCTAAAATAAAAGTTGGGGGAAAGAAAAACTGAGTCCAAGGGAAAATGAGAAGGTAAAAATGTTTAGTGATCATTTATGCCCAAGTATTAATACATTTTTTCTACTCCAAATCCATGAAATTATTTTTAGATCTTCTTATCTGGGATAAAATGCTGCTTATTGAATTCTGCTACTTTCAGTGTGTTTTTTGAGGCCATCTGAAATAAGGGCTTTGCTTTTATAAGTTATCTTTTTTAGCTAAGACAGATGTTCTTGACAAACAGGTGTTCTGAAGCTTTATTTTGATTTTTAGTTTTCCCTGATCCTTTGAAATACTGAGCTGAGTTTTACATGTGTCAACCTGTTTGAAAGCATAATGCTTTTTTTTTTCTTTCCTTAAATTATAAATTTACATGGGATTTTAGTTGCCAGTTATTTTAGTACCTTCATTTTGTTAGATAGGCTCAAGCAGCTGTGGATGTTAGGCAAGGCTTTCAACACCTTATAAAAATCTGCCAGATCTGAAAGGAAGCACTTAGCAGGCAAGTAAAATTTTTAATAGATTAGTGTTATGAGTTGTATAAGTCTTTAGGTTAATGGTACAGGTTTAGTACCCCTTAAATGAAATGCTTGCAACCAGAAGTGTTTCAGATTTTGGGTACTTTTGGATTTTAGAATATTTGCATATATATAATGAGATATCTTGGGGACAGAACCCAAGTCTAACATGAAATTCATTTATGTTTCATGTATATCCTATACACATAGCCTGAAGGTAATTTTATATAATATTTTAAATAAGTTTGTGTATGAGACAAAGTTTGCATACATTGAACCATCAGAAAGCACAGTTGTCACTATCTCATGTGGACAATCTGTAGTTGTTTGGCACCACCATCATTCCTGGCTCTAAATTCATATGCTACTGACAAGCAATCATTTTCTTACACTTATTCACAAATTCACACGTAAGAACTTAACAAAAATTATGACATACCATTAATACAGTGGAAAAATAATGTGTACAGGGCAACTAGACAGGACAGTAGAATCACTAGAATAGAAGTGTCAGCTACTACACAACAGCAACAACAAAAAATGGCAGCTTTCAGTCTCTGCCTTTGATGCTGTGTTTTCATTGAAAGCCTACTGTACCCTCTATTTTATGTCTTCAGGTGAGAAGAAACATCAGAAGCAGTTGAGGGACTGGAAGTGGGTCCTCTAGGGATGAGAGGCATTCTGTTGGATGACTTCTAGAAATGTTTTCTATGGAGTCATCTGCCTCATTAACAAGTTTTTGTCTTAGAAGTCTCTTTTTGATTTTATAAACTGACATGATTTCTTTTTCTGTTGTGACTGTATGCTGCTTTAGTCCTTCACTAGGCCCATCACACATTTTTACCATGCCATCTATAGGCACTTTTTCTGCTGAGTTAACAACACCATCTTCATTGTCATTTTTACAGATTGATTATCCCTTATCCAAAATACTTGGGACCAGAAGTGTGGAGTTTTCCACTTGTGGAGTTGTGTCAGCACTCAAAAAGTTTGGGATTTTGGAGCATTTTGGATTTTGGGTTTTTGGATTAAGGATGTTCAACCTCTACTAATTCTTCTCAAATTAGCATAAATTTAAAATAATGATACATCCGAAGACTCAGAAAAGAATTGAAGGCCATTTTTGGGGGAACAGGGAAAGGGCTGGTATCATCTACAGACTATTTTGAATCATAGATTTATGTTTACCGTGATTGTTAGCTAAGATTTAATCTCAAATGGTTTTAAGTTTTTCGTTATTTGTAGTCCTTTTTTTTTTTTTTTTTTTTCCTTTTTAGGGATCTGCCTGCCTCATCCTCCCAAGTAGCTAAGACTGGAGCTACATACCACCATACTTGGCTAATTTTTACATTTTTTTTTTTTTTTTGTAGAGACAGGATATCACTATGTTGCCTTGCCTGGTCTCAAACTCCTGGCCTCCCAAAGCACTGGGATTACAGGTGTGAGCCACAGTGCCTGGCCTGTAGCTCCTTCTTCTTCTAATACTGAGTTACTATTACTACGTTTATGTTCAGATATTTTTGGTATTGTGTGCATTTGTAAATCCTATTAATTTAGAATACATGACTCTCCATGTTCAGTGTATAAATAAATACTTATAAATAAGACAAATCCTTATTATAAATAAGACAAATCCTTTTAGCACTAACAAATTTCAGAGGTTAATTCTTAGAAACCCAGGGATTACAGCAAATTTGATAGCTATTTAGTTGATAAAGATGAATAAGAAAGTATATTGTTAATGATAGCTCAAAGAGATGAATTTAGTTGGTCCCATTAAAAACATAACAAAGTCACCATAAGTGTGTGCTGCTATTGATCCAATGTTTTAATTGATGGTGTCAAATCCCTTGGTGTTGATCTTACCCATTACGTCTGCAGAAGAGACCTAATTATAAGCTGCTTCCTCTCCCACAACAGTTGTGTACCCTCTGATTCCTTTTCTTTTTTCTAATGCAGGTCAGACGGTTTTGCTGTCTCAGCCTACTGTGGTACAACTTCAAGCACCTGGAGTTCTGCCCTCTGCTCAGCCAGTCCTTGCTGTTGCTGGGGGAGTCACACAGCTACCTAATCACGTGGTGAATGTGGTTCCAGCCCCTTCGGCGAATAGCCCAGTGAATGGAAAACTTTCTGTGACTAAACCTGTCCTACAAAGTACCATGAGAAATGTGGGTTCAGATGTAAGTTTTGAAACTTAGTGCTTCTCTTAATGCCCGATTTGAAAACCAACAAAAGACACCTTTTGCTTTTGTTGCCTTTTTTTTTTTTTTTGAGTGTCTTATATTGCATCAAATAAAAGAGTGTGCTGAATTGCACATCTAGTCTTTGGAGGAAAATTAGGGTAAGGCTTACTACCTTAGAATCTAAGTGAAAAGGTTTTTGAAAGTCTGAAGTGGTTTGATGAAAAGTGAAGTATGCATACCTCCCTCTTCTTTACTTCTTCTTTAGAACCAGCCCTCTTATTACTCTTTTCAAGCCTTTACACCCTCAACCCAATCATCCATTAATATTTTACAGATTCAAAGTTTCCTGTTTGAAATGTTTTAGCAACTCTTCAGATAAGAGTCTATAGACTACTTTTTAGGCAGGTTTTATATTTAGCTTTCTTCCTTGCCCTTTTGAAGGGTTTTCACCACTTCATAATGATGACTTGCTACTCCTAGGAATTCTATCTCTTAGTGATTATTTGGTACTTTCTCATTTTTGCAAACCTTTAAATTTTCTAGCATGTTGTAGGGATTTCTTATGATTTATAAATCACATGATTTCCTAAGACCTGTCACTCTCTAAAGCCAGTGACCGCACTTGCAAACTAATTCTTGCTTTCTTTCAAAATGATTGGAAATAACTCATGTTATGTATTAAACAGTAATTGAACATCTTGGTCCTAAAATTTAATGAATGTTATATAGTGAAACAGTGGATTCTCTAAAGTTATGATTGGGAAAGCAAAGTGTTTTCTTCAAAATAAAAATAGATACTACTAGTTGTTAATATTACTACTTCATCCTTTCTTTAGGTGGAATGCATTTGAAAAGTAATTTTAAAATCCTGTTGGTTATGCAAGGTTGTTTATCAGACTACTGTCTGATCTGTCTACCAGAATTTATTAACCGGCATGTCAGTGACCCATTTAATTATAAAATTGCTCCACAGTTGCATGAACCGTAATCTCAGCCAGCAATATTGTAAAAATTCATAACAAAGGAATATTGTCTAGTGAAAGTAGAACATCCAATTTCTAGTATAAGAGTCTTGTATAGGTATTGAAAACAATGCATGTCAAGACATGGAATAGGAAAATTAGTGTTGCTATGAGACTAGAGATCGTGGACAGTACAGGATTAGGCTTGACTGTTATGTTGGTTTGTTTTGAGGACTAGAAGAGGTAAGCACAATGCTTATGGTGTAATAGGCTCTAATATATAGTGTGTGTTTCAGTTGAAGATGAAACAATATGTTGCTGGGATGGGAAGGTGGTGAGCACAGGATAGAGGCAACTGGATTGGCAAAATGTTGATAATCATGGAAGCTGGGTGTTTATTTTTCTATCCTTTTGGTGCATGGAAAAATTTCTACAATATGTAAAAAAAAAAAAATGACAATAACAAAAATCCAAAAGCTTTCTGTGATATTTTCAATTAAAAAGTTGTGTGACCAATAAGAAAAGAGTATGGTTTTCATGGGAGACCAACCAGGTTAAGAATGATGAAAAAGGATTTTTAAAAATAATCCTTTGAAATTTGTTTTTAATACTCTTTAAATTATGAACTTGAATGTTTCTTATATAGTACCAAATGAAACTTGCAACATTAAATATCCAAAGTTGCCTTTATGTAATATGTTAGTATATTTAAAATATTTTTATGAAATATTTGAGACATGAAAAAAAGATAAAGACTAATAGAACTTTAAAAATACATAGGTCAACAGTATATCACTGTTGTTAAAAAATAGTAACAATATTAATTTAAGTCATCCCAAACATGGAAAAGTCCAGAAAAGCATAGCTAGGATGGGGAGAATATCTAGAAACCATGGCATAGGTAGAGGAGTGGGTTAAGGGTTGGAATGATTCAGTAAACTGAAGAAGAGAGGATGGAAAGTAGACCTGGGAGCCATCTTCCAGGAAAGGAAGGCTGTTATGTGGAAAATAGAATTGTTCGGCTTGTTCCAGAAGAGTTATCTGAACAGGCGCAGGAAAGATATAGAAAGGTTTCTTCTAAACATAAGGTTTTTGGATACAGTCATTGTATTTAAAAACCAGAAGAGCACCCCCCCCGCCTTTTTTTTTCCCCCACTTTTAGGCTTACTGTCTGAATAAAGAGCATCTTAATGTTGGCAATCATCACTGTATGCCATTGACCCATTTTATACTCTCTAAACATAGTCCAATTAATTATATGTTGGTCTATTACCCAGACATCCTTTATTAGTTCTCTGGTGTGAAAGACCGTGTCTGTTCAGCTTTTGTACTCTTAAGGGGGGCTCTGTAAATTTAAAGTATTTTTAATGAAATATTTTAGACATGAAAAAAGGTAAAGATTAATTAGAACTTTAAAAATATATAGGTCAACACTATATCACTGTTAAAAATATGAGAAAATATAGAACCAATAAATACTGCTAGAAACAAAAGCTAATACTTATTGGTTCTATGTTTTCCTATCTCACACATCCCCCAGTTCTTCCATGTTAATTGAGACTTTGTCAGCAAAGTCTCAATGTATGAATGTAAAATGTATGAGTGTCTACATTTATTGTATGAATGTGCATTTAGATTATGTTAATTTTTTTAACAGTGATATACCATTGACCTGTGTATTTTTAAAGTTCTAATTAGTCTTTATCCTTTTTTGTGTCTAAAATATTTCATTAAAAATATTTTAAATTTACAGAGCCCCCTTAAGAGTACAAAAGCCGAACAGACACAGTCTTTTCAAAATTTAAAACTGACAGGATTATAAAAGAAAGATTCAAGTACTTTATGTTTAATGCAAAGAGACCTAAGGACAACTAGAATAATTTTCTAGTCAACCTGCATTGAGGTTTTTGTGCTTATTTTTACTTGGCCAGCACATTGAGACATGAGCCAAGCCTTTCAATATGAGTTTTTTTTTTGGTAGAAATTTTGACTGAATGTTTATTTCAAGTAAAGAAGCATTAGTCTGTCCTAGCAGCAGGCCAACCCACTCAGGAACCCAAAGTAAATCTGTTCCAGAAGGTGTCACAGAGCAGAACTTTGATCAGCTTGTATAGTCTTCTGCATTAGTAACTTTGTTGACCTCAGTATTACACGTGTCTGTTAAAACACTAGTCCTGTTAAATTAGGATAAATTTGAATTAGTATAAATTCCTAATTTAAAATGGTCAAAAAGAAAATGTTTTTATCATATACTTTTTGTGCTTTTAAACCAAAAGTATGGTGAAAAAATTATAAATCACCAAGAAAAAAAATCATATCAGTTTTTTGTGGCTTTGTAATGCTGACATGGCTTCTTTTTCTACCTTTTTTAGTTCTTTTGTTTGGCTGATTTCACTCTCTAGAGGCCTGCTACTGCCATAAGTAGCGTTTTTAGCATACCATATTCTGCAAACTGCATTAAATGCCACATTTTCTGTTATGAAACAGTTTGCCTGGTTCAAATTATAATCTTACTCTTCCTGCCTTTTGCTGGCAAATCTGTTTTGTTTAACTCTTGGAGACCTCACCTAAGTTTTCAAGAAATATGGTTTGTTTTTGACTGTGATCCTGATGGAGAAAATGAACATGATCTCTCATTTCAGTGTAGAAGTTCTCTGTGCAGTTTCTTAATAAATGGCAATCTTGGAACTACAAAGTTGACTTTATAGGAGAGCATGCTTATCTTTCTTTAAAGGACTATTTAATGTTGCCACACATCAAACAACAAGCAGTCTGTTTAAATCTGCATTGCACTCACTACTTCCACCTACCCATCATAATCCCATAAAGTTTATGAAACATTACTGCCCTGGTTTTAAGGTTATAGGAATTGCATTGTTTTAGTTATTGGCACAAAAGACCAGAAAAAAAAGTGGTAAAATTCTACATCTTCCACAGTGGGCCACATTGGAGCAAATACTCTTAGTGGAAATCACCAAGTGGGAATAATGGAAAGAAGAGTTTCCAGAACTAATACAGAACTAGAAATAACCATCGGCCGGGCGCGGTGGCTCAAGCCTGTAATCCCAGCACTTTGGGAGGCCGAGGCGGGCAGATCACGAGGTCAGGAGATCGAGACCATCCTGGCTAACATGGTGAAACCCCGTCTCTACTAAAAAAATACAAAAAACCAGCCGGGTGAGGTGGCGGGCGCCTGTAGTCCCAGCTACTCGGGAGGCTGAGGCAGGAGAATGGCATAAACCCGGGAGGTGGAGCTTGCAGTTAGCTGGGATCCGGCCACTGCACTCCAGCCTGGGCAACAGAGTGAGACTCCGTCTCAAAAAAAAAAAAAAAAAAAAAAAGAACTAGAAATAACCTCAGATGTGAGGTTGATGAAGGGATACAAACTACTGTTAAGAGCCTCCTTCCTTCTGGCTCAGTCACCCCCCTGAATATCTTCCAAACTCTTCATCACCTTTCACCCTGTTTCTAAATCCTATAGTTAGGAAACTTGATCCCCTCCATCCCAAAATGACTACCTTTTGGGAGTCCCTGCCTTGGGTTCCTAGAACCATCATGAGAAGGTAGGTGCTGAGGGGAATCCTTTCCTACTGGTTTGCAGGTATTAGAAATGGTGTGAAGGGGATTCTCCTGTCATACCAAATTAGAACTTTGTATTTCCTTTCTCTAGAATTGGTGTACAGTTAATTTAGGGATTTCAGGTATTTTTAGTATTGTTCTATGGGAGTGATGTGATATGGGCCTAGATGGGTGCCCTGCACACAGAGTTCCTCTCTTGCAGTGGAGGAATGTGAGCTTGGAGAATCTATCATGCTTATAGCAAGCAGAAAGCAAGCCTCCTCATTGTCCAGAGGGAGATTTTATCTCATCCTTCAGGGTTGCTTGTTGGTAACTGAACCTTGAGAATGGCCTGAGAAAAGAGTGGTCCGGGCCTTGCATTCTTTGCATACCCAATAAGACGTGTAGGAGCAAAACTCATAAGAGACTCCCTGGAGGTGTGTTTCTCAAGAAAATATGTCTATAATAATCTATTTGCAATGCATAGCAACTCAGAAAAACAGAGAGTGCCTATGTTCTATTTCAGGAAAAAAGCAAAACTTCAATAGGCATTTAAGTTGCTTGTTTTATCTGTAACACCCAAGAATAGGACTCTGTTTAGGTCAAAATGTGAGCTGAATCTCCTTAAATTATGTGGCTAGCTTAGATATCAGAAGATAAATAATGAATAGCCACTTTTTAATAACTTCTAACAACCAAGAAGTTGAGATCATGATATTACTTTAGGCTGCAAAGTAGAGGAATCTATCAGAACAAATCCAATAGGAAGGATTTTGAGAGCTGGAGTTATCCAGAGTTTAGTAAAAAAAAAATTACTTCTGTGCTGACTGCATTATGGCTTTGCTGCTACCAGGAACTCTGCAAATAAAAGAAAATACGCTTTGTTAAAATATTTGCAGTATCTCTTTAAATGTAGGTTTGGAGCTTCTAAACATTTATCTTGAATAAAGATTTTGGCAGTTCAGTTTCATTTGAGGCTGTAGTAGTTTTGGAAGGGGAAGTGAGCAGGTTTTTTTTTGTTTATTTTCCCTTCCTGATGCATTGCATTAGGATAAATTTATGTTATGGCAACCTTAGCATTCTTTATTCTGTACTTTTTGTACTTTTTAGTTTGGCTTTTTTTTTTTT
>NW_012116866.1:1605781-1619205 GCF_000951035.1 Colobus angolensis palliatus | reverse complement strand
ATGAAATACTTCTCTCTCCTTTCTCTAATTTCCATTCTCCACTACACTTGATCTTAGCCAAAAGGCTGAGAAGCAATCTCTAATTTCCATTCTCAAAACCTTGTGGGGACTCATTCTAGGGAGACAGTCCTTTTATGCCCCAGAGGCTTTCTTGCAAATCAGTTTTCCTGTCTGGTAGTCATTCTTACTAGTTTTGTGTGCATTCTTCCGGAGACAGTTCTTTAATATATAAGTACTTATAGTTTTATTTATTGATGTATTTTATAGAAGAGGTACTATACTGTACATGTCATCCTGCAGCTTGCTTTTCTCACTTACACCTTAGAGATCTTTTCATATCAGTGCATAAAAAGTTTCCTTCTTGTTCTTTTTTTTTTTTTTTTTTTTTTTTAAGACTGTCTGTTGCTCTGTTGCAGTGGTGTGCCTGGGCTTAAGCAATCCTCCTGCCTCAGGCTCTTGAGTAGCTAGATATGTGCCACCTGGCTAAATTTTGATGTTTTTTTGTTTGTTTGTTTTTTGTAGAGATGGGGGGTCTTGTTATATTGCGCAGGGTGGTCTTGAACTCCTGGTCTCAAATGATCCTCCTGCAGTGGCCTCCCAAAGTGCTGAGATTACAGGCATAAGCCACCGTGCCTGGCCTTTTTCTTATTCTTTTAATACCTGCATTTTAATAGCTACATAGTAACCTACTTCGTAGGGGTGCCATAATTACTGTAAAATTTTGCAGTGTTTTTCTTTATAAACATTTCTACATTGAATAATTTGGTACTTATTTCATTTTGTTCATATACAAATATATCTATGGGAGAAATTTTTAGAATTGGATTTGCTGGGCCAGAAGGTAGGTACTTGTTCAATTTTGATAGATTTTACCAAATGGTCCTCCATTGAGGTATTTCTAATTGAGAAGTCACAGGGCTTAATGGAGTCCTTGCATGAGTTTCAGTGTTTCCATAATCAGCATGCTGTATTAGTCAGTTCTCACACTTCTATAAAGAAATACCTGAAACTGGATGATTTATAAAGAAAAGAGGTTTAATTGTCTCATGGTTCTGCAGGCTGTACAGGAGGCATGACTGGGGAAGCCTCTGGAAATTTACAACCATGGCTGTGGGTGAGAGGGAAGCTGGCACATCATACATGGCTACAGCAGGAGAAACACAGAGAAGGGGAAAGTGCTACACACTTTTAAACAACCAGATCTTATGAGAACTTACGATCATGAGAATAGCAAGGCGGAAATCTGCCTCCATGATCTAATCGCTTTTCACCAGGCCCTTCCTCCAACATTGGGGATTATAATTCAACATGAGATTTGGGTAGAGGCACAAATCCAGATCATATCACACCCTTTTACCCCACCTCACCCCATCCCTCATATAGTTGTTAGCAATGTGCATGTGCATTTGTCTGGGGAGTCCATAACCTCTTTTGTTGTCTTTTTTTTTTTTTTACAGCTTCATTGAGATAAAATGCACATTCCATAAGGGTCACCCTTTTGAACTGTACAATTTAGTGGTACCATCACTGCTGTCTAATTCCAGAATATTTTTGTCACCCTAAAAAGAAAACCCCATGGTCATTAGTCATAGTCTTCCTCATTCTTCCCTTCCTGTAGCCCCTGGTAGCCATTTAATCTGTTTCCTGTCTGTGTGGAGTTGTCTGTCCCAGACATTTTATATGAGTAGAATCATATACTACGTGCCCTTTTGTGTATGGCTTCTTTCACTTACCATATGTTTTTCAAGCTTCAGCCATGTTGAAGCATGTATCAGTGTTTGTTCTTTTTTATGGCTGGATAATATTCTGTTGTATAGATATACCACATTTTTGATAATCCATTCATCACTTGGTAGATATTTGGGTTGTCTCCACTTTTTGTCTGTTATGAATAATGCCACTTTGAACACTCATGTACATTTTCACTGTCTTTTAAGAACCATTTTTAATATATAAAGGTATAAATCAGTGAGAAAAATGTAAAGTCAACAATCAATGGACAATATATACAAATAGATAATTCACAAAGAAGAATGGTAAATTTTAAAAATGAAAGTGTCGATGGCTGTGTATTCTTGAAGAGGTATTCCCTCTGAAAGATTACTGTTTTATCACTATGTGAAAGAGTATTAATTGTTAGCAGGAGAGATCTTGTGGCTGCTTACAGGTAGTCCGAGAATGATATTCAAGAATTTGAAGTGTTATGGTTAGACTTTTCTGTGGCTCTTATCTCCCTTGAGTATGAGTTCTAAAGGAAAGTATCTTATGGCTTCTTATAACTTCCCAGTGTGTGTACACTACAGCTGTGTGTATGTGCGCTCCCACATGTTAAACTTTGGTTATTATATGGTTGCACATGTTAAACTTTGTATTTGGTTATAATTTTAAATTTCAAAAAGTACAAAAACAAAAATAGTACAGAGAACACTCAGGTATTCTTCAGCCAGATTCACCTGTTGTTAACCTTTTACCCAATTTGCTGGCTTATTCTTTATCTACCTACCTACCCATCCATCTAGCATTCATCCATCCATCCACCCACCCACCCACCATCCAACCATCCATCCATCCATATATACACAATTTTTTTCCTGAACTATTTTAGGGTAAGTTACATACCTCACAGTATTTTACCCCTATTTTTTTCAGTGTGCATTTTCTAAGAATAAGTACATTCTTTTATCAACTTCAATAATTTACATTAATAAAATAGTTCAATCACCTGTCAATATTACAATTCTGTCAGTCGACCCAATATTTACTGGATTTTCACAAAGTCCTTGTGAAGGGGGCATTTATTCCCATTTTACTACTGAAGGAATCAACTAGCTAAGTGATTCAACAAATGTCATATTGCTAAGATGGCTAATGTTAATAAAGTACTATGTGCCAGGCACTTTTCTAAGTGCATAACTTGTAAATACTGTCTTTAAATCTTATAACGGCTCTTTGAAATGAATCAGGACCCTGAGGAATACAGAGTAAGGAACAGACAGAGTGCTCAGGGGAATGTTAAGTTTTTTTTTTTTTTTTTTTTGTTGAGACGGAGTCTCGCTCTATCACCCAAGCTGGAGTGCAGTGGCCGGATCTCAGCTCACTGCAAGCTCCGCCTCCCGGGTTCCCGCCATTCTCCTGCCTCAGCCTCCTGAGTAGCTGGGACTACAGGCGCCCGCCACCTCGCCCGGCTAGATTTTTGTATTTTTTTTAGTAGAGACGGGGTTTCACCGTGTTAGCCAGGATGGTCTCGATCTCCTGATCTCGTGATCCGCCTGTCTCGGCCTCCCAAAGTGCTGGGATTACAGGCTTGAGCCACCGCGCCCGGCCGGGAATGTTAAGTTTTAGGCTCTTTTTCTGCTTCTGTAGTGACTAAATAAGATTTCATGCTTTTGTGTGTGTGTGTGTTTTAATTTTAAAACTTAAAATCTGAAAATGGGAGCTGGAAAAGGAGCAAGTATTTTCAATATTGCTTTAGTTGCATGATATATCAGAGCAGCTGTGAGTTACATTCTTGATGGAAGTAATAATTTTGCCTCCCCTCTCTCTCTCTCTCTCTCACATAATTTTCCTGAAAGCCGTATTTGTATGGTACATTATAGCTTACAGAGAACCTTCATGTCTATTACCCATTTGATTCTCACCCCATTTGAGGTGAGATCATTTGACCACTTATAATTGAGTTAGGATTCAAGCCTAGCTCAATTATAACTGGTCTTCTCCTAATCCAGTGCTGTCGTCCTTACTCTGTGCTCCATTAATAGAGGCTTTACTTTCAAGGTAGTCCTGATGCAGCTCAGACTTTAAATTACTCAAGTCCTTTGCTTACAACTTTATGGGAAAACAAAAAAGAAAAGAAAAAAGAAAAAGAAAAAGAACAAGTTACCCAAATCTCGAAACTTGGTGCTACCTTTTTTCTCCCCTTACAAATGTTTTTTCTTAATTCATAAAAATTAAGATAGTTTTAAGATTTAATTTTCAAAAATTAAGATAGTTTTAAGATTTAATTTTTAAAAATTAAAGTAGCAGATAGTTTTAAGTAATGAGGGACAAAGTTTTAGAAAGATTGACCTTATTTGAATAATTTGGTGGTATCAAATGAAACCTTTAGCAAAACTAATAAGATCCATATTTTATTATATAGTAGTCATTATTGTGCTACATCGTTGTGCCAATTAAATTAAGTGTATCTATTTAGCAGCGGCTCTAGAATTATTTTGTTTTTGGATTGGATGAGACCTTTAGAGGACTAATGCAGTGGCTTTAAACTTTTTTATCCACAATCCACAGTAAGAAATATATTTAACTTCTCTTTCTCTCTTATACACAATCTCATGAAACAACTCTTACTACGTATAAAGCACCTTTTTTCTTTTATTCTATCCTGTGTTTTTCTGTCAAATTGTTTTTAAAGGCTGTAGTGATTTACTAAATTGATAAACCTGATATTGGGTTATAATAATGTCAAAAGCACTATTCTGGCTTAACTGTCTCTTTTTACTAATATGTAAATCGACCCTACAAGGCGACATGACTTTTCTTTTTTTTTTTTTGATCGTCCAATTAAGTCATTGCAATGCTGGGTCAGGAATTAAGGACACTTAACTTCCAATTTTGTATTTTCATTTAATGACTTAAATTACTATTACTTTTATTAGTTACATCAGGTATTTCTTTTGTTTAGTTTCATCAAGTATTGCTTTTATTTAGTTACATCAAGTGGAGTCATTAACTGAAATAACAGGAAACCATTTTGTGGCTCCTTTGAAGATCCCTGTGTACAGGACTTGGGTCCCTCCATTCTTCAAGAGGCTGTGCCCATGGTGTGGCTTTCCTAAGAGCATCTGGTGCATACTCCTGCTTTTACCTCTCTTTTGGTTGTTCTTTACCTTCATTCAGAAGATGAGATTGGTAGGGTAGCCCCATCCTACAATCTAGCAGGGACTTTGTCTATTATCTGTTCTCATCCTGGAAATTATACTACATATCAGAAGGCATTCTTCATTTAAAAAATTAGAAGGAAATAGTTTGCAGGATGAAGATTATCTCCTTGATAATCTGCCACATAAATGGTTCAGGTTGCCAGTATGAAGCTTCTTTAATTTTTGGCAAATGGGAACTGGTTATATGCATACATACACACAAAACTTAATAGAAAAAGTAAAATAAAATTTTGACTGTCATGAGATTGAGAAGAGTAGAGAAAGTGGAAGTCTACATTTTTTCTTTTTTTCGGCTTTAAACAATTTAATGAGAAAAAAGAAGTGTACGTAAGATTCTTAACAAAAATCAAATTAAGTTTTTAAATGTATTTGAATATTTAAGTAGGATTGCCACAAATTAAATTTGTCAATGATTTTAACTATATGTGTTTTTAAAGAACGTATCTATAAATATGTTTACTGCAACACATATGCAATAATGTATGTTATGTAATTTTTATTTAATTGAAAGATTGTATTTTTATTTTTGGTCAGATGCAGTGAAGAGGTTAATCAGTAATGGCTTCCACTTTATCTATCAGTTTAGAGGGCAAGATTCAGCCAAATGAGAATAAGAACTGTTAGAAAGTTGTGCAACAAATCAGTGATTACTGTGTGATTCATCCATAGGTTATCGATACTTGATCTGACTTGAATTTATGTGAAATATTCGAATGTATTTCTTAGCATAAAAATCCCATTTTAATTTTTTTTTTTGGAGCTAGGCTTTTACTCTGTCACCCAGGCTGGAGTACAGTGGTGCGATCATGGCTCACTGCAGCCTCAACCTCCTGGGCTCAAGTGATCCTCCTGCCTCAGCCTCCAGAGTAGCTAGGACTACAATTGTGCACCACGATGCCCAGCTAATTTTTCATTTTTATAGAGACGAGGTCTTCCTATGTTTCCCAGGCTGTTCTTAAACTCCTGGCCTCAAGTGATCCTCCTGCCTCAGCCTACCAAAGTGTTGGGATTACAGGTGTGAGCCACCACTCCTGACTCCTATCTAATATTATATCTAATTTGATTTATAGTCATTGAGCTTATCTCTTAGCGACATCACAGAAACAAGGCTTTAGTCAATTTTGTTAATAAAAAGAGACTGTCATAGCTTTCAGTGTTTATCAATCAATAAGGTTTTCAAAATTAAAACCTTAAATTAAATTGATAATTAGATTAAAACGAGCTGGGCCAGCACTTTGAGAAGCTGAAGCAGGAGGAGGATTGCTTGAGCCCAGGAGTTCAAGACCAGCCTGGACGACATAGAGAGAGCCTATCTCTACAAAAATATAAACTAGCCAGGCACGGTAGCATGCATCTGTAGTCCCAGCTACTGGGGAGCCTGAGGCTGGAGGATCTGTTGAACCTGTGAGGTTGAGGCTGCAGTAAGCCGTAATTGTGCCACTGCACTCCATCCTGGGTGGCAGAGTGAGATTCTGTCTCAAAAAATTAAATTAAAAACAAAATGTGGACGTACTGAAACTTTGACTCTTACATTGATTCAGCCTTCAAAGGAACTTGTCCATTTGTGAAAGTTTTCCTTTTATATAAGTCTTTCGTACAGTCAAATAAGTGTTTACTAAATGAAACACTACATTTTATAGTGCAGTGGCACTGAAAGGAAACTATTTTGCAGCCGTGGAGTTTTTTTCTTTTGTTCTTTTTACTTTTTCCAAGGCAAGATGCCTGGTAGGAGAGTTGTCTGGAGGCAGGATGATCAGAAGCAGGAACTGGCCAGCTGTTTGCTTATTTCAGTCTGTATTATATCATCTGATATGCCCATAAGGGAGATGTGTCAATTGGTTAATGGGCCAGAGTATTGATTTTATGTTTTCAGATTGCTAACGGAGAGATTAGGCTTCCAGATACAAGCAGTTCCACAAGTCTCTGTTTTCAGACAGGCGTATAATTAAAGTAACCACACAGTTCTCTGAGGTTCGAGTTCCATGCTGTGATGAAGCCTCTCTATTTGGTATTTAAAAGCAGTTTGAAGCTGTTGTGTAAGTATCTCTGGACTTGGAGTCAACTAACCTAAGTTCTAGCCTTGGCCCTTCTACTCTCTTAACAGTGGATTAAACGATGAGGCTTATTTTAAAGAATCTTGAAAACTATAGTAATTTCAACAAGAGGAGATTAATTGAATGTATTATGAAACATCAAGATAATTGAAAATCTGTGCTGCCATTATTACATGTCAGAAGTCATTGTGATACATTGTATGTGCAAAAGCAGTTTACCAAACAGAATTACATACAGTGTAATCATTTTTTTCTATATAGGAAAATACCCGCTTTCCCCCTGCTTAAAGAAATACCAGACACCACAATGTGTATATGTATTTAGCCTAAAAATCATATTTTTTTTGCCTAGGAAGTATAGAATGATTTAAATATTTTATATTCAGATAGCTGAAGATGGCTTGCTGAGATAAAACATTGGAGCCCTGTGTTTGGTGATTGCTGTGGGTTTCATTTATTTTTACTGTCTTTACCCTCTGTATTTATTGGTAGTATTGAATATTTATTTTCAGAACTATTATAATATATCTTTTTCTATGGGAGGACATGAATATTTGACCACAGATGGTTTTCATTGTTTTAGTATGAGGCATGTGGATTGACAGCCTTTGAAACTTGAATGCTGTGTAATATGCAGGTGCTTTTATTGTTTATAGAAATACCTAATCCTTGTTTGAAATTTATTAAATGGTATGCCATCTGTAAGCCCCTCTAAATTCCACAGATTAATTAGCCTTTAAAGTCAGGTTGCATTTTGTCTAACTTTTAGTATAAACTCTTCCATCTGGGAACTTTCACTTTTATGTCACTGTTCAGTGTTCTGTGTACTTCAGCACTCTAGTATTAATTATGGACACTGGCATTCTAAGTAACAATGAAGATCACTAAAAATAAAAGTAGACGGAACAGAGTGGCATTGTCCAGAGAATAGTTTGCATTTGGTGAATAATCAATCCATCATGGCTTTGCCATTGCTCTTTGTATGTGCATGTGTGAGTGTGTGTGTGTGTGTGTGTGCGCGTGTGTATGTGTTTAGCATTACTTACAAGTGAGATAGTTATTATGCAGGGAAATTTTTACAGATGATGGTTTCATAAAAATCAGGATTTTTGTAGTTTAAATAAAAAACACCCTTTTTGACATTTCATGTAACATTTCTTTTCCTTGTGGGTTCTGATTTAAAGGTTGTTGAAAATATTTGGTGTTGGGAGTTCACTTGGTTGGCTTTGGCATACTTCTCTTTCTAGGAAATGTAGTATCAGGGTGGGAATTGTGTTGTTGTTTTAAAAGAAATAGATTACGTTCTTTAACTTTATTTACTGGTCTCAGTAAGAGTTATTGAACACTCTAGAGTAGAGTGTTACTTTTTAAAGTCTATTGCAAAATATATAGAAATTAGTAATGCAGCCATCCGTATACTCATACTAATCAATTTAATGTAGGTTGGTGCTTTTTATGGACTTAATTTTGCCACCGCTCTCACTTCCCCAAAGAAATTAGACTAATGTGTAATAATAGGCTTCATAACTTAATTTAGAAGATATAACAAAAATAATTTTGCTCAGTAAGTTTCTGTTGTAGTAGATATTGTTGGTATAACCTACAAAAAAGTAGGATCAGATGTGGTTTGGCTTTCAACCTATAAAATTCAGGTGGGGAAAGAGAGAGAGAGTTAACATTCTTGAAACAATTGAGAGCATTAGAGTGTTCCAGTGTATCCTCCAAATTCTAAGGGTATAAGATGTTCAGAGAAAATAAAAAATAAGGGTGAGTTAGAATAATTGAATTTGAATGGGCCTTGGAATTAGATTAGTGGAGGGAGGAGATAGCATTCCAAATGGAAATAAACTATGTGAATAACGAAACAAGTTAGACATGTATGGAGATTATGGAGTAGCCTTAAATGATACGATTGGAGGAATGTGGCTTGAATAGCTGTAGATTTAGGGCAGAAGGTCTGGTTAGGCAGGGGGAGGTCACAATATGGAAGATCTTAAAAGAAAAGATGGGTAGCAGGGATATATGACTAGCTTGATTTTGCAATTGAGTAGTAAGATAAAAATATCTTCTTGGGAGAAGTTATCTAAGAAATGGTAGACAGGATGAGATGGAAAACAATTGAAATAGGAGTCTGTTGCAGTAGTACAGGGATGAGTTAATGAGTGCCTGTATTAGGAGAATGGAAGAGGGAATAGAGAGAAAGAAATAACTGAGACACATTTTCACTGGAGTAAACTTGGTCATTAGTATATACTTTTAACATATTCAATGAGTGAATGAGGGATTAAGAAGGACTGAATATAGTGAATAAAGAAAAATAATAGTTATTATTGATAGAAGTTACTATTGATAGAAGATGAATAGATTTTTTAAAAATCTAGTTAAAGGGAGATAATGAGTTCAGTTTGCACATAATGGATTTGAAGTGGTAATAACTGTGTAAGTAGAAGTGGCCTTATAATTAATTGAATATATGGTTCTGGGGCATAGCCATTTCAGGGCCAGAGATGTAGATTTAAGATGTATGTATATATGCGTATATATTTAAAGATACTTTCTGAGGGAGTTTCTAAGGGGAAAATTAGAAGATTAATACATGAGCCTTAGAAAATATCAGAGGAAATTATTTAACATTTGGGTTTTAGAAGGCCTCATTTAACCATTTGATTTTAACATATTTAGTTTGAGCAGTGTTTTTTCAAACCTGTTTTGAAACAACTAGTAACCTGTTCTTTGAAAAAACAGTTAAAAATAATTGTAAAAATTAGTATATTCTGATCTATTTCATCTGATTCTAAAACCAGGATATTCTGATTCATTGTAACTTTTTCTAGATTGCTGTGCTAAGGAGACAACAACGTATGATAAAAAATCGAGAATCTGCTTGTCAGTCTCGCAAGAAGAAGAAAGAATATATGCTAGGGTTAGAGGCGAGATTAAAGGCTGCCCTTTCAGAGAACGAGCAACTGAAGAAAGAAAATGGAACACTAAAGCGGCAGCTGGATGAGGTTGTGTCAGAGGTAAGTGTTAGTAATAGGGCTGGGTCGAGATGGGCTAAAGTATCCCCTGGATAAATACATAGATAAACTTTTACATTTTAAATTAAATTGTGTAAACAATTGTGCTAGGAAAAGGAGGGTACAATCAGTCCTAAAACATTTGCAGTAAGGATGAAGCCTTTGAAGAGGACCCTTTGAATTACACTCTCCAGTCTACATAGAAAAGTTGTCTCCTTTTCCTGGGTTTCTCTTCACTCATTGCCTTAGCACCCTCTTTTCTGACTAAATGAATCACATTGAGGCTTCTAAATAGCCCTGCCATATTTTCCCTTTTAAAAAAGAAAACAATATGAAATAAAAGTGTTTTTATTTTTTCTCAGTCCACGTAACAACTAATGTGATTTTGCATTCTGTTACTATGCTGACTCCAAGACGGTTAATCTCCTCAGTTCTATTCGGGAAATTTACTGTTTTCAGAATTTCTCACTGCAGTGCTGAACCATACAGATGCCTATCGAATGGGACTTCTTACACTATTCTTTTTCTCTTGGCCCTGAGTACATGGGTATACTCCTGTATTTTACTGAAAACAATGATTTAAAAGGTTAGGGAGGCAAACTATAGAAGTGTCTCAATATTCTTTGGGGATCCATAAAAATATAAAAATGCTGATTCTGGCCGGGCATGGTGGCTCACGCCTTTAATTCCAGCACTTTGGGATGCTGAGGCGAGCAGATCACGAGGTCAGGAGATCAAGGCCATCCTGGCCAACATGGTGAAACCCCATCTCTACTAAAAATACAAAAGTTAGCTGGGTGTGGTAGCGCACACCTGTAATCCCAGCTACTCGGGAGGCTGACTCAGCAGAATCGCTGGAACCCGGGAGGCGGAGATTGCGGGGAGCCGAGATGGCGCCACTGCACTCCAGCCTGGCGACAAAGTGACACTCCGTCTCAAAAATATATATATACGTATATATATTGAATTCTTTCCTCTTGGGTGAAGAGGCAGCTGCAATGGAGTGGCTGCTGTGTTTTTTCTCTTCTGCTTCTCTCCTTTTCTCTCCCTGCTAGAAAAGGGAACTTGGAAGTCTCTGCTCTAGTCTTGAAAAGTATTATTTCTTCACCTTTGATGTTTTTTTAAAAAAATAAGACAAGGTATTTATAAGACAAGGTATTTACGTAACTGGTAAAGAGGAAAATTCTAATCTTAAGTGTTGCTTTTTCTGAAATTGATGTGTAGTTTAATTGTATTTAATGTGGTCATTTCCTTTAGAACCAGAGGCTTAAAGTCCCTAGTCCAAAGCGAAGAGCTGTCTGTGTGATGATAGTATTGGCATTTATAATCCTGAACTATGGACCTATGAGGTAAGTGAATAGATATTTGTTTTGGATACTAATGCTAAAAACTTAAATTCTCATTATTCTTTAGCTTTCATCATAAACTAGAGAAAAAAGATTTGTTTTTCAAGATGTGTAAAGAGTAATGAGACAGGAGCCATGCCTTCAAAGATCTCATGATCCAGCTGGGAGGAGAGACAAGTAGAAGGATGACTATGGTATAATGTGATGAACATAATAATAACAGTGTTAATAAGTCCTAACATGATACAGAGTACGAGTTCCTTGAGGTGAAGGTTCTTGTCGTATTGATGGGTACTCAATACGTTTTTTGTTGAGTGACTGAGTTATAAGGGAGATACCTACGAAGGAAGCTGAACATTGAACTGTGATATCAGTTTGCCATGTGCAAAGTATGATAAGGGCATGCCAGGCAAAGGGAACAGCATGTTTAAAGGCACAGTTATGAAATGGTATGACATGATCATAAAAAAGTAAAAAGTTCAGTGTATCTTGTATATGTGGGGAGTCTGCATGAGGCTAGATATATGACTAGAGGTATAGGTGCTGCTGTGTACGATGAGGCACCCCTAGATTTTAGGTGGAGGGTAACATAATCAGCTTTGCATATTAGGAAGAGGATTTTCAGGGTTGTATTGAGTATAGACTGGAGTGAAGAGAGACTATTGGCAGAGAAAGCATTAGAAGACTATTGAGGTATTTCAGGTAACAAATGAGAGTCTGAACTTACACTATGGTTAGAAAGGATGGGCAATCTTAGGGTACCTCTCTTATGTAGATTTTGTGGGATTTGTTAACTGGTATAATGTGGGACATGAAGAAGAAAAGAGGGAAGTTAAGGATAATTCAAAAATTTCTATCTTGAGGGACCGAATGGTGGTGCTGTCATTTGAGGAAGCAAACATAGACAGACAGATAGTTTTATGAAGAAAGACAATAGTTTTTAAGTATAGTAGGTTTGTGGCACTGACTAGATATTGAGAATTAACATTATAAATAGGTAGGTAGACTGACAGACAGATAATGTTAGTGAAGTAGATGGGATTATCCAAGGAGAACAAGTAGAGGAAGGAAAGTAAGAAGAATCTGTGGGACACCAGTATGAATTGGGAGAAGAAATTAGGGAATCACAGCAAATTAGGGGAAGAACTGAAGGAAAGTAGCTTTTTGAAGCCAAAGTAAAAAGAGTTTCAAGCAGGTCTTGGGCAGTGGTATCACATGCTGCTGAGAGCTTGGGAGACACAGAGAGCTGAATTTGGCAACTATCAGATCACTTGTAATCTTGGAAAACAGATTTAGTAGGATTAGGCATGAAGAAGTCTATATTAAAATTGGTTGAGAATTGAAAGGAGTTAAAGTTGAATAATCTTTTTTAAAAAAACATTTTGTTATGAAGATTTTCAAATATACAGGAAATTTGAGAAAATAATATAATCAACCCCCTGCTCTCATGACATTTATAATCTAATATAGGTGACATATATTAATCAAAATGATTACACAAATAAATGCAAAATTGTAATGTTAGGTGCCATGAAGGAAAGGTACATGATATCATAAGGCCATATAATAGGGTCACTTGACCTAGTTAGGGAAGTAAGGCAAGGTTTCTCTGAGAAAGAAGTGATTGGCTTAAGATCTTAAAGAAGATTAGGAATTATTTAGGTAAGATACAGGAAGAACATTTCATATAGAATATATAAACATCTATACCCACATTTGTGTTGTGTCTTTGTGTTTATATGTATTTAGTTTAAAAATTTTGGTTTTACATGAAAGAATTATATACAAATTGTGCTTTCTTTAAAATATGTGAATACATTATTCTCTTTTAATACTACATAATTTTTTTGTAGTGTAAATGTGCCATAATTTAGCAGTTCTCAAACTTTAGGTCTTGGGAACCCCTTTGTAGCCTTAAAAGTTACCAAGGATCCTTGATTTTGTGGTTTATGTATACTGGCATTTATTATGTGATAAATTAAAACTTTAAAAATAAAATTAGAAAATTTTTCATTTAAAAATAATGAACCATAAACCATTACTTTACATGTTTTTTTTTTTTTTTTTTTT
>NW_012116866.1:1559102-1605731 GCF_000951035.1 Colobus angolensis palliatus | reverse complement strand
CTCTCAGCCTTGACCTCCTGAGCTCAAGCGATTGTCCCACCTCAGCCTCCTGAGGAGCTGGGACCACAAGCACACTCCACCACACTCAGCTAATTTTTGTATTTTTAGTGGAGACGGGGTTTCACCGTGTTAGCCAGGATGGTCTCTATCTCCTGACCTCGTGATCCGCCCGTCTCGGCCTCCCAAAGTGCTGGGATTACAGGCTTGAGCCACCGCGCCCGGCCTACTTTACATGTTAACATAAATAACATGTTAATGAAGAATAATTATGTCTCCTAAACCTCCAAAAATTTAGTGAGATACAGAAGAGTGGTAGTACTTTATAGTTTTGTAAAATTCTTTTTTCTGGGGGGAGGGAACTCAAATACATCAGTTTTAGTTTTTCTCTAAGTATACGTTTATTTGCTGTTAAAAATTGAAACAGCATATTGAAATCTCCTTTTATTGCAATCCAAAATTTTGAAAACCAGAAAACCAAATTAATTATTATTATGCTCTAGCCAGACTACCCAGTATTTTCTTTACATTCTTTCCCTACAAGTTACTTTCCTTTAAATTCTTTATTTATTTATTTATTTATTTATTTTTTTTATTATACTTTAAGTTCTAGGGTACATGTGCATAACGTGCAGGTTTGTTACATATGTATACTTGTGCAATGTTGGTGTGCTGCACCCATCAACTCGTCAGCACCAATGTTGGATTTTATCTCACTGACTTCAGGTTTCTAAAACACATGGGAATACTTGAGACCTATTGTTGCTTCTTTAGGTCAAATCAATAGTTTCGTAAAAATCTTTGGTGTCCGACTTAACAGAATCTGGCAGGATTCTCTTATCTGTTTTTTCATGTAATCTGTTATATTGTTTGGGTTGAAATAAATGAAGAAAATTTAGACTTACATAGGTATGTAGCTGGAAAAGGGAGAACTTTGCTGACTTTGAAAGACTTTTAGGATGCCCAGAGTTCCTTGGACTGCTTAAAACCCCAGTGCACATTTGCACAACTGCTGCTGTAATTTATTTAACCATCTGTTGATAGGCAGCTAGGGTATTTCCAGTTATTTATTAATATGTGTGCATAAAATGTATTTCCATATATCTATGTGTCTGTATGTGTATGATAGAATCTAGACTAGAACTAGAGGTTACGATTATCTGAAACTGTGATAGATTTTGCCAAACTGCCTTCCAAAAAGACTGTATCTGTTTACATTCCCACTAGCAGGAGAGAGGAGTATCCATTTTCTCATGTTTCCTAACATTGGATATTGTGTTTTTAAAATATTTGCCTATCTTGTGGATCAAAAATGTTATTGTTAGCCTGTCACATTGGCCTGTGTGCTCTTCCTCAAACACTCTAAGCCTGCTAGCACTTCATGGTCTTCACTTTTATTCCCACTGCCGGCAATGCCCTTCCCTCAGAGATTCTTTCAGTCAGGTGTTAAGCTCAAATACCATGTACCCCCAAACTTAAAAGTTAAAAAAAAGTGATGAAAAAACATTAATTTTTTTTGGTCAAAAAAAAAAAAAAGCTCAAATGCCACCCCAGTGAGGCTTTCTTGGACTACCTTTTATAAATGTCCATCCCAGCTCCTGCCATTGCATTCCCAATCCTCTTTCTTTCTTTACTTTTCTACATAGCACCTCTGACCTTCAAGTATGCTGTGTAACTTATTTATTTTATTTTCTTTCTTTCCCTGCAGGTATTTTTATCTCTTTTGTTTCCCAGTGCTTAGAACAGTGCCTGGCACATAGTAGTTACTCAATAAATACTTGTAGTATGAATGAATGAATGTCTCCCTCACTCAGTTAGTAGGAATTATATATGTTCATAAACTATTTCTCAAAAAAACTGTGTGTTCTTTTAGTTCCTCATTTCTTATCTGAGGCTATATGTGGTACTTATTTATTTAGTCAGACATACAGCAAATATTTATAGAGCACTTAATGTTTGCCAGCAAGGAATCAAGGATGCAAATATGAATAAAAGTACAGTCTAGTAAGAGAATCAGATATGTAAACAATTGTGTGAGAAAGAATTATATGGATGTCATATGAATATATAGGCATGAATAAAAGGAAAAACTTTTTGTTTACACACTTCTGAGACCAAATATGTGGATTTTCTACAGTGAGCAATTCGCCAATTCTCTGGACACCAACTGGATGTCCTACAATTTAACTTAATTCTTTTTAAAATTTTAATTTTAAAATATTTTTTATTGAGACAAGGTCTTGCTCTGTTGCCCGGGCTGGAGTGCAGTGGTGTGATCATAGCTCACTGCAGCCTCCATCTCCCAGGCTTAAGCAATCCCCCCAACCTCAACCTCCTGGGTAGCTGGGACTACAGGTGCACCTCACCACACCTGACAAAGTTGCTCAGGCTGGTCTCGAACTCCTAAGTTCAAATGATTCTCCTTCCTTGGCTTCCGAAGTGCTGAGATCACAGGTGTGAGCCATTATGTCTGACCAATTTAACTCAGTTCTGACGCTAACTACCTGGAGTTAGCACAGGCTCCTCCAGTTTAAGGGCTTAGTCCCCGAAGACTGCCCCCGACTTCAGTCCCCAGTTGCAAGTCCCAGGTTGTGACCTGTAACTTCCGACTAAGTGGCTATAAGTTGAGGGTTCCCACAGTCCCCTCTTGAGGTTTGATAATTTTCTAGAATGGCTCACAGAACTCAGGAAAACTCTCTTATTTACTATTACTGGTTTATTATAAAGGATATATGGGGCAAGCTAAATGGGAGAGACTCATAGGGTAAGGCATAGGGGAGGAGTGCAGCGCTTTCATGCTGTCTCCAGGTGCACCACCCTCCTAGTACCTCCTTGTGTTTGCTAACCTGGAAGCTCTCCAAATCCCATTGTTTAGGGGTTTTTATGGAGCTTCATTAGGTAGGCGTGATTGATTAAACCATTGGCCATTCATACTCGGGGTTGAGGGATGGAGCTGAAAATCCCAACCCACTAATTATGTGGTTGGTTTCTCTGGCAGTCAGCCTCCATCATCCAAGAGTCACCTCATTAGCATAAACTCAGGTCTAGCTGGGAGGGGCTTATTATGGATAACAAAAGATACTCTTCTTACCCCCATCACTCAGGAAGTTCCAAGGGTTTTAGGAGCTCTCAGGAACCAGAATAAAAACCAAATGTATTATTTCTTATTATATCACAAATTCACAGGCATATTCTTGAGGGAACATAGAAGTAACCAGTAACGCTGCTAGTGGCAATCATGGGAGGCTTTATGCCATAGTACTCAATGAAGGAATAAAGAGTATTAGATTATGCTACAGGAAGTGACAATGGGGTTGTGGGGACATCTCATTGTAGAAGCCCTCATGAATCAATAGAATTTTAGGAAAGGAAGGACTGTAACAAAAAAACTTTTTTTGAGTGCCTGTGCCCACCAAACAAAAAAATTTTTTAAATGAATTAATGACCTTCACAGCTGCTGAAGTAAAGGGGGCAGGTGGGGACGGATCTCATTTCTATGGTAGATTGATTGATTATGAAAGGAAGAGATGATGGTCCCTATTTTATCAAGAAGTGGTTTGTGTTCAGAAAGGAATTAGACAGTAGAAAAGGGGGATAAAAAATTGGAGAAAGTTTAAATATTTGAAAATCTTGAGGATCAATCAGTTAAGATCTGTATCTTTCTCTGTGTGAGACTTTAGGAACAGTCAGCCAAGAAGTAATGGGAATATTAGGAACTATTGAAGTTAAAAAAACATGTTAAAAGGCTTAAATTGAAGAAAAACATCAAGGAAAAAAGCTGAAAGGAATGAGGAAATAAAATATAGAAAAGTATCTTAACAAGTCAGAATATCTTTAGACACCAACAAGGAAATGGGGAGGAAAATGGCTGTGAAATTCATAAAAACCAAGAACTCTTTCTTGTAGACAAAATTTGGCATGAACAGTGAAATATTAAAGCCCAGAGAGCAACAGTGATTTGAAAGACTGAAGGCCGGGCGCGGTGGCTCAAGCCTGTAATCCCAGTCTTTTTACTGCAAGACCGTGATCTTCTCTGGTCTGGGAGTCTGCCAGAGGAGCAGGAACTTCTCACTTGAACCTTGTTAAAAAGAAAACAGATTGTGAGCTGTATCTGAACTTTTCTTAAGTACCACAAAATTAAGTTTGTCAGACAAATAGACATTTGAATCAGATTCCCGAAGTGTTTTAAATTTAGGAACCTAAACTCTTTTAGAACAGATCACATTACCAAGTAAAGTGATTAATGTGGTTTCAGATGTTCAATGCAGAATTGAATGTTTGTGCCTTATTGGTATGGGCCAAATGAAAAAAAATATAAAACACACAAGTTTCCTGAAGGCATTTGGTGATGAAATATAAATATATCTTTACATATAAAGTAAGAGAGTTTTGTCAAAGGTAATGTGCAGCAAAGCTGACTAGTTTGCAGAGGTTTGAGTTACTGGATAGTCATCACACAGAAAAAGAAAATAAACTAAATGGACTTATGAGGGTTAATTTTTCTGACCTTATTGATATTTTGTGGATGGTAAAGAAGCCATCTAGCTATTTTTGGCATAGGATTCAAGGAGCTGGCCTACTCTGGGTGGTCTATAAAAATAGTAACTCTAGGCAGCAGGGAATGGCGAAGCACGACAAATGTGAATTGGTTAAAAAGAAAACCCTCTTCTTATTACTCATTGGGGTTAATTCTATGATTTTTCATCATATTTTATTGTTGAAAAACCTAAGATTTAACCCAGTTGTTGTTTTTTTTTTTACTTATCACTACAGACTCTGCCTTTTCTACTATACTGTAAAGTGTTACTTTTTTTTTTTTTCTACCTTAAAGTTAAGGAACCTTAACCTTTTGTTTTGGCAATATGGTGGGCTAAAGATACAGAGAAACTTATTGCAGTTTAGCACACTAGAAAATGATGGATTAAAAAATAAATCAAAACTTATTTCCTGGCTCAGCTGGAGACAAAGTAAAGGCTTCTCAGAGGCCAGAAATAATAAAAGATAAGATGAATCTATAATGGTAAGCTAGCATTGGAAGTGGTGCTTGTTCTGGATATAGTTCCTGATCCTTGTGGCCTAGTGTCTGGGGATGGGAAAGAAAGCTCTGGACCCAAGTGAGATGGGAAGTCACAACTGAGGCCCCCCTTTTCCTCTACCCAAATAAAGCCAGAATTTCCAAAGAATGACACTCTTGGTTGCCAGAAGAGGGGAACAAAAGTTGCCATACCCCACAGGGAGACTGTTATTAAGTACCTATATTGGTTTTGGCTTTAGTTAGTGTGGAAACAAATGAAGTCTTTCCTGATAATTGTTTAAGCCGCTAACTAATCAGGTTAGAGCCTAAATTTATACTACTAGTGTGATCCCCCCAAAATCAAGCCAAAAATGCAGTTTAGGTGGGCTTATGTTGGTGGTACCTGTAGGCACCTGAAGGAATCGAATGCAGAGTCTTCTCAGAAGAGACACTTTAAAAAAGAAAGTGTCCATCCTAGAAACATTTCCAGAGATAGAGAGCCAGTTGAACATGACCACACGTCTGCTTCTTCCCCTCAAAAGTCATTAAACACACCAGGAAACCATGCCACTATGAATAAGAGTTAGAAAAAATAAACTACAGAGTCACACTCTGAAACACTATAGATATTTGAATTATCAGATAGAGAATATAAAATGTATTAAATAAAAGAGGGAATTAAAGTCTGGTAAAGGAACAAAAGACTACCAGAATTGGCCAGAACATTTTGAAAAAAAATCTGGAAATAATTTAAGTTAAAATTATAAAAACAATGACGAGGTTAAGACAGCAAAATAGGTATACTTGAAGAAAGAAATAGTGAATGGGAGGATGGATCTGAAGAAATTATATAGAATGTAACACAGGGAGACAGAGAGGTAGAAAGTGTGAGAGATATTGGACAAGAGGTTATGCCACCACACCTAAGAAAGTAACATTCCCAGTCATGAGACATATTGACATCTGCAGCTCCTGATGGGATGCACTGAGAAGGGCACAGTATCACTTCTATGATATTGTTGTTCCCAAAAATATATAACCTGAATTGTCTTTAATTTTGTTTATTTTTTATTTTTAGAGACAGGATCTTGCTCTGTTTCCCAGGCTGGAGTACAGCAGCATGATCATAGCTCACTGCAGTCTTGAACTCCTAGGCTCAAGCCTCCTGAGTAGTTAGTACTCTAGGTACACGTCACCACACCTGGCTCATTTTAAAACATTTTTTTGAAGAGATGACATCTTGCTATGTTGCCCAGGCTGGTCTCGAATTTCTGGCCTCAAGTGATGCTCCTGCCTCGGCCTCCCTAAGTGTTGGAATTACAGATGTGAGCCAGCATGCCCAGCTCTTCTCTGGAATCTTAAAAATATTGCTAACTGAGCCCTACCCAAGACCTATGGAGTCTGATAGGATAGGTCAAAGGCTTTTGTTTGTAAACAAAACATTTTTCCCAGGTGATTCTGAAGTATGTCTAGGGTTGAAAACCGTTGTGTATAGTTTTGTATTTCTTTCTTACTATACATTGTTGTGTATAGTTTTGTATTGCTTTCTTCCTATACATTAGCCACTATGGAAATTGTAAAAGCACTTATTCATTAGATTGTAAGATAATGTACATAAGGGAAGTTTTTATTAAAATCTCTCTAGACAGACACTTCTATATAGATAGGTTTGTCTTATATACTTGAGAAAATTTGTGGACCTCTGTTTTGGACAGAGTAGGAGCCACAGCATAATCTGTGAGGGGAACTTCTTCCTGGCACATAGGATTGCAGATTATAGATTCCTTTGTTATGTTTTCCCCTTTCTATTTTAAAGGTCACGATAGTCATCCTCCTTTATTGCAAATCATAAATGAACATACTAAGGAGGTTTTAAATATGTTTTAGTTAGGTCTTAAAAAAAATTAACAAATGTTTGGAATTGACAGTGCTTTTACCTTGTTTTTGTACTGGGTTAGTGCTGTGCCCTCACTAGGTCTGGAATCTTTATAGTTTGAGACATCAGACTTGGATGAGGAAGGGTAAATCATGCTACTACAGGGCTAGTTACTCTGTGGTTTCCTTATGAGACTGTGCTTTACGGAAAAGGTAACCATGGAGCATGTGGCATTGAGTTGGAGTCATCTGGAACTGGTTAGAAGTAAAATGTTTCTATTCCATCTTTCTCTCAGTTTGTCAGCTTTTCATTATTTTATAGGAAGAATTCTAGCTTCTTATCCTGGGATGAGCTTGTCCCCAAATCTGGTTCCAATTTTTGTTGTTGTTGAGCACATTTCGCCATATGATATCACTATTGGCTGTAGGTTAAAAGTTACTGTGTAACTTAAACGTCAGAATTCAAACCACCGAGTATACACAGTTTTGTTCAGCCAGATTTTTAAATGAAATCTAATTTGAGTTTTTGGCTAAAAATACTTTCCACATTTAAAAAAGTGACACATGAACTGAAGAAATACAATGTATCTAAGGACCAGGTGCTATTGAATCTGGAATTGCAGGAGGGTAACAGAGCCAAAGGCAGTCCTTTCCCCAAATAGTCTGACATATTCATGTTTGTCAAAAATGTGTCTGCACAAAGTAATTGGTTCCCTTTTCTCTGTAGATTTCATCCTTTGTTGAACAAGATGTCTTAGAACCTATCAAGCGCGGAACTGGGTTTTGAGGGCATGGAAAATTCTGTTGACGCTTTTCTCTAGCTTTGGCTTTCATAGGGAGGCTTATAAGGAGCATCCCAGTGGCTTTATCATGTATCACTTGGCTACTTTTTCCCCACGCTTCATTGTTATAGTGAAGGGAAAGGCAGTTGAAACCAGAAACCTACATCCCTTGCCAACTTAAGAGAGAAAAGGAGATAAAGTGGTAACTTCTGCTTTCTACCTAGTGAGAAGGGGTCAGTGAGAAAACTAGGCCAGGTGAGAAAACTACTCTCAGAGTTTAAGTTGAGTACTTCGATATGTTCTTCAGACCATACATCTTAGTTAACATAAAACAAGAACTAGTGGATAGTTTGTTGAAATAGCCTTCTCAACCACCATTTTCAGTACTTAATATAGCCAGGTGGAATCATGCTGTGTAAGCACTGCAGAACATAAATAATAAAGGAAATAAACACCTTAATTTTGTAATAAGTGAAGGTCTAGGCTAATATTAAGGTAGTATAGGATACCTTTGAAACTTTTAAATGTACAGAAGTACATATGTAATTATTATATATTGCTTAGATTTCTAGGCAGTTTGCCATTCATGTCTTTTTTTGTGTCCAGATTGAGCTGTTTTGTCACTTTAGTAAGCGTTTGAAACATACATTTTAAGTGTCATTCTACAAATGGTTCTTAATTGATTTATGACCAATGTCAGTATGAACTGTAGGTGTGTGCCATGCCTTTGGACTTTTTGGTGTCTGTGTGTTCTGAACATAAATTGGCATTAGTATGTTATGCACACAGTCAGTTTATTACAATCCATGGCCTCTGAGGAGCCAGAATTAGGGAATGTACAGATGAGCTATATACTTTATATTATTTTCTGTCTCAGCCCTTTCCCGGAATTCTCAATAAAGCAGATTTCTCGATTACTTGCTTTTATTTTTCCTTTCTCCCTTTTTTTTTTGGTAAATTAGACAATAAGAGACAAATGGATATAAGGCAGCTGGAAGAAAAGAGGATGAAAACAGGTGAAGATTCTTAGTTTTGGAATAAGCTAGGTTGGCTGTATGTTGATACCATGTGTGCTTGGGTAGTAAAGGTAGCTAGTTTTCTCTGCGTGTTGTATTAAGCCATTATTTATCAAACACTAATTACTTTTTATGCACTAAATACTAGTCCAAGTATTCTATTTGGTATGTGGATTAATTCATTTGTTCCTCTTGGTGTCATGAGGTAGGTATTACTATCCCCACTTTACAGATGAGGAAACCGAAGACACAGCTAATATGTGGCAGAGATCAGAATCACAATCTGCCTGTGGAGCCTTGACTTAATCACTGACAGAGCAACAGCCACTCAGGCAGAGAAAAAGAAGTTGGCATTTACAGTTAGAGGAGTTAGGACTCTAGTAACTCTGCCCATTCCCCTAAAGCTTAGGATTGGCTGTGATAGGGGAAAGTAGTTTATGAGTTGACTGGATTGATGTAAGTATAACAGAAAAGAGAGATTGTATTCAAATTTACAGCCATATTTTTTGACATTTAGAATAATCAGAGGATACCTTTCTGTAGTGAGAAATATACAAAGAGTTGTTCACACACACACCTTTTATATTAAACACTGACTCGGTGATGTCAGCAATCTAATTCCTATAGAGTATCAGTTATCTAATACTGTGGAACAAACCATCCCAGAACCTAAAAGCTTAAGACAACAACAGTTATTATTTTGGTTAAAAAAATCTACAAATTGGGCAGCATTCAGGACAGACAGTTCTTCTTTGCCTCCATGGATTGTTAACTGGGGTGGCTTAGGTTGGAGGACCCACTTTCAGATTGGCTCATTCACATGGCCAGTAAGTTGGTGACGGCTTTCAGCTGGGACCTGAGCCTGGGATGTGGGCCAGGGTTCTTGGTTTTTCTTCATTTGGACCTCTCCACAGCTGCTTGGGTTTCCTCACTGTTTAGTGGCTCGGTTCCAAGAATAAGCATCATCTATTAGAATAGTGCTTGCTTTATAATTGCTTACTGAATGAATGAAAGAATCTCAGGTTGTTTTCTTGCTCATGTTGGCCCATTTGGCAAATAGCCACTGTAAAGTTCAGGTTTCTTCCCAGAGCATGGTAATCCCTGGCTCTGAGAACTGCTCTTTAGAGGGTTCTTTTATCTTGACTTGAAGGTCTATTTCTTCATTTAACCACATTTATGTTTCTAATAAATTACCCCCAGTTACTACTAGGCTGCAAAAATCATCTCTGAACCATTCAATAAACAGAGAAAAGAAAACCTTTTTAAAATTTGGAAACTACGTTGAAAACTCCCCATTTTTTCTCCTTTTAGCCTCAGTTGCATTGATAATTAACAGTGTTCTGTTCCTGGATCTGGAAATGGTGTAATAGTGACTTCACTACCTGCCATTCTTGAGCTGTGGGTTAGTTTCCCTAAAATGTAGATCTTGACAAGAGGCAGATGGTGCATAAAGTTTCTTTATTTATTTTTTGAAAAAGGAATACCTCCTATGAACGAGGAGCTGGAACACCCCTTAGCTTAGATTCTAGCGAGAAGAGAGACAATAAACATAAGTAAAATGAGAAAATTATAAATTTTTTTGAACAAAGGGTTAAAGTATAATAGGGTAAATGGTTTTACACATGGAAGGGTGGTTGTTGGGACTGTAGTTTTATTTACTTATTTTTAATTTTTTTGAGACAAGGTCTTGCCCTGTTCCCCAGGCTGAAATGCAGCAATGCAATCACAGCTCTCTCAGCCTTGACCTCCTGAGCTCAAGCGATTGTCCCACCTCAGCCTCCTGAGGAGCTGGGACCACAAGCACACTCCACCACACTCAGCTAATTATTATATTATTATTATTATTGTAGAGATGAGGTTTCACCGTGTTGCCCAGGCTGGTCTCAAACTCCTGGGCACAGGAGTCTCAAACTCCTGGGCACAAATCCCTCACAAAGTGCTGGGATTATAGGTGTGAGTCACTGTTCCCTGCCAGGACTGTAGTTTTAAATGGTGATCACTGTAAGGCAGGTGTTTGAGCCGAGGCTTAAAGGAGAGGAGAGGGTTAGCCATATGGATATCTGGGGAAGAAGAGCATTCCTGTGAGAGGAAACAGCCATTGCAGGGATCCTAGGATGGAAGTGTGTCTTGCATGTTCAAGGAAAAGCAAGGTAGTCAGTGTGGCTTTGCTAAAACGAGAGTAGTAGGAGATGATGTCAGAGAGGTAAGATACAGGGAGGGGTCAATTGAGGTAAGACTTCTGTCATTTTAAAGATTTGGGCTTTTACCATGATAGAAATGGGAAGCCATCAGAAGGTTTTGAGCAGAGGTGACATAATAATCTGACCTAGATTTTAAAACATCACTTTAGTTACTATGTTGCCACTAGCCTGAACCTGGTAGGCAGGAAGACAAGTGTCTTGCTCTGTGTCATCTTTGGGCTTTATAAACCATGTTCCCGTCTATTGCCTCATTTGAATCTCCGGAAAACCTTGTGAAATATTTGTTATTTTTCATGTTTTACATGTGAGGTATTGGAGGCTTAGAGAAGTTGACCAAGTATCCCAGATATACTCAAGTGAGGAGTCTCAGAGTAACATCTTGAACCCAGATCTCCTGTCTCCAAATTTTGTGCTCATTCCACTATTTCACAGTAAAACCTGAAGATCTCCATGCTCTTTTCATCTTAAAGTAATTTCAGCTTTTCGTGTGTGGCTCTTTGAGTTACAGAGCAGCAGCAGCATGCAATTTCTTTTGAGGATAAGAAGCAGTATGATTCTTACCTGCTGAGATGGATTGAATTCGAAATTGACCTACTTGTACCATAAGGAAGCAGGTTTGCAAGGAGTAGAATAGACTTGGAGATATGCCATTTTTTTGTTCAGCTACTTGGTATGAAGACTGAGTATCTGAAATCATATTGTAAGGATTAAGTGGCTTCATAAATAATCTAAAACAGTTTTTGGCTTTTAGAATTTAATAAATGAAAAAGTAAGGTAACAATTCTTATAATACTTTTTCCAGACTTTCGGAGAAATTGAAATCATTTGTGCTTTATTAATCCATGCTTTTCAGGACCAGTGGCCCGTAATATGAGCAAAGTTTATTGGTGTAATGATTATTTTGTGGCTTAAAACTACTGTGACTCTGTTGACTAGCATGTTTCTGATCATAGAGACATAGAGACTTCTTCTATTTTCTTAATATTTATAGCTTGTTTTAAACGTACTGAATAGAACCTGATTTAAGCTAATTATACAAAGTTTGGTTAGATCGCTTTATTAATATTATGAACTAGAAACAGTCACCAAATGCACAATCATTATACTAATCCTTACTATGAGTCATTTCTTCAAGTTCTTGGAAATTTAATTTTTCTAAAATTAACAAAAGAGGGACATTTGAATCATGCAAAAACACTCGCGTCAAGAATCTAAAAGTTCATATAAACAATAATTTTCTCATACTCTTTTGTACATTTGACCACTACAAGCACTGTCAAAATCTTCTCTTACTATTTGTGGTATCACAGTCATACTAAAACAATCTTGAATTCTGGCAGCGAAATGAAGTTCTTACCTGTCTTTCAGATATTAATAAAAATAAGGGAAATACAAACCTGTAGTTATTCAGATGGTTAAAATTAGTTTCTGTGGGTCATTTCATACAGTTTAAGTATTTACATTTTTTTTTTTAGCTGAATTGGACAATCAACTTGTCTGTAATTTAGCTTAAGAGAAATTCCATTTTAAGACAAAAAAACTACAGGAAATGGAGGCCAAAAAATAATAACCAAAAACAAACAAGTGAAAAACTTTAAAAGATTCTTAGCAGAATTTATTAATATATTACCTCTTCAAAATATATTCTAGCCAATAGAGAGATAGTAAAATTGAAACCCACAGACTATTTGGATCCTAAATTTTGCTTCATCATGACTCCCTTGTTGCAAATACTTTATTGACTCTGTATAATGTAAATAAGATAATTTTCGTGAAGCTCATTGAATGCATCTGAGCTCCTTGGCTCAAAAAGGCTAAAAGGTAACTGAAATAGCTATGTTTAAGGGTATATTGTCTTTACAATGTGATAATCATTACCAAGTGGGCAGTGGGAAAAATAGCAACCACTTATGAGCCAAACTAATCAACATTAAAACTGATTTCCAGTAAGTACAGCTGCTAAGTGATTATAGGACAGCCTGGATACAGATGGGATAGACTAAACTGATAGTTAAGCTCAAAGCATTTGCCTGTTAACAGCCTTGAATTGTGAGTTTGAATGCCAGTTTTCATAGTGTTAGTAAAATCATTAAAAGAACAATGATTAGTAGAAGAGTTGTTTACAAACTTCAAAGTATCAATAGTTCTGAATTAATTAATTCAATTTATAAATTATCCATAAGTCATACAAATAGCCACTTTGTTTGTACCCTTTCATGTCCCTCCAAACTCCCCCAGTCCCTCTTTCCAAACTATCCACTTCTGTTGAATTCATTGTAAAAATGTGTACCTTTTAGGGAACTGAGATGGGAAAGATGTTGTGAAAAACAGGGTTAGTTTAGAATAATGGTTCTCAAACATTGGTAAAGTCACCTAGACTAGTACAACCACTGTGGAAAACAGTGTGGAGATTCCTTAAAGAACTAAAAGTAGAAGTATCATTTGATCCAGCAATTCCACTACGGGGTATCTACCCAGAGGTAAAGAAGTCATTATACAAAAAAGATATTTGCTCATGCATGTTTATAGCAGCAAAATTTGCAATGCAAAAATGTGGAACCAACCCAAATGCCCATCAGTCAACGAGTGGATAAAGAAACTGTGGTATATATATATGATGGAATACCTCTCAGTCATAAAAAGGAATGAATTAATAGCATTCGCAGCAACCTGGATGGGATTGGAGACTATTCTAAGTGAACTAACTCAGGAATGGAAAACCAAACATTGTTATGTTCTCTCTCATAAGTGGGAGCTAAACTTGGGATATGGGTACACCAAAATCTCACAGATCACAACTAAACAACTTATTCATCTAACCAAATGCCACCTGTTCCCCAAAAACCTGTGGAAATAAAAAATTAAAAAAAACAAGATAATTATTAATCCAGTTTTTGGTAAAACAGGCTTGCTGAGAGCTTTCATACATCATTTATTGTCATGCACTTGTATGATTATTGTATACTGTACACATTTTTATTTTACAATGATTTGTGGTCATTTTCCAATGTGTTTATTGCAGTTCAGGGTGGTAGATGGCTGGAGCCTATCCTGGCAGCTCGGCACACAAGTAAAGAATTAACCCCAGACAGTGTGCCATCCCTTTGAAGGGTGCACTCACACATGGTCCCCACACTCATTCAGACTGGGGCCATTTAGACGTGCCAGTTAACATGCACATCTTTGAGATGTGGGAGGAAACTGGAGTACCCACAGGAAAAATCATGCAGACTTGGGGAGAGTATGCAGACTCCACACAGACAGTGACCTTGGCTGGGAATTGACTTTTTTCTTGTCTTCAGTGTTATGACAAAATGACATTGCATGAACCAGCATTATTTGAAGACTTGCTGTATTCTGATTTTTTTTTACCTTTCATCTTTGAGTCATTTGCACCAAATATAGTTCTTAGAGCATAATAGGTATTTACTGCGTACATGAATAAATGAATGGATGAATCATTCATTCCTGGGAAATGTGGTCAGTGCAGTGATGGAATTCCAATCCTGAATTCAAATCCTGACTTTATTAGTTATTTAGAGCATAACTTTGGGCAAACTGTTTAAACTCTTTGAGCCTCAACTTCCTTTGAGCCTTCATTCCTTAGTACATAGTAGGTACTTAAAAGTGGTAGCTACTGTTAAAATATACTGTATTTGCATCTTAGAAGAGCATTTAACATTCTTGTGATATCTTTATGGTCAAGATGGGAAATTTTGATCTAGGTGATATTTCAGTTAATTCGTAAGTAGATAAACCTACATTTTTACAGATTTTACAGAAGGAGCTTTTTATTTTAATAACAACTCAGTACAGGATATTGATGGCATGCTGATACTTTCTTGGAAGAATTTCTTTTGCTAACGAGGAGCCTAAAAGTTCTTGATTGATTAGTAGGCAAATATTTTTAAAGGAATTGATATAAATTATTCAGCTGGATCCTAAAACTCAGTTACATCAATTCAGAGTTGAGGTGGGATAGGAAGAGAAGCGAAAGTAATAGTTCAAAATCGGTTTGAGTGAAAGGACTTAGGGTTTTAATTACACTGGGCTCAATATAAATAGAGTGTAATATAACTGCCAGAAAGGCCTATGCGATGTTAGACTGCATCAGTAGAACAACAGTGTCTAGAACAAGTGAAGGAATTATCCTTTTGCATTCCGTAGTGTTCATGCTACCTAAGAAGTACTGTGGCCAATTCTGGACATCATCTCTGAGAAGCATATTGATAGGAGATTGACCAAATATGCTAAAGGAACTTCAGACTATGCTATAAAGAGGAGCAGGTGAAAGAATCAAGAAACTAGAACCTTGGAAAAGAAAGCCTGGGGTAAGGGGGATGTTAGATGTCTTTGGACATTAGAAGAAGGCTTACTTAGACTTGTTCTGGATAGTCACAGAATCCAGAACTAGTATCAAAAGGTAGAAGTTTTTTTGTTTTTTTGTGTTTTAAAAAGGAAGCACATTTCTAGTTAAAACAAGGGGAAACTCTTAATAATTAGGGTGGTAGAGTTACTGGAGGGATCAGGGAGTAAGTATTCCACCAAACAGGAACATTAGTATGTGAATATTTCACTAATACAATAGCAGGGTCAGTAGGGGGGTTGAATTGAGATTCTCTAACTTAGGGGAAAGTTCTTAACTTTGATTTTATTCATAGCTTACTTTCATGAGTAGAATTTTTGGCACCATGCTTGAAAGAAAAAGTAAACACTTTTTTTTCAAAGTTAGTTTCCAAAAGAAGAAATAAAATTTCTTAGTTATCATCACACTCTTCATTTGACTTCCCTCCCAAATTGCTATTGTTTTCTGCTTCTCTCATGTTTTCTTAAATACTCGTCAGGGTGAGTTTTCTTAAGTTTAGTTAGACGTTCCACTAGGCCTCTTACCTTATTTGTGGCAAGGTTTGGTAAACATTTAGTTTGAAAGATACAACTGTAATGAAATATAGCCTCAGTTGTAGCAAAATTAAATTTTACGCAATGGCTTTAATTGGTGGTATACCTTTGAAGAGTTTGCAATATGCCCAAGTGCTACAGCATACCATATGAGAATCACTGGGTAGCAGTGATTTCTGGGGGTGAAGAATCGAGGAGAATGGAAAATATATTAAGGGATCAGAAAAAGATTCTAGAGAGACGTGTCTGTTCCCTGTTTTCCTCCAACACTGATTTCCCCAAATTTGGAGGCAAACTACTACATCTCAAAGAACGGTTTTTCCTGTAGAACCACAGGCTCCTTAACTATACCCTTTTTCATTAGCCTTACTTTCCTCTTGCATTTTATCCCTCCAAATACAATCTTTTGTGCTTCTCTAGGGAGATTCCCTTTGTGTTGAATTTTAAGATTATGAGTAGTGTAAATTATGTGGGTTGCATCATAAAACAAAGTGTGAACACACACAAAATCTTACTGATGAGTCAAGTTCCTAAGCACTATTAAAAAGTTGAAAGTGTTAATTAAGGCTGGGTGCAGTGTCTTACGTCTGTAATCCCAGCACTTTGGGAGGCCAAGGCGGGAGGATAGCTTGAGCTCAGGAGTTTGAGACTAGCCTGGGAAACATAGCGAGATCTCATTTCTACTAAAACTAAACAACAAAAAAAATTAGCCAGGTGTGGTGCCACATGCCTGTAGTCTCAGCTACTCAGAGGGGCTGAGGTGGGAGGATTGCTTGAGTTTGGGAGGTCAAGGTGTCAGTGAGCTGTGATTGCGCCACTGCACTCCAGCCTGGGTGACAGAGTGAGACCCTGTGGGAAAAAAAAAAAAGTGTTAAGTAGGGAGTATTTGCTTATATGTATATATTTTGTTGTTTTCCCCAAATCCTTATGCCTCTGAAGAGGATATACTTTGATGAATGAAGATATTAGGGAGGGTAGGGAGAAAGAAGAGAAGTTTTTACATATAAATACAAATAGAAGTATTTTAAAAATAATTTTTTCTTAGCTTAATTGATACCCTGCCTTCTGGAATTGTGAAAGGCTAATAATGAATTTGACTATTGAGAAAGAGAATAATTCCTGCTTCATTTGAAGTATTCCCTCATTGAAAACACCAGTTTGCACCATCCAGAAGGCCTTTTTACTTCAGTTATTATCTGATTTAAAATTTGTTTTTAGGTGTGTTATATTTATTTCTACTTCATATATACATGTAATTATAGAGTTTTTAAAGCATATAGAATACTATTATTGTTTAAACAGTTTATAAATAAGGTACTTTTATACTTATAAAAATTGTTTTGGATATGTGCAGGTTACCATGCTACAGATTTGTGTACATCAGTACACTATTTGTACTTGCTTCCATGCCTAGCATTTTTGTTACATGCATGGATCTACAAAGGAATTGTGGTTTGTTTCAGAGCTGCATGTAGCAGGCATATGTGTGATATATTTTTATTTCAGCTATTATTTCCTGTTTTTTAATTTTCAGCATGCTGGAACAGGATTCCAGGAGAATGAACCCTAGTGTGAGCCCTGCAAATCAGAGGAGGCACCTTCTAGGATTTTCTGCTAAAGAGGCACAGGACACATCAGATGGTATCATCCAGAAGAACAGCTACAGGTTAGATGGCACGCATCTATCTTTTGGCCTAAGTGATTTAATGAAGCTGAAACAAGAGAATTATCTGTAGTATAACATTGCATCTAAATTGTTCATGTATCATTTTGAGTAGTAGAACACATAAATTACTGAAACCATTAATAAATTTTACTTTTAATATTCTAAAACTAAATTTACTTTGAAACCTTTTGTAGTTTTAAAATTCCTATGGAGATGTAATGTTAAAATCTCAGTTTGTGTGCATTAATATACATATTGAAATATATACATATTATATACAATGTCTTTAATAGTTATTTTATCTATCATGTGTTTATACATATAACACATCTAATATTTGTTACTCTCTCACCTGTGGATGGATATGATATGGTGGAATAATATGATTGAACCTATTTGCAGTCATTAGGTAAAATGATTTATACTCATTTATTGTGATCTTTGTTGAATCCCTCCCTTGTTGCAATTTAATAATGACTTGATAAATTTCCATATTGCTTGTCAATAGCAAAAGGCTTTAATTGTATAAAAATGCAATTTCTATATTAGGTTAACTAGAAGAAGGTATAGTGGACATTTTTATAGTTGTATACTTTTTGATAAACATTTCCCTGTGTTATTTAGAATTTGTATTAGAGCCAAATGGAGCCAGCTCCTTTACTAACTGACAAGGCAAAGGGAGGTCACAGTAGGGTAACCCTTTCAAAATATAATGCTTGAAAATTATTACACATTTGTTTACTTTTATCTCTTTAAGGATTTATAGGGCAATCATTCTTCCTAATTTTTACTGTTACATCCATACTGTTGAAAGATGATCACCACAATCCTGCAGGCTTATCTCCACTTAGCCTTCCTGAAAAAACTGTTATTTTTGTGGAATGCAGTATGCTAAGTCAGTGGAGGACCCAAAGGATTTTATGGCAGTAGCTGCAATGCAGCATAGCAGTGGTAGATGTCATAATGTTGGAAAACATAACATTTCCTGCGTTTTTACATGCCAAAATTCATCATACTTATTAAATATTGACCTTGATGATCTCTTAACAGTGCCCCTGAATATTGGTAGAGTTTAATAGTATCTTTAATTTTGCTAAATAATTTGTCCAGGTTTGCCCTACATGTTCTATGATTTTGAATTCTGTTAGTGTCCACATAAGATCCATCAAAAATTAAATTTAAACCTAATAGCCTTTGGATTTACAAGAGTCGAGATGACTTCTTGCTAAAGAATAGAACAAGTTATGGATTGAATTCTTGAAATTACAGCTCAGATAAGCTTTACAAGAATATTATTTCTTCTGCACTAACTGCAGCAAATAGAAGCCTTCACTTTTTTGTTCACATTAGCATAAGATAACATGGTGGCTCCCAGAAAGCATGGTAGTCTGATCATACTAGTTCAGCCTAGAAGTCTGAATGACTTTCTGGCTGAAATTTATCAGCTTTCAAAGTAGTACATGGAATGCAAACTATTTTCTCTTTCCCTATTCCAAAGTCACCATTGAGTGAATAATCTGGGTTACTGGTCTTGGGAAAAAAAAACCACCCAGGAAAGATTATGGATTCTTGATTACATGCAAGTCTCTTGAAATATTATTCAGCAACTTGAGAGATTTAAATAAATACCAGTCCATTAATTTGATGTTCTTGCTTTTATCAGTATAAATACTGAATAAAAGATACCAAAAAATGTTTGTGAAACATTTGAAAGCACCTAATATTACTTTGTTCTGTGTTCTGAACTGAATTTTAGATGTTTTATCTATTTTCAGCCATGATACCTATACATTTTTTAATGCAGCTTACTTTATGTTTCTTTTTCTAAGGAGAGCTATGAGATATGGTTCAAATAAAAAAGTAGATTCTAATCCTATAGTTTATAATATTGTATTAGCATATCATTTAGTAATTAACTGCATATATTTTTTCAGTCATAGAAATGTGTGGCATATAAATAGTATGACCATATAATGTTCTATCAAACTGGGACACTTTTAAAAAGGAAAGGTAGTGCTAGTAATAATTACATCAGAACATCAGTACTGCTATCTTGGATAAATGGGAAAGGATGGTCACCCTATATATATAAGATGTCACCCAGAATTGATCTTTACTCCTCCAAGAATTCTCATTAGCTCCCTAGCACTGTCCTTTACTTCAGTGATTTATTTGCTGATTTTTTTTCTCTTGGCATAAAATGTTTGCAAGCAGACTCGAACTCTGACTGTTTCTGGGCTAATGTAATGTTGGTCTAATTGTCTCCAGATTGCACGTTGGCTGATTTTCTCTCTCCTTTAACTCCACCCAATCCTTGTCCTGGTATTTCCCCTATCAGACTTTTTTTTTTTTTTTTTCTTTTCTGAAGAATATTTTTGGCTGATAGAACAAAGCCAGTTAGCACAGATGTGCAGAAATTGTTACTAGAGTTCAGATCAGAAATACATTTTCAAAGGCAGTTTTGGACTTTTCTCATGGACTACAGTGTTTGTATTTTTCTAAGTATGCAGGCATGATTTTTAAAATAATGCATATGTCATAGATTTATAAGAAGAGGTGCTAAGCAGCCTCCTCTTACAGGCATTCAGATTTATCAAACACAAGGCAGAATTTTTTTTTTTTCCTTCTCACTCAGTGCTTCATTTTAGGCTGATCCTTTTCTGTTTGCAGTCATTACCTGTGCACCAACATGTCTGTTTTATTCCAACCAACTTAAACCTGCTTAACCCTTACAGCCGCAAGAGAGGACATTGAGAATATTCCTGGTGCAAGTTGCAGGGAAGAATGTTCTATATATCCTCTGCTGTTGTTTCTTTTCTCTCGTATGGGGCATAAATAGATATCTCTAACTTTTAACTTGAAGTTAACCTTCCACTTTGCCAAAATTATTTCTATTAAGGGGCCAGTGCTTTCTGCCATCTTACTTGCCCTTTCCTCAGCATTTGGCTGTGTGGGTCTTTTGCTCCTTGAAAGACTTTCCTTTTGTGTTGCTACGTTTTTTTAGTTTCCTTTTTTTATTGGCTGCTCCTTCACAGTAATCTTCGTGGGCTCCTTTTTTACCCAAATCTCAAGGTTTGGAACTGTGAACTTTTTAAATTTTCTTTCTGTCTAGGTGACTCATCCATAATTTCATGCACACTCCATATCTGTATATCCTGATGACTCTCAAATTTATGTTTTCAGTCCAGACTTCTTTTCTGAGTCCAAACTCACATATCCAATAGTCTCTTTGACATCTCTGTTTTAACATTTCAAACTTAACACATGCACTGTGGAACTCAGTTCCTCTCCCTCTTTTACTTCCAACCAATTTTCTACAACTATGTTTTTTCCTTTCCATTGCTTAAGCCAGAAATCCTGATTCCTGTCTTTCAACAAGTGTTGTTGATATTCTTCCCAAAAATTGTCTTGAATTGATCCACCCCTCTCCGTCTCTGCTGCCACAAACCTAGTCCATGCCATTATCAGTTCTTGCCAGGATTGCCATAGCTCTTTCTGAATTGGTGTCTTAGCTTCCCCTTTTGCATCCATTGAGTCCATTTTTGGTACCCTGGCAAGGTATAAATGTAAATTGAAATGTATCACTTCTTTATTTGAAACACTTTTGTGACTTCTTAATACATTTAGTAATTCCTTATTATGACCTGGTCTCTGTCTTTCCAACCTCATCCTGTTCCCCATCTACCTCCCCACTTGCTTGCAACTCTTCAGCCAGTGGTCTTTTTAAAGTTCTTTGAGCCCACCTTTCTCCCATCTGCCTCTTTTACGCCTAGAACGCTCTTACCCCAGTTTCTGTAGAGGCGGCTTCTTCTCATCATTTAGGCCTTGATGAAACTACCATCTCCTTCTCGGACCATTTTATCTAAAGTATACACTACCATTGCTTTTCCATTTCAACCATTTGTTTGTTTCTCTCATAGCACTTACTGGGATTTGGATTTATTTTATCCATTTATTTTCTTCTATTTGGTCCATCTTCCCCGTTAAGGTCTTTGGGGACAGAAAGTTTGATTCTCTTATTCCCTACTGGATTCTCAGCACCTAGCACAATACCTGGCACACACTTGGTATTCAGCAATTTTTTGTTGAATGAATAAATGAAAAGTGTGAATCTCACTGTGTTCAGTTTTATATGTTTACATGTTTTCTTTTGAGATATTAGCATATCTAGTTTTCTAAATCCAGATCATCCTATATAAAGAAATTCAGGAGAAGTGCAAGTTTTCTTAGTGAGAGAGATTAAGATTACAGACTGAAGAGCACAAATAGCAGTAAATCTCAAATTCTAACTTTCAACTCCAGTTTTGCTTCCTACATCACACCTTGGATATGAATTCACATGATCTACATCAATGTGATGGCTAGCAAACTATATATTTTTGAAACAAATAGAGTAACTAGTTAATGTCAATCACCCTGTTGTTTTACTAGTGATTCAGATTCTTCCATGATCCCATAGTATATATTCGGCTTTTCAACTCTTTCACTTTTCTCCTGCCAAGCATTTTATGTCTTACCCTATCCCTAACATACACACACACACACATACACACACACACACACACACACCCCTCTACCTGTTTTATGGGTACTATCCAGTTTTATTATCGTAGAACTGTGAATAACCCCAAAATTTTAGTCTGGTCACATAATACCAGTTGATTTTCGCCTCAATTACCCCATTACTGTGTTACCACCTCTGTACCAGCAGCATTGTGCATGTCTTAAGCTTGTTGAAGACATGATGAACCATGTGTTATTGTATCCCATATTCCAAATTAATTGCTCAATAAATGGTGACTAGACAAATGTGAATTACCATCCTGTCTCTGTAGAAAATCAGAAAATGACATTTCATGTAAAATAAGTTTTTATATTTTATACTTTATCTTGCAGTATATTCTGTTTACTATATTTCCATGAAAAGTTAACACTAATGATGATTTTCTTATAGCAAACTTCTTAGGAATTTAAGATACAAGGAAACAAATTTTGTGCATCCATGTTTCAGATATGATCATTCTGTTTCAAATGACAAAGCCCTGATGGTGCTAACTGAAGAACCATTGCTTTATATTCCTCCACCTCCTTGTCAGCCCCTAATTAACACAACAGAGTCTCTCAGGTGAGTGTTGTAGATTATTGCAGAACAACTCAGAACATCTGAGTTGGTTCCCATGTTTAGCTTTGGAACCTAGAAAAGTAATTGGTCAGATTCACTAAGTGACTGAGAGAATCTCTGAATTGTTTGTTGGATAACTGTAGGCATATTAGTTGTCCAGTTTCTCCACCAACCTGATAGATATGGTGATGGGTCTATTTTATGTGATGGTTGCTTACTTAAATATGTCTTCTTTGAAAACTACAGAATTAAATTAATATTAAAATTTCAGGGTGTTAGGCTTATAGTTGGTAACATTCATAGCAGAAAGTACCTTTTTCTTCCAATTAGGAAGATAATGATTTGTGGATAAGTGATTCTGGAGATACTTTACCGTTAGTACACACTTCTTTATCAGCTTTTCCCTTAAATTTTTTTCCTGTGATTTTGGACCTTATCCTTAAAACCTCAAAAGCTACCTCAGGTTTTTTGTGATAGGTAGTAATCAACTACAGTTGAATAAACATAGTTTAACATCTTCACAGCTGCTGTAAAAAGTAAGCAAAATAAAGGAAGTTATATGTGAGCTACACTTTTATTTCCTGTGTTGAAAAATTTGCATTTTTTTTTTTACCCCCAGCAATTGAGTTCATTCTTTTTCTTCTCCCAAAAGAGCAGGATTTTGAAGAGGTTTTAATGCATCTATTTGTTGTTAAGAGTCCTATGACTTTTATTTTATTTTTAGACAGGGTCTCGCTCTGTTGCTCAGGCTGGTGTGCAGTGGCTTGATCATAGCTCACTGCTTTCCCAAACTCCCAGGCTCAAGTGATCCTCCTGCCTCTGCCTCCTCAGTAGCTGGGACTACAGGCACATGCCACCACGCCCAGCTAATTTTTTAAAAAAATTTTCTGTAGAGACAGGGTCTCACTGTGTTGCCCAGGCTAATCTCAAACTCCTGGACTCAAGCAATCTTCCCACCCAGCCTCCCAAAGTGTTAGAATTACAGGTGTGAGCCACCGTGCCCGGCAAGGAAATACTTTTTTTGGTTGAAAAACCTTAACATCCAGTGTTTATATTTGGGAGGTATTTAGCTGTAGTTTTCTTTGAATTTTGAATGCGTGGTTGACAGGTTTACCATGTGAAAATGCATGTCTTATTAAAAACAGCATTAAGTGCCAACTTTTTCAAATCAAAAAGCAATATTGAGTCATCAGGCACTTGGAATGTACTTTAGAACCTACAGATGATTAGATTCATTTCCACCCACAGGGTGAAACATTCATTTCTGTGTTTAGTTAATTTCTATGTTTAATCAATTAAACTATGTTTTATAGGTTAAATCATGAACTTCGAGGATGGGTTCATAGACATGAAGTGGAAAGGACCAAGTCAAGAAGAATGACAAATAATCAGCAGAAAACCCGTATTCTTCAGGTTTGTTTCTGCTTGTCTTTGAACAATAGTTGGCATATTTGTTGGAAGGCTTCTCCCAGCTGGGTTGCTCTGTTCCCTAGAAGATTTGGTAAGCTTAAACTTTAGACACTTCCCGCTGTCTCCTGCTGCTTCTGATGCAGCTGTCATTGCCACTGAAGTCCTCCTCCCAGGTTTTATAGCACTAGTTTAGGTTTTATAGTATTAGTAGTTCCCTGATCAGGCATCATGCTATTTCTTGCTCTCACCTTCAAATTTGCTTTCAAGCCAGGAGTTCCTATGCATGGATATCTATATCAAATGTCTTGGGCACAATGGTGTAATAAATAATACTGCTTATCTCCTCTCTTCTTAGAGCTTTTCAAAAAGAGAATGTTGAGACACGGGGCAGTTTGGAAATGAAGACATATCCATGGAGGGCATTTCTGAACTTAGACATGTACTACTCTGGGTTAACGACAGGTCTTACTTAGAATCTGTTAAGTGTGTCTTCCATCTCAATGCTGTTTGCCACAAAACACCATTAAGTCATTCCATCATTCATCAAATATTTGTTGGTAGAACTCAGACCAGCAACTGGCATCTGCAAGTTCCCAATAATTAACCAAGGACTGTTCTTGATCGTGAAATAAAGTAATGGGTATGATATAGTCCCTACCTTAATGGAGCTTACACTTTGGTGCAGAGCTAAACAATAAGCAAGTAAATAAATATACAAATACACTAAAAATTAGAGCTGAGTTCTCTAAAGAAACACAAAGCAGCATAGGAGGTTAGAATTTGAATCGAGAAATGAGTGACTAGACTTGAGTGGTCAGGGAAGGCTTCTCTGAAGAAGTTCCACTTTAAGACAACATCATCTAGGTAATTAATGCTAGCTGTTATAACAACCCCCAAATCTCAGTAGCTTAATGGAATAAAATTTTTTCACTTGCACAAAATTTGACTTCACTTTCTAGGATTGCTTTTCTCCAAGTAGGGAGTGAGGGATCCAGGTTCCTTCTATTGTGTAGCCCCAGCAACTTGAAATTCTTTGCTACTTGCTTGGGATGTTAGGGAAGAAAGAGTTTGGTGTATTGTGCAAAATGTTTTAAGAATCAGGCCTGGCTTTTAGCCAATGTTTAGTGGGCTAAAACTCTGTCACTTTGCCCAGCCTACTGTAAGAGAGACTGGGATCATGTATCTTCTGTGTGCTCAAGAAGAAGACAAGGGTTTAATGAGAACATTGCTTTTGCCATAGGCAGAAAAATCACTGAAATAACAATGTAAAGATTTAGGGGGGTCGGGCGCAGTGGCTCATGCCTGTAATCCCAGCACTTTGGGAGGCTGAGGCAGGTGGATCACGAGGTCAGGAGATCGAGACCATCCTGGTTAACATGGTGAAACCCCATCTCTACTAAAAAGTACAAAAAATTAGCCAGGCATGGTGGCAGGTGCCTGTAGTCCCAGCTACTCAGGAGGCTGAGGCAGGAGAATGGCGTGAACCTGGGAGGCGGAGCTTGCAGTGAGCCAAGATCACACAGTCTAGCCTGGGCGACAGAGTGAGACTCTGCCTAAAAAAGAAAAAAAAAATAGATTTAGGGGAAAATCTGGAGAAAGAGCTTCTAGACAGAGGGAACAGCAAATGTAAAGACCCTCAGGAAGGAACAGTTTGTATATTTAAGGAACATGAAGAAACCGAGTACAACTGGAATGCAGGGGCTGAGGGGAGAGTGGTAGATGAGATTGGAGAGGCAGCAGATGTAAGCTCAAAGAAAACTTCGTAGGCTTTGGTGAGAACTTTGGATTTCATCCTGGATTTGAGGGGATGCCATTGAAAGGTTTGAGTACGGGAGTGACTTGATATGATTTATATTTAAAAAAATTAGTAATTACTCCATAAAGTGGACCATGATGGGGAGTATAACTGGAAGTAGGGAGACAAGTTAAGAAGCCATTTTAGTGAGCTAGGTGAGAGAGATTGTTTGTGGTCCATACTAGTGTGGTAGTCATGAAGGTGGCAGAAAGTACTTGGATGCCAAATATATTTTGAAAGTAAAGCTGATAGAAATTGTTGATATAATGATAAATCCTATGCTTAGGTATTGGTTGATTGGTGATACCATTTACTGAGACCAGTCCTGGGGAAGGAGCAGTTAGAGGTGGAAGTCAAGAATTTTAGATGTGTTAAGTTTGATATGGCTATTAGGCATTCAAGTGGAGAAGTCAAGTGGACAATCAAATATCTGGGTCTGGAGTTTAGGAGAGAGGTTGAAACTGGAAGTTTAATTTGTGGTGCTACTACCTAGAGAGAAATACAGAGAAAAGAAAACAGAGTGAGGTACGAAGTTCTGGGCCATCTCCAACATTACAGGCTGAAAGAGAAAGAGGAACCAGTACTTGAAAAGGAGGAAGAGTAACTGGCCAGTAAAATAGGAGAAAATGTAGAATAGTGGTGTCCCAAAATTCAAGCAAAGAAAGTTATTAAAGAAGGGGATGTAACAGTTAATTACAGGGGCCAAGAGAGCTAAGAGATGATGATTAAGATAAAGAGTGAGGAATTACCTTGGAATTGACCATGAGAACTTGTTAGTGATCTTCGTGAAAGTTCTTTCATTGGAGTGGTAATGGCAAAAGCCAACTAAAGTGGATTCAGGGAAGTAATAATAGAGAAAGTGAAGAAAATTATTTCAGGGTGATCCCTATACATGGGAATAGAGAAATGGAGTAGCTACAGGAGTCAAAGAAGAGTTTTATTTTTGGATGGGAAATACTTCACCAGGTTTACATGTTTACATGCTAATGGAAACATCTTAAACTGATTATTTCATGACTAATTGGAAGCAGTATGTGTTATGTTCTAAAGTACATTAAAAGGATAACAAGAAATGTGGGTTTTTAACCATTATGGAACTGTTTTCATACATAAAATGAGGGCTAGTCCAGGTGAACTCAAACTCTGACATTCTGAAATTCTGTAATTATCTACTGTGTGCTTCCCTTGGCCTCTCCAACAACTTTTTTCACCTAATGTAGTAGGCAACTTTATTAGTTGTTAATACTAATAGAGGCTGCAGGTAATCATTCACAATGTCATATATACCCCAAAGTCCCAAAGCTGCTTATTGGCATTGGAATTTGGAGTCTAGTACTTCAAAAATTCATGTCTGCCAAAGCCTACACATCAGCTGCTACCATGGTCAGAGGGAAAATGGACCTTGTCTCTCTTCTGCTTTCCATATCTGAAGCAAGTGCATATTATTGGCAGAATCTAAATTATATCCAGAGCTCTGGTGGCAAAATAGTTTGAGTGATATAGGTTTCAGGCATCTGTACTTTACTATACAGAAGAAGAGCACAGGAGTCAGGAATAGATCATTGCCAGTAGGTAATCCCACACAGCTAGTATAATGAACTTAATGAAAAATTAGATTAAAATTCTTGCCCTAAATGTTTTTTTTTTTGGCCTTACCATTAGATGTAATTTGTCATGTTTTTCTTTCCTGTTCGTTAGATAAATCAATAGAGCATTTACTGTGGAACGGGTGCTTGGTGTTCTTTAATCTTAAAGGAATTCTAATGCAAGAAAAAGAATTTTGTTTTAATTTTACTGTCTTTATTCATTTGAAGGAGATGTGTAGTTTAAAGTCTTATTTCATTCTGTGCTATTTTGGGTACATATCTTTCTGTAGGGAGCTTAGATATGCTTGGAAATGTGAGAATCTTAGCTACTATAGAAGGGAATGATGGAGAAGAATCTATATTTGTCAATAGTAAAGAAGTTCCTGGTTAGAGGAAGGAGAAGAATTATTCTGCTTTTATGCTGTTGTCAATGCCAAGCATATTAAGATTTTTAAAAAATTCTGTTTCTTAGTGTAAAGAGCCTATAAGGGTGACTGGCACAGCATTGATTTCCAAAGAATATTTCTTGAATTACTGAAGAGTAGAAAGAAGTTAAGAACTGAGTCCCAAGGAACTATAATATTATACTGGAAAAAGAAACCAGACCACTCCATCCCCCATCATGAGACTAACACTTTACAGACTTACTGGCAAATGTAACTGCTGTCCTTTTTCTTTTCTCATTTCAACCTTTTTTTCTTCCAGTTTACATCTTTCAGTTGCTAAGAGTATCCCAAACTCTTATAAAATATTCCGTAATTTTAGTGAACTGACATTTCTTTGAAATATCTGTTGTATCTGAGCATTATGTCTTATAAAATATTCTGTAATTTTAGTGAACTGACATTAAGTCTTATAAAATATTCTGTAATTTTAGTGAACTGACATTTCTTTGAAATATCCGTTGTATCTAAGCATTATGTCTTTGATTTGATTTGTCCTATTTCATAGTTCTATCCTCTTCCTAGACTTTGAGTTTTTAGAAAAGGTAAAGGGGAAAATTAATGAAATATCTTTCAAAATGAAGGCAAAATAAGGACATTTTCACATAGAGAAAACCAAGGGAATTTGTCTCCAGAAGACCTGTGCTATAAGAAATGCTAAAGATGTTTTTTTAAAAGACTTGGGTAAATGATACCAGATAGACCCCCAGATTAGCAGGAAGGAAGAGCAACAGAATGGGCAAATATTTGGGTAAAAAGACCAGACCTTTTTTTTTTTTTTTTAAACTATCTTTATCTTGTGTGTGTGTACTTAAATGTCTTTAGAAGACTTGTATTTTTAAAGCAATAATAATAGCAATTTATTGTGGGGTTTATAGCTTATATAGAAGTAAAATATAAGACAATAAGAACACAAAGGGAGGGAGGGATAAATGGAATTATACTATTAATAAAGTTTTTATGTTGCTCAAATAATATTTCAAGATCGACTGTGGTAACTTAGATCAACGTATAATCTCTAGAGCAACTACTAAAAGCTAACATAAAGAAGTACAGCTAGAGCCAAGCATGGCGGCTTGTGCCTGTAATCTCAGCTACTAGGGAGAAGATTGCTTGAGTCCAGGAGTTTGAGAAGCTGCGGTGAGCTGTGATTACATCATTGCTCTCCTGTCTGGGCAACAGAGCAAGACCCCGTGTCTTAAAAAGAAGAGAAAAAGTATATCTAAAAAGACAATGTAAGAAATAAAAATGGAATACTAAAAAATATACAGTTCAATGAAAAGAAGACAGGAAAAGAGAAACACATAAAGAACAAATAGAATAAATTAAAAATGCATACCAAGGTGGTAGACTTAAATCCAACCAGTTAAATTCAGTGGGCTAAACACATCAATTAAAAGGAAGAAATTTTCAAACTAGATATTTTTTTAAAAGGAAAGATCCAACTATATGTTGTTTATAAGAAACAGCATTTTAAATATGAAGACACTGAAAGATGGAAAATAAAGGTGAAAAAGTATGTATGCCATGCAAACGTGAAGCATTAAAAAGCTGGCATCGCTATATTAATCAGAAAAAGTAGACTTCCAAACAAAGGTCATTCTAAGAGACAACAAAAGAAATTTTTTATTGATAAAAGGAGCATACGAATAAGATAAAACAATTCTAAATGTATAGACCCCTAATAACAAAGCTTCAACCTACGCAAAGCAAAAAGTGACAAATCGAGGAAAAGATCTACAGCACAATTGGAGATTTTAACATTCTCTCATTTCTTTGTAAATGCCTCTCACATTTTTGCCAATTATGATCTTTTGCTAAACCCACATAGCTGAAAATGCAAAAGCTCATGACCAGTTTTTCAGAGGTTCCTTAGTTAATTGATATAAATCTTGGATAGGTAAACGGAATAGCTATTTTCTGTTTGCCTGATATCTCTGTAACTTGGCTTTCCCTAAGGCTACCCATTCCTTTCTGAGACTAGGGAAAGAAGTCTGGCTTCTTTCAGACTTCTTTGCTCATTTCATATGGGCCAAAGTAGCACAAATCATTTAAAACTCACCAGCTATTTAATCTGTTCATTTTAAACCTTATTTTTATCAACTAGCTATAATTTAATTTTGGTTTTGTTTACTACTTACTGGATAACTATGCCAGGAAGTATAGTATTTTTTTTTAAGTATAGTATTTTATTATTTAACTGTGTTTTTCTTTTCATTTTATTGGTGATTTTTTTTCATTTGTTGTTAAACAAGACATTTATCGAACAGCTACAATATACAAGACCCATATTAGATTTTTATAAAATAAGATCCTTGACTTATTACAGAGCCAGAAGTGGGGACCCCTATATTCATCCCTGCATATTGGTTCCATCCACCGAACAAAATTGTTTCCTCTTCTTTTCTCCCTTAAACTTCTGTACTTGCTTCTGGTTTAGCACTTATCACATCGTATTGTTTTCCTATATCTGGCTTCCCAGTTAAACTGCGAGCTTTTTAAGGGCAGAAGTCAAATACTTAATTTTGTAGCGTGGGCGCATGTAGGTGCTTTGATTACTGAAAGACGGATATATGGACACAGTAATGAACAAATGATTAAAAAATTGTTTAAACCATTGTTTGACAGGGTAAGATTACTTTCTAATGTAATAGAACTTGGTAATATGCCCTTGAATTCTGATACCCTGACAAACCTCTTCTGAAAATCAGCTTACAAAACTACCAGGGAGAATAAAAAGGCATAGTGCAAAGCAAATGCTATGTGAAAGACAGGTGTCCAGTGTAGTATATGTGGGCCACTAATGGGTGTAGATAGAACTGTTCTCTTGACTAGAGTCATCAGTGAGAACTCTTTAATGATGGCTTAGTTCATATATGTATTTTGGCATGAAGATCTCTGTTTAACTCAGTAAACAATAGGATCTAGTTTCATAATGGACTTTTCATACTTCTTAGGAACTTGTCATTGGGAAGATAATTATTTTAGATAAGCATACATTGTTATATGTTCGGTAACACTTATATGGCTTGGTCATAAAAGTGGTGCTTGTACTAAGCTTTTGGGCTCTTTCTTTAAACTTAATGGGAAGTGCCTTAAATGCCTTAATCTCCTTAAGACACTTCTCCCAGACGAGAATGGACCTAAAGAGTTCTAATATCTGTTAGTGTTTAATTATTTGAACTGAATATGTCAGAAATCTTAGCAATGGAAGTTTAACAATTTAAGTATAGAATGAGCCAGTATAGGAAGATTTCATATAATTTCATGATACAGTATTAAACTTTTTTTTTTTTTAATATTCCAGGGTGCTCTGGAACAGGGCTCAAATTCTCAGCTGATGGCTGTTCAATACACAGAAACCACTAGTATCAGGTAAGACAGTGCAGAAGCTCTTGGCCAGGGAATTTAAAATAGCTGGTATTTTAAGAAAGTTGAAATTCACACTTCCCTTTCACCTTAAATTTGTTCTCATCTATGAGTTTTAGTCATATACTCAGAGAGAGAGAGACATATATATATATAACATATACTACTGAGCAGTTGGAATAAAGCCAGATAATTTCAAAAGTTCAACTCTCCCAAATCCCTTACATACAAATTTAGTCGGAGTGCTGTTCCATCGTAATTTTGATGAAAATCTTGAATACCCATAGCTCTCTTGCCCTTGATTTGCATCTGTTTCATGAACTTAGGGGAAGAGAATATTATTTTTTGAGTGCTCTGTACCAGGTGTCCTCCTGAGTGCTTTACATGCATTTTATCTTTAAATCTATATAAAAACTAAAAGTATATTTTATATATAGAAAAACTGATCAAATCTTTTTTTTTTTTTTTTTTTTTTGTAATTTTCAGAGTAATAAGACCTAGTGGCAGACTCAGCATTCGGATCCTAGCTGTTTTACTGACAATGCATTTTTCACTACATAATACTACTTAAGATTTTGAAAGGTTTTGAAGAGAATGTTGTATCTAGAGGTTTAAATGTCTTCAAAGGGAAAGATAATATGGGAAGCAATATGGTGTCATGGTTAAGATGCTAGCTTTATTTGCCCTGTTGGGCAGAGTTCAAATTGTAACTCTGCCTCTTACTTTGTGGGCTCAAACAGATTACATGCAATTGAAGTTTCCTCATCTACAAAATGCTGGCTGCACAGAGATGATATAATGGTTAAATTAGATAATATATTTAGAGCACTTAGCATGGTACGTAAATGACAATGGTAGATGATAATGATGTGATGTTATTGACAACAGTATCACTGAAGTGAAAGTTGAGAATCTCAGCTTCCCTCTGTAGCTTTACCACACACTTGTAGTTCACTTATACGAATTTAACATTTATTTGGAATATATTGTGTGCCAGTGTTGTAGGCACTGAGAAAAAAATACATATAGATAGATAGTAAAAATGTAACTCGAAAGCTATTTTATTCATTATACTAATAACTGAGAATTCCTATTAAATGGCAGTGAGCAGCATATCAGCAATCATGAATGTTTAAAATGCTGAGATTGTATTATCCTGCTGAAATTGATAATTCAAATATATTTAAATAGTAACTAATAATTCTCTGCTAAGCAGAATATATCCTTCAATTGCAATACATTTATTTTAAAAATATATCAATTTTTAGATGCATGGTTATGATGGCGTGGTATTTCTTCATTAGTTAAAATGTTTTAGTGAATTACAGCCAATTTTCATTTTTTGTGGATTCCATATTTGCTAATTCACCTACTAAAATCTGCTAAAAGGTATTTGTAACCCCTAATATTAGCAGTGCTTTTGTCATCATTCGCAAACATGCATAGATGCTCCCTGGTGAGGTTGAACAAGGCAGTGTTCTGCCTTCTATTTTCAGCTATATAAACAAGGTCCTTTTCACAGTCCACATTTTTCATAAATTTGTGCTTTTTCTTGGTAATTTTGTTGTTTGAAATGGCCCGAGGCATATTGCTGAATTGCTGTCTAGTGTTGCTAAGCCCAAATGGGCTGTGGTGTGCTGTGTGGAGAAACTACGTGTGTTAGATACGTTTCATTCAGGCATGATTTATAGTGCTGTTGGCTGTGAGTTCAAGTTAGTGAATGAATATGTTAAAGAAGGTGTCTTTAAACAGAAACACATAAATAAGGTTATATATTGATCACTTGACAGAAATATTGTAACCAGAGGCTTGCAGGAACCGAACCCTGTATTTCCCCTAGGAGAATGGTTTAGGATTCACTAATTCATTGATGGCAGTGACTTTTTAGAACATAACTATCACAAAATGCAAGAAGTGACTATATATTCAAAATATTGTAATCAGAAATGGCCTAGTGAACAAATGGAGTTATTTCAAAGGAAGTTCTTGTAACTCATTTATTACTTCCATTTAGGTCAGTCTTTTTCTCTTCTTAAGTTAATAATATATGATTGATACATATAAGTTTTCTCTTTGAGGAAAAACGAAGCATTACAGGATCCCTTTAACTCTTCCAGGTATTGGTCCTAAACACTAGAAGATCCTGAACACATTAAGAACTCTATTAGAATCATTTGACTGTATCTTTTGGGACATGATGTGGTTTGAGGTATTATCATTTTAGTTTTTAATTTTAGTAAGGCACACACATGGTACTTTTAATATCAATGACTAGCAATTGTTGAATAAATCCTATGGGACAGGAGCCATGCTTGGCACTTTACATATATAATATCTCCAATAACAGTCCTGTAAGGTTTGTGTGGTTATCCTCTTTTTATTGATGAGGAAACAGTTTGCTCATGGAGGGTGATTTCCCCAAGAGTGCTCACTTGAGAAGTGAAGCAGGAGTTCTAAACCAAGTCTGTTTTCAAATCCTCAGCTTTTTCTACCTTTCACACAACCTCATAGGCAAGCACACCTTCATATATTTCACAAAGTGATGAAAAATGACTTTTCCTCAGATTTAATTTGTATTACTAAAAAAATTAAAAATCCTTCAAACCTATGCAGAAATCTCTCTGTTTTCTGATACTTTCATTATTTTTACGTGCTTTGCAATGTGTTTGACCATCTAGTACATTTTAGAGCCTTGATTCAGAAATCAGAATTTTAGCATTAGTGAATGGGTTCTTATAAAATATCCTGATCCTTGGGCTTTACAAAATGTTGTTATCAAAATTACTGCCAAAGTGCAACTAATATTTTGGTTGAGAGAGATTCTTAGAATTCAGACACAGCCTTAGAATGGGAAGTATTTTGGGAAAACATGAAACTTTTTATTTTAGTAATACCTTACATTTTTCTTACTTTAGCAGGAACTCAGGGAGTGAGCTACAAGTGTATTATGCTTCACCCAGAAGTTATCAAGACTTTTTTGAAGCCATCCGCAGAAGGGGAGACACATTTTATGTTGTGTCATTTCGAAGGGTAAGTTCATCTTGAAAGAATTGAGTGCTTGCTGTACATAAGACATTGGGCTGAATATTGTGGAAAATACAAAGATGTGAGAAATAGGAAGCAATATAAAATAAATTATGTGAGTGGAACAGTCAAGGTACTGTAATACATGCTTTACTTTGAGCTGTTGAGTATTATAAAGATGAACATGGAATTGGTGTCAGACTATGAGTTTATATTTAGGAAATATAAACTACTTGTTGATTTTTATTGTTTGTAATCCTGATAGCCATACTGTATTTAACGAAAGGAAAAGTAAAAACATAAAAATATTCTATTTAGGCTTTTCCTATTTAGGCTTTTAAACCAATTCCCATTTGGTTATTGAGAAATAGACTTCTGAAATGTAGGTTTGAGATGGATTATAGGCTGATTATTAATCATGGAATGTTTGGATCTGTGTTCCTAAGACTCTCTATTCCTCTTTTATCTCTTCTTAATTAAACATTTGGTTGGTGAAGAGTGCATTAGATAATCAGTTAGCTTATATAAAAGTAAATGTTTATACTAGCACTTTTGAATGTTATGAATATTAGGCTAAATGGAAAAAGTGCATAGCTATTTATATTTCATCTACTTTTTCTATAAAATGAAAATAGTTCCTTCATAGAGTTGCCATGTGAATATCTCTGTTAGAGTGCTGTATGTTAACCCAGGAGCACATGAATGAATTAGAATTCCTCAGTGGTGGTTTCTATCCCAAGATGTTTTTTCTCTCTTTTTTTAAACAAAAGAAGGGACCTCACTATGTTGCTCAGACTGGACTCAAACCCCTGGGCTCAAGTGATACTGAGTAGCTGACCTTTTTTTTTTTTTTTTTTTAAGAATACACTGGGTGTGGTTAGAAGTAAGTACAGTTGACCCTTGAACGACACAAGTTTGAATGAAGCAGTTCTATTTATACGTGGATTTTTCTCAACCTTAGCAGGATGCCAAACTCACTTATATGCAGGGCCAACTTTTCACACGTGTAGATTCCACAGGGCTAACTGTGGGACTTGAGTGTGTGCAGATTTGGGGATACACAGGCGGCTCTGTAACCAGTCCTACATAAACAGAGGGACAAGTGTCTATACTAACAGTAGAATGAGCAAATTTATTCTCTGATTATTACCGCTCACTATCACTGAAATTCTCAGTTAACTAGTTAATTCTTTTCCTAAGGTATAAATATCTAGCAGCTCAGGTTTTTAGGACCAGAGAACTTTGATACTTGAAAACTAGGGAGATCAAACATCTTATATATTTTCAGTTATTAATCAAAAATGCTAAGAGATTTGGAACCTTTTAGCCATAGCGTCTCATGATCACTGCCTTTTCACACAATTCCCTGTGTTCACCTTACTCTCTCAGACATAACTGGTATATTTCTATATAGCACAAGCCTCAAAGTTTCTTTTCAGCAGCAAGGGGGCAGCTGAGAACAGTGTTTCCCGCAAGGTTCCAACTATACTGGTCTATGAAAACAAAGTATTTCCTTTACTATTGACATAATTATGTTCAAAGTAGGAGAAAAAAAGTAAACTTTTAAGAATAAGATTCAGCACTGTGAAGAAGAAACCTGTTGGGTGTTAAAATGATTGTGTTGAAGTGTATTTTATGGAAGTTACTGTAGAAGAATGTTTTTTATACTCAATAGACAGTTTTTCTGAGGTTCAGGATAACTACTGTATTATTTGATGAAAACAATATAACAGATATTAGAAGTAACACTTGTCAAGCCATGGATTGAAGTCATGGTTAGTGCAGTTTTTCTAAGGGAAGAAAACAAGTATTTTTTATAGAGAAAACAATCCTAGCTTTTTTTTTTCTTTTGAAATGGAGTCTCTCTCTGTTGCCCAGGCTGGAGTGCAGTGGCGCCATCTTGGCTCACTACAACCTCCACCTCCCAGGTTCAAGCAATTCTCTTGCCTCAGCCTCCTGAGTAGCTGAGACTGTAGCCGCATGCCACCACACCTGGCTAATTTTTGTATTTTTAGTAGAGACGGGATATCACCATGTTGGCCAGGATGGTCTTGATCTCCTGACCTCATGATACACCTGCCTCGGCCTCCCAGAGTGTTGGGATTACAGGTGTGAGCCACCACGCCCAACCAATCCTAGCTTTAAAGGGACTGTATTTTTATAAAAGACAATGAATGGTGGTTTAAAAAATATATATGCATTGCGTTTTTTTGCATTTGTAAAAAGTGATTTCTCATTAGTTTGCTATAAAAGTGCTGTTAGAAAATTATTGATTTCCACTCCCCCCACAGCCCCTTGATGTTCAGGAAGACTGTTAGGACTGTTTCTCACACAAATACTATTAGGAGTATGTCTAACATTCTGTTTGGATTTTTTATTTTCAAATTACTGATTTATCACATTTTGGTGTTTTCTATCAAGGGAGAGTAAAGATAAACCTGAACTGAATTAGATAATGGTAGTTAGACAACATCCTTTTCTATTCTTTCTTGTTTTGGTTCGGTAGTAGGGAAAAGGAAGTTAATTTTATCTTGATGACTGTAAACTATGTTATGGGACAAGACTTTAGTTCTTAAATGCCTGGATTGTTCTTTTTGCTCTTGCTGAAATGAAAATGAAATAATAAATTACCTCATGCTTGGTCTTCTCTTTCATCTTTCAATACAAAATATTCTAACAGTTTCATTAAAAAGGTGAGTGGCATCATTTCTTGTGTAGAAGGATGTAGACTTTTTCTCCCACTTAGGTTCTTAATTTTATTGGCAGAAATTATTGTAATTGATATACATTGGAAATTCAGAAGAAGATTCCAGAGTCCCAGGTTTCGGCTTAGCGTGAACCACACATTTATAATGAAGCCAATAAGCAAGCCATGTTATTTTATTTTATGAATGGACATGTATTTAACAAAATATTTTAATACCTATAAATGTAGAAGTAGCCATTGACTGTTTAGTACTGTTATTTAAGCCACTCTCTCCCAAACTGACACTCCATCACATCCTGCATTCCTGTACCTTTTAATGTCTTTACAGTTGAGCTGTTGAAATTATTTTCTCTAAAGCAGACACACTCTTGGGTAACTACTGAGTTCCTGTTATAGCTCAGCAAGAGAAAATGCTTATGATCCCAGTAGTCCAGACAAAGGTCCAAACTGCTTCTGTTCTTTTGACTTTCCTTAAAGAGTTTTTTACCACCAACATAGTAACCTATTCTGCTTTCTTTGCTTAGTTCTGGTTATTTGTAGCTTATTTTCCTGTAAATGCTTTGCCTTTTCTTCCTCTCTGATTTGTTTGTTTTAGTGTGATTTGGAGAGGGAGGTTGAGGAATAACTTTTTCTCAAACTTCCAAGTCACTTTGAGTGTAGAATAACTGATACATTAATAAGAAAAAATCCAATTAAGTTTAATGCTCTTTTTGTTTTTGTTTGTTTGTTTTTTTAAAGAGACAAGGTTTCTATTGCCCAGGATGGAGTACAGTGGTACAATCATAGTTCACTTTAGTCTCCAATTCCTGAGCTCAAACAGTTCTCCTGCGTCAGCCTCCAGAGTATCTGGGACTATAGGAGAGTGCCACCACACCCAGCTAATTTTTATTTATTTTTTGTAGAGATGAGATTTCACTTTGTTGCCCAGGCTGGTCTTGAACTCCTGGGCTCAATAATGCTTATTTTAAAAATGCTTTTGTATGATAGACTATTTAGGGAGGGAGGGAGGAGGTTGATTAAATAATATAACAAAATGAATTCAAGAGCTAAGACAGAAACAAATACTCAGGAAAGCTCAAATAAAGTTAATAAGAAGATGATTTTAAAAGGGCAGAAAATAAACATTGAGAAGAAAGGTGGGGAAATGATATTAATTTATTATTTCAATACACATTTAAATACCATCCTTACATGTTGCTGTCTCATCCACTAGTATATAGGGAAAGCATTTCTTCCTGGGGCAGTTTTTCATTAAAAACAGGTTCTCTTTGAATCAGATGACTATGAATGTCAGTTTGCCAGCCATATTATCTCTACTTGTTTAATATTTTTTCTTTTGCAAATGAGATGGATGCCTACTTTGGGAACATTTTTTATTTCTATTACATTTTCTGTTTTCAGTACCTGTCTCAAATTGTAAGTAAACACGTAAAGTGTCTTTTCATCAGTTTCGAATACATACATAATATTACAGAAGAACCTGAGCTATAGCCATATGACTGCCTGAGAGGCGTCTCTTTCTCTTCTCTTTCCAAGTATTTTAAATATTCTAGCAATAGTACCATATTTGGGTATTCACCCCTTACTGGTCCCTTATAAAAATTATTAACACTATCATATATATGGCATGGATTATAAGGGTAACCTTAAGTAATAGGGACTTGTTGTAAGATACATGAGATTAAAGAAGCACAAGAAGCTGGCTCAGAATCCAAATAATCCCTCTGTGCTTATGCTTCATAGGGTGGAATATATACTAGTCTTCATGGAGAATTGGAATAGGTTTATTGTCATTTCTGATTTGACAGCAGCTCCAGTGATTCCACTTTAATCTTTTTTACACATTACTGATTCATATTCCTCAAACACAAAGATCTGATTGGGTAGTTCTGTTCTCTTATGCAGAGAATTACTATGGCAGCTTTGGCTTATGATCCATAGTCATTCATTTGTGACAAGAGAAATAGGGTTGGCTTCATTAAATGTATTCTCTTGCTTTGTAAGCCAACAGCTTTATGCAGAAGGAAGAACATGGGGCTGCTCTTCTGAGGAAATGATTGTGGCAGGTGCTGGGAGCTTCATACACTATTATATCACACAACCTTTTATTATTATTATTATTTTCCCCCCATTCTTAGTAAGTGTGCATTAAATTCTTTCTTGTATTGGTGTCTAATTGTTTGATCTAAAAGGCCCATCTTCTCATCTATATGATAAGCCTTTTGAAGGCAGGAAATACCGTATGCTTTTGTGACCACCCCTGACACTCAGCGATGCCTACCACTGAGTGCTTACTGAGCAGAATGCTTTTAGACGTGATCCATTGAGAGAAGTCACAGCGATGGAAGTTTGTTGTTTTTCATAATCATTTAAAAGGTATTTTTTACATTGTTTTGCCTAAAGAAATTGGAATCTATTTTACTGATCTGAGAAGTAATATAAGCTGTGCTTATATCTACTGTGCTGAACTCCAGTAGAAAGTTGTTTAGTTAGAGATGATCTCTGTTTTGTCCATTTATAGTTTGCACTAGCCAGATATGATCAGCTTATTATTGTCTCTGAATCTAAGCTGTAAAGCTAAATAACTCACCTGGGTGTAGCTTTCTATGTCAGTAAGTAGAACTTTGAGGTACTTGCATCTTTATTTAAAATTATTTGTTGGGAGCAGTTTGGAGTAGATTTTTGTTAGACCTAACTGATTTCTTTTTTTGGAGAAGGAATGGATTCTACTATTTGTACAGATTCAAGCAGTAGGAGCCAGAAACTTGAAACTTTGGAAACATTGTAGGAAATACTGTAATTATTGCAAAAAAAAAGGTTGACTGGTGATGTTATTTGTTCAAAATGTTTGCCAGAGGTTTAGTCCCACGGATGGGCATAAAAACGAATTTCAAAAATAGCAATGATATTTTATAACTTCGTACCTAGATTAATACCTAAAACATGAAGAATGGCATATTTTCTTAATGCTTGTTATTTATTTCTTAGAAATTTATGTTTAGTTTGTATGCATATATAAAAATTCTATATACAATTATATGTATATATATAAAATCTTCAGAGGCAGGAGGAATTTCTTTAGTATCAAAGGAAATTAGTTTATAAAGTCTACTTCAAAAGGGTACAGCTCCTTCTTTTGTTCCTAAGACCTCAAAACTTGAGTGTACACATGGATCTTGGAGTTTGGCCATTTTCTTATCTCCACTTTCATGGCCTTTCAGCCAAATTCTAGCTGGAAAACAATGTGAATAGATGAGTTTGGAAAGATACTTGCATTTTAGAAAAGGATCTTATCTCAGAAGAGAGATGTTTTAAGAAACCTTCTTTTAGAAGGCTTTTTAAAATTAATTTTTAACTTTAAAATATATTCTCATTCAGGTCTAAAACACATTATACAAAAATAGAGCAGAGTTGACTGAGTACCCTAGGTTAATAAACTTAACCTAGATTTATTTAATCATTATACCAATAATGTTCTTTTTATATGTCCATTTTCTGTTTCACTTTATTATATACAAATATTAACACTTTAATGTAAACTACCTTTGTAGTTTACAAACCTCTTTCACATGCATAATCTTAGAAATTCCTTACATATAATCACATAAGTATTCTTAGTCCAATTTTATGGCTGAAAAAGCAGAAGCCAAGAGAGGTTAAGTAGCTTATCTAAGGATACAAAAATGGTAAGCATTAGAACTAGGGCAATAATTAATGGATTCTAATTTAATACAGTGATTTTTTTTTCTTTACATTGTAGTGCTTTTTTCTTTATATCTGGTACTTCTAGATATATTACAGCGTATGTAAATAACAAATTATTCTAACTCTCTAAAATCAAGATATTTCATTGACAAATCTGCTGGACAGTTTTGGCAGATTCATTACACAACTTCAAAAATTTTTTGTTTGTTAATTACCCGATTGTAGGTTAAGTACTTTATTAGATTATGCTTTCATAATGCTGGAGAATAATATAATAGTTTGAAATATTATAATATAGCTTCAGATTTCAAGTCAGGAAATAGAATAAATAGGCCTTGAAAGTTTCTGGTTTCTTTTTAAAACAGTATCTGAAATTTCCAACATGGTGGAAAAGAAATGTCTTTGCCTTGTCTTAAAAAGGAAGTAGTTCAGCAAAAATAGAAGCTGTTTTAGTTATTGGTATTCTAGAGCTTCTCATTGAAAAGAGTGGGATTTTTGTGTGTGTGAATACATTTTATTATGTTTTCTGTATGTGGCATGCTAGGTCTTTGAGAACAGAAGCATTTGATCTCAAACTCCTTGTTAAATGTGAATTAGTGTTGTGTGGTTTTAGAGGATTTAATTATTTGTTCTTTGTCTCTATAACATTGCTAGCTAACGTAAAAAATTTTTTTTTCTCACACTTTTGAAACACAAAGTCTAAAGTAACTTGCTTTATGTTTGAGAAATGATTGTTCAATAGTCTGTAACTAGACTTGTATATAGCCACAAACAGAGAACTTGTAACTCAAGAATAATATGAAGTCTTCAAAATTCTCAGAATGGTGGGCAGATCCATCCGAGTCTTGATAACTTTTCAACTGTTCTTATTTGCTTGCGCTATTTGGTAGTCTTATTATTGTAAAATGTGTTTTTCATATGCATTTGTTTAATCTCCCCCTTTTAGGTTGTATGCTTTCTCTGGGTAGGGATAAAGTCTATTCGTTCTGTTTTGTCTTTTACAAGATCTATTGCAATGCATTGCAGGCTGTGCAGAGTAAGTCCTAAATAAATGTTGACTATTCAGACCACTAACTATTTGTGCCGTTTACCCTTATTTTTTATGTCCTACTCTTCAAAAGATTACTAGAGGTGGGGTTTGCAGAAACAAAGGAGGACATTTTTCTCAATGAATGTTTAAAATTACTTCAGTGGCTTGGATAGCAATGAAAATTTCAAGAATATATAGTCAGCTTTGGTGTGGGTGGACTTTTAGCTGTGGAATAGAATAATTCCTGAAAGACTTCTAAAGTTACACTGAAAAAAGGGTGGGAGGTGGGAGAGGAGCAGAAAAAATAACTATTGAGTAACTAGGCTTACTATCTGGGTGACAAAATAATCTGTACAACAAACCCTTGTGACACGAGTTTACCTATAAAACAAACCTGCACATGTTTGTTTGAACTTAAAATAAAAGTTAAAAAAAGGAAAAAAAAGGTAGGATTTAATGATTGATAGCTTAAAGTTCTCATCAAATTTTTTTGTGATGAGGGAAGAAAATATTTCCCCAAAGCAGAACTGCTTTCCCAGGAAGAACATTTCTTCACATCTTGAATATGTGAGGGAAAAAAATGTATTTTAAACAACTCATAGGTACAGACCCTAGGGACCTACGTTCTAGCTCCAATTTTGCCACTCAGTGACATCTGCTATGTGACTTTAGAGAAATCACTTAGTACCTCTCATCTTCAGTTTCCTTATATGTTAAGTGATAAAGTTAGTGTAGATTTGCTTTTTTCTTTCTGGCTCCAGAAATCTATAGTTTTCTTCTGTGTGTTTGTGTATGTGCACACTTTCCTGTTAGAAAGCTATAGTATTGCTTTAAACTCTTTGAAGTTACTAAGTGATTCAATCTAGTGGAGTTAGTATATTTTAAGAGTTTTGAAAAACAACCATAACAAAAACAACAAAATGTGAGGTTACAAGGTGGGGCTATAAATTAGTTTGTTTTTTGAATAGCTGGCAGTTTTGTAATTTATTTAATAACACTTACACAGTACACAATACGACAACCTTTAATGTTTGTAATATTCCTGAGATAGGTGCAGTTGTCATCATTTTACAGTTGAAGAACCTGAGGCAATTGTGTCCATTGTGAACTCCAATAAGAAAGATTTAAAAAAAGGAAGAAAAAGTCAGCTGTAGAAATGAAAAAACAAATTTATCCATTGTGACATAGTTTAGAAATGGTAGAGTCAGAGTTTAACCAAGAAAGTCTGGCTCCAGAGTCTATGTTCTTGATCATTTCCCTCTATTGCCTATTTAAGATATCCAAATATCATATCTTTGAAGGTAGTCAACTTGGAGTTTAATTGCATTGATCTCTCTTTTCACAACATATTTTGAGTTGTTTCAGGATCATTTTCCAGAGACCAAGATAAAGCCCTGTGGAAAACCAAGCCACATGTTACTCAGAGTAATAGTGTGGGAGGAACAAGAGCCAGCAGGGAAACACAGAGGAAATTATTAGAAATATAGGATAATTGGAAGAGTACAGATGAAGGAAAATAAATTAAATTGTTTATGTTATTTTAAAACATAGAGGTCAAGGAAGAAGAGTTCAGAAAAGGAGGCTGTCAGTGGTATCAGATGTTATAGAGCTCCCTGAGAATGAGAAATGAAAGAAACTCATTTGTCTTGTGTAAACATAAAAATCATTGGTAACTTGAGATTATGTTTATTGTAGAGTAATCAGAACAGAATCCAGAGTAGAGATAGAAGAGAATGGGAAAGAAAAACAATGGTTTGGTAAATTTGACACTGGAAGGAAGTGGAGATATCCTAGATATAGATAAGGAGAAGAGAACTAAGAGTGTGTGTGTATGTGTTTGTGTTAAGGACGGAAGGGATATAAAGATAGGATATAAGGTAAATAGGGACTATTGTAGTTAGTTTATATACATATAAGAATAGAGTTTATGTTTTATGCTTGACAGATGTTCTAAAGGAAAATAAACAAGTCATTGTTTGTTCCTCATCTGTATTGTTTTCTGTTTAAAGTAAAAGCATGGAGAAAGTTGAACAGTTTTTGTTTATTTGCAGTAGGACTACAGAAAAGAAAAATAAAAGAGTGTATGGAATTGAAACCAGATTTTTGAAGAATAAAATCATATTTAAAGTACTCCTTGAGATATCAAAAGTCTTTTAAATCTTAAATATGAAGCTGGTTTTTAATAATGGTAAAGAGTTTTCAAAATGTTAAAGTTGATAGATCTGTTTCTCATTTAACTTATATGTAAATGGTTTTATAATTTTTTCTCATATTAAGTTAGAAAACTAGCAAAGTAGCCTACATAAAATTTGGTATAACTTTCTGATGATGTCACAAAACTTAATTATGGAGGAAGCAATTATTATAATTAGGAAAAATTGTTGACTTATGATCTAACTCAGGACCAAGGTCTGAAACACTCATGTCATTTCCTCCCCTCTCCTACATACAGTGATTTGTTCATTTTGGACTCTTAATATTTTAACTTTTGACACCACCGGCAAATCTAAACACTGACAGTTAGTGTTTTCCTGAAAAATCTTAAGACTGATAATTGTGTGATATTTATTTCAACACATTGCTGCTAATCTTCTATAAAGATCTCATTATGGGTAGGCTTTCAGGAGACATCCAATTCATAATATGGGCATCACACTGGAAGCCTGCAAGATAGATGATTGGCTGAGAGTATGAGTATAGTATCTAACTAAATAATAATTATGCGATTGTTTAATGTCTGTTTTCCCTGCCAGGCTATAAGTACCCTGAGGGCAAGAACTCTTGTCTGTCTTAGTCATGACTCTGTTCCCAATACATGGCATATCAGGCATGTAGCAGGTATTCAATAAACATTGAATGAATAAATGAACAAATTAACTAGATACCAAATCCATCAGTTTGACACTATATTCTCAATTAGTTTATATAGTCACTGTAATGTGATAAAGAAATCGTGATAGTCCAGTTTACTGAGTATTGTTGTCAGGACCATCTGTGTCTCATGTTTAAGTCTAGAAATCAGTCTTTGAAAATGAGTGGATTCAAATGCATTTTTAAAAGTCTAAGTGCCATTTTGCATGAGGGAAATTATATACCCAGTAAGAATTTCTCTGTGTTTCAAAGTCGAAATACTGATCTTGGTAATACATGGACAGAAAGGATTATTTTTCAGTTAGGGTGCTAAACAGATTGTGCTATCATTTTAACCTCTGGAATGAATAAGCCCCAGACTGAATAAGCTCCTTATATGATGTGTCTGTGATGTCCTAGAAGGATGAGACTGTCCCCTGCAGAGTGCTCATTTCATGTATGGAGTGAATTTAAGATAAGCTTGTCAGGTTGCTACATCTGACATAAACTGTCTTTTGAATAATTTATTTGGAGTCATCTCTGTCTGATTATAATATGCCTTAAAATAAATCTTGAAAAATTAAACTAAAATATATCATACAGAATAAACAGTTTACATGTAACAGTTAACAGTTACATGTAAACTGTTACTCAGTTTACATTTTACAGCTATTTCTTTTCTGATTCCATTTTTTATTGAATAGAAGTTCAATAACTTTTATTCTGTTACAAATGAGTCTGTCTTGGAGAGGGTCAGTGTCACATACTTACTTTGAAGTTCCTTAAAGAGGTCAGTTGAATTCTCCCCCCAAAATGTGCTTTGAATTAGCAGCTTCTGAATATCTATTCTAGTAGAGCTATGAGCAATGTGAACTAGAGAGAATGATATACAGTAAAAATAATAATTTTTCTTTGACTTTGGAATGAGGATAATCTAAGCCACAGCCACATAGGCAGACATTTTCTGATGTATGTAGGTATGTTTGCTTGTCTGTCTATCTATCCATTCCCTTGTTTTCTGTATATTTGACCCTAACCTTTCAGGCTTCTATTTTGCCATCAGGTGCAAAACCAAACTGAACGATAAGAGAGTGGAGATCTTTAAATCGGTGGTTCTCAAACTTTTTGGTTTCCAAATTCCTTTATGTTTTCAGAGAAACATTAATGGGAAGAGTAGCATTTTTTTTTAACATTAAGAAAAATCTCTTTAATAATTGGCTTAGTAGAAACCAGCTAGATTCTTATATCTGTTCTTTTCGGTCAAAATATATGAAGAAAATCCAGCCTCACACAGAGATATAGTTGGAAAGGAAGGACTGTTTTAAAAGCCTTTCAGATAATTGTGGGTATTCTTTGATGCTACACCAAAATGCAACAAGAGGTAGTTTTTTAAAGGTTAGTTGCAACATGGAAGCCAAATCTATGGACTTTTAGTAATCTGAAATTAAAATCCATTGGTTGATCTTGCACTTTCAATGAATCTTTTACCTATGCAAGGTTTTGTTACATTATACATTGGTCATTTGAAGATACTGGTTCACTGAGTTATGCAGGTCTTCCAAATGTTGACACATTTTATTATGTATTAAAATGTCACATTCTTTAATACTATCACAAATCTTATCAGAAAAGTCATTAAGTACTATGAGCAGTTCATGGTGGCAGATACAAGTTTTCCGAAATTCTAGTTTTCACTCGAAGGTTCAAATTTTATCATTGTTAAAAAATATGTCAGTTTTCCTTGAAGTGGTAGATTCACTTAATTTATTTTCAAGACATATCTATCAGATACCAGAGGCTAAACAGCTATAGTTTATCAGTCAGTCTTTCAAGTAAAAGTGATGTTCCATGAAGAAAGTAGCTAGTGCAGCTCACAACTCAGTTACACAAGTGGTTTTCCTCTAGATAACAATTGTACTTTGATATGCGGCAGAAATGTTTTGTGTGTATTTCCCATTTTGTCATACAGAATATTAAAAGACATCTACTTAAGGGTCAAGATTTCATAAATTAATAACTTTTTCTTCTTCTTATTATTATTATACTTTAAGTTCTAGAGTACATGTGCATAACGTGCAGGTTTGTTACATATATACTTGTGCCATGTTGGTGTGCTGCACCCATCAACTCGTCAGCAC
>NW_012116866.1:1551084-1553127 GCF_000951035.1 Colobus angolensis palliatus | reverse complement strand
TGTGTCTCAGTTCCCCTGGCTAGGAAAGGGGATTCCCTTCCCCCTTGTGCTTCCCAGGTGAGGCGATGCCTTGCCCTGCTTCAGCTCTCCCTGGTCGAGCTGCAGCAGCTGACCAGCACCGATTGTCCGGCACTCCCTAGGGAGATGAACCCGGTACCTCAGTTGAAAATGCAGAAATCACCTGTCTTCTGTGTCACTCGCACTGGGAGCTGGAGACTGGAGCTGTTCCTATTCGGCCACCTTGCTCCATCCTCACCACCGCCTAAATTAATAACTTTTATTGCTTCATCAAAGACTTCCTTCAATGAAATTGACTGTGTATGGTATGTGCATGTATATGACCATAGGGCAGTAATACGATGAACTGTATGCTGTCTTAATTCATGCTGTCTTAATTCATCATTGCTTTTGCGTCATTGGTGTAAATATCAACACAGATGTTTCAAGATAAATGATGAGATTTAGGAAAGTTATTCAACACCGAATATTTCAGTACTGTTAGTGTTTGTTGACAAGCATTCCTATAAAAGGTCTTTGTTTTTGATTACTTGGGGCTCATACTGAATAAATAGAAGCAAAACATAAAGTCTATAGATTCTTCTACTTGTAAAACAAAAGCACAATTCTGTAGTTGAGATACTAACTCAGCCTTCATATTTGCAGCTAAGTGTAATTTGATGAATTAACATATGGTTGGAAAGTGCCATGATATCTTATACTGACTTTTCAGCAGACATTGAGCAAGGTCCGTTATCCACAATTTTATTAGTCTCTCAGCTATTATATATACTTTTTCAGTCATTGAGCTATGTTAATAACTTACAGTGTAGGATACTTCCATGATCTTTTCATTTCCAGTATGAAAAGCTGTAACAATTTTTTTTTAGAGGATTCATCACATCTGTGTTTAAAATATCCAGTTCCTTTTTCTTTGAATTTTACATGATTGGTCTCAGAATGATATCACAACTTAATTGGCACCATTATAGTATTTGAAAGATTTTGTTGCATAAGAGATAAGAAGATAGATTATTCATACCTCTGAAACAAGAGAAAGATGACTTTCAATATATGGTCATTTTTTATTAACAATTTCAACTAGTTTCTTTGCTAGATTCCACCTTTCCATGAGTCATAAAATTCTCAAATATATCAGTTTTATGTTTTTCTGTATCTTATATGTAGACGTTATAGTTGTGGGTTAAGGAGGCAAGTTTTCTTTTTTTTCTTTTTTATTTTTTATTATACTTTAAGTTCTAGGGTACATGTGCACAACGTGCAGGTTTGTTACATATGTATACATGTGCCATGTTGATATGCTGCACCCATTAATTCGTCATTTACGTTAAGTATATCTCCTAATGCTATCCCTCCCCCTTCCTCCCACCCCACAACACGCCTCGGTGTGTGATGTTCCCCTTCCTGTGTCCAAGTGTTCTCATTGTTCAGTTCCCACCTATGAGTGAGAACACGCGGTGTTTGGTTTTCTGTTCTTGCGATAGTTTGCTGAGAATGATGGTTTCCAACTTCATCCGTGTCCCTACAAAGGACACAAACTCATCCTCTTTTATGGCTGCATAGTATTCTATGGTGTGTATGTGCCACATTTTCTTAATCCAGTCTGTCATTGATGGAATTTGGATTGGTTCCAAGTCTTTGCTATTTTGAATAGTGCCACAATAAACGTATGTGTGCATGTGTCTTTATAGCAGCATGATTTATAATCCTTTGGGTATATACCCAGTAATGGGATGGCTGGGTCAAATGGTATTTCTAGTTCTAAATCCTTGAGGAATCGCGACACTGTCTTCCACAATGGTTGAACTAGTTTACAGTCTCAACAGTGTAAAAGTGTTCCTATTTCTCCACATCCTCTCCAGCACCTGTTGTTTCCCGACTCTTTACTGATCGCCATTCTAACTGGTGTGAGATGATATCTCGTTGTGGTTTTGATTTGCATTTCTCTGATGGCCAGTGATGATGAGCATTTTTTCATGTATCTGTTGGCTTCATAAATGTCTTCTTTTGAGAAGTGTCTGTTCA
>NW_012116866.1:1538564-1550518 GCF_000951035.1 Colobus angolensis palliatus | reverse complement strand
GATATTGATTCTTCCTATCCATGGGCATGGAATGTTCTTCCATTTGTTTGTGTCTCCATTTATTTCATTGAGCAGTGGTTTGTAGTTCTTGAGCAGTGGTTTGTAGTTCTTCTGAAGTGGTCATTCACATCCCTTGTAAGTTGGATTCCTGGGTATTTTATTCTGTTTGAAGCAATTGTGAATGGGAGTTCACTCATGATTTGGCTCTCTGTTTGTCTGTTACTGGTGTATAAGAATTCTTGCGATTTTTGCACATTGATTTTGTATCCCGAGACTTTGCTGAAGTTTCTTATCAGCTTAAGGAGATTTTGGGCTGAGACGATGGGGTTTTCTAAATATACAATCATGTCATCTGCAAACAGGGACAATTTGACTTCCTCTTTTCCTAATTGAATGCCCTTTATTTCTTTCTCCTGCCTGATTGTCCTGGCCAGAACTTCCAACACTATGTTGAACAGGAGTGGTGAGAGAGGGCATTCATGTCTTGAAGGAGGCAAGTTTTCTAATCTCCCATCTTTTAAGCCAACAATTCATTCTTAAATATAAGAAAAGTATGTAATAGATTTTTATATGAAATATTAAAATTTAAGATGTTTTAGGTTAAAAATTTAGAAAACTTTTCAAAAACTTTAGAAAATAATATTATAGAACAAAACGAAGTATACATTCTTCTTTGTTGTATTTAGATAGAAGTTTTAGTAGTGGAGTCCATATAACTAAGCTCCATAATAATGTGTTTCATAACTTTCTCCATTATTCTACTACTAGATCATAGGAAGCTTGTTTCTCTTAAGGTTTAGTTTTTCATGCACTCAGAAAATACTTTTTCAGGAAGTATGTACTGAGTATTCTGATGGTATGCAAGGAGCATGGGTTCCAATGGTAAATAATACATAGTCTCTGTGCTCAGGGAACTTGAATGTTTAGTTGTTGCTAACCAGATAAAGTAGCAAAATAATTGACAGGTATAATATGTATTATCATGAAAACACACAATGGACTCAGAGAATAACAAGGATGTTCTCCTGAGACAGCAACATTTAGCTGATATCTCAAACATAGGGGGAATTCAAGGATTCCAGGCAGAGGAAAGAGCATATAAAGGCAGTTAAGTAAGGCAGGAAAGAGGTTTATTTGAGGCACTGAAAGAAAATCAATGTGACAGAAGTCTAGTGAATGGGATGTGGTATGAATAATGAAAACGAGGTTTGGGAGATTGGAAGGGGCTAGATCTACAAAGCCTTATGAGCTATAGTAAGTAGTTTCGGTTTTATTCTGAGGGCCAGCGAAGGGATTTAAGCAGCAAAATAACACGAATGATTTAGTTCGTAGAAGATGTTTACTGCTACATGGACAATGCATTTGAGAGAGATCTATTAATAGTAGAAGCAGAGAGAGCAGAGATACCAATTAGAAGGCTTTTTCAGTAGCTCTGGCAAAATGATGGCAGTGAAGTGATTAATGGATTCTAAATACATTTTGTGGATTTAGTGAGAATTGGAGATATATTAGATGTGTTCAGATTTCTGTCTTGAATTACTAGGTAGAAAGGACTACCATTTACTAAGATAAAAATATTTGGAGGGCAAGGTAATATGTTTGGTATAAATGTGGAGAGTTATTTCTGGATACATTTAAATTTGAAGTGTCTGTGAGACAATCAAGGGAATGTGTGCAATTAACTCTGTGAATCTGGGACTCAAGAGAGGATAGATCTGAGCTAAGAAGAGGAATTAAGAATTGTTAGCTTATACACATTTATTTATTTATTTAGAGGCAGAGTCTCATTTTGTCTCCCAGGCTGGAGTGCAATGGTGTGATCTCAGCCCACTGCAACCTCTGCCTCCTGGGTTCAAATGATCCTCTTGCCTCAGCCTCCTGAGAAGCTGGGATTACAACACCTGACTGAGTTTTGTAGTTTTTAGCAGAGATAGGGTTTCACCATGTTGGCCAGGCTGGTCTCGAACTCCCAACCTTAAGTGATCCACCCACCTCCGCCTCCCCTCCCAGAGTGTTGTGATTACAGGCATGAGCCATCGCGCCCAGTCAGCTTATATACATTATCTCATGGATTTACATGGAATAATGGAATCATCAAGGAAGAGAGTAGAGAGAGAGAGGAAGGTTCAGGACCAAATTAGATTTTGAATTGGAGAAGGATGAGAGCAGCAAAGGAGACTAAATAGGAGCAAGCAGCAAATAGGGAGAAAATCAAGAGAAGAGACTTCTGAAGAGGGAAGGAGTGGTTTATTCTTGAATACTGGTGAGACATTAGATAAGATGAAGGATTAGTTTTCACTGGATATGTCAACATGAAAGTCACTGATATACTTGACAAGAGCCTTTTAGTGATGACATGAAAGTTAAAGATGGATTAAGTAGTAAGGATGTGAGAACAGCATAACTATTTAAAAATGTTTGCCTATAAAATGAAATAGAGAAAAGGTAGGGTTTTGTCTTATTTTCAAACTCCAGATATCAATTATATATTTTAAAGGAGTGAAACCATAGATGGGAAGAAAGCAATGTTAAAAGAGAAGTGAAGTCCTTGAGAAGGGGCAAAAGGGTGGAATTCAGATAACAGGTGGAAGGATGGCCCTTTGCTAGTAAGGCAGGACATCATGGTAGAGGCATGATGAGTTCATAGATAGGACCTTAGGTTCCAGGAAGATAAAGAGAAGACACTTCTAACAGTTTCTGTTTTCCCAGTGAAGGACATCTCAACTGATGTCATCAGCTGAAAGTAAGGATATTGGAGGAGGTATAGGAGATTTAAGCAGAGAGGCACAAGTATGAAGTAGTTGTCTTGGTCAGTGGGATAGTGAGCCTACCAGAGACATTTGGATTGTGAGGCCTTGGTGGGGTGTCAATGTGCAGTATGCTTTAAAGTCAGATCTCTGCAATGAAATACCAGGTGTAGAGTTACAGTTGATTAATAAAGACACAGCCCCTGTACTCAGGGAGTTTGTAATCTAAAGAATGAAAGACATATAGTTAATTACAATATGGTATGATGGTTGTGATAAACAAGGTAAATATAGGGTGTCGAAAGAGCACACATTAACCAATCTTGGAGGGGCTGTCCTATGCAAGGAGGTTTTCATGGAGACCTAACAGCTAAGCTAATACCTGCCTGCTCTGCAAATACCTTACTTAAAGCTATTACATAATAGCTCCAGGGGATAAAAATATCTTAGAAGGTATGATAGTCACACTGTATTATTATATCTTTATGCAGCAGCTTTTATTTCTGCTGACATCATCAGGCATCTTTGAAATTTCTTTCTTCTTTTTTTTTTTAACACTTTGAAATGCTGTGAAGAAAAGTATCATCCCTCTCTTTCCTCACCTTCTTCTCTTCCCTAACACCTTTCTTCAGTTCTAGCTATTGGTAGCTAGAAATTGTATAAGAATTTGTAGATGCAACTTAATAATACCATTTTGTTTTTATTTGGCATGTCATTTATCATTTTTAAAACAAATAAGCTTCAGTTTTGTGCTGCTACAGTCAGGAATATTTGAACATTTCGTGCGTGTCTTGGGTATCAGACCTTATTACTTTCTGAGGAGCTGCCGTTTATAGCAATCAGGGAACTATACCACTTGGAAGACTAATTGTCTGTATACAGGAATAAAATCCTTGTGTTCAGATTTCTGTCTTGAGTGGCTGGTTTGAATCTAATTTTCTGTTATATGAAGCAAAGATTTTATTATTTAACATAGTTTCAAAATTAAAATTGATAGTGAAATTTTATGTGCCATGCAATGTCATGTGTGTTCTCTTAAGGTAAAGATTCATTTTTTAATAGCTTTATTGAGAAATAATTGACATGTGATAAACTGCACATATTTAACTCCACATTTTATGTTTGATATGTATGTGTGTTTGTATATATATGTATATACTTATATAGGTGAAATCATCACCATAGTCAAAATAATCAGCATCCCCATCAGTCCCAAAAGTTTTGTTTCTCATGACCCTTTGTAATTTTTCCCTGCCCTCTCACCAGGCAACTGATCTTTCTGTTACTACAAATTAGTTTATAGTTTTAAAAATTCTATATAAAGGGATCTTAATTATATATATTTTCCTTCCAGCAGAATTATTTTGAGATTAATCCATGGGTTGCTTGTATCAGTAGTTCATTTCTTTGCTGCTAATATTCTGGTGTAGGGATATAGCACAATTTACTAATACATTCACCTACTGTTCGCTACTACAAGCAAAGCGACCATGACTATTTGTGTACATGTCTTTGTAGGGACATATGTACTCACTTCTCTTGTGTAAATACCTAGGAGTGGGATGGCTGGGTTATATAGTAGGCATATGTTTAGCTTTTTAAGAAACTACCGAACTACTTTGGTACAAGTGGTTGTGCCATTTTACATTCCCACCAGTGGGAATAAGAGTTGCAGTGCCTCCACATCCTTGGCAACACTTGATATAGCCTATCTTTTTATTTTTAGCCATTCTAATAGAGGTATGAGTGGTATCTCGTCGTGGTTTTAATTTGCGTTTCACTAATGACTATTAATTTTGACCATCTTTTTATGTGCTTATTTGCCATCCATAAATCTTCTTTGGTGAAGGGTCTGTTCAAATCTTTCCCCATTTTTTATTGGGTTATTTTCTAATGATTGAGATTTCATTTTGAGGATTTTGTGTGTGTATTGTTTTGTTTTGTTTAGCAGCTTAGAACACACACATTTATTATCTCACAGTTTCTATGGGTCAGGAGTCCAGGCATAGATTTGCCGGGTCTTCTATTCCAGGGTTTCATCTGAAAGTAACAACCACAGTCTTGGCTAGGGCTGCAGTCGCATCTCAAGGTTTTACTGGGGAATGTTCCATTCATAAGTTCACATGATTGTTGGTAGAATTCAGCTCCTTGTGGGATGCCGGACTGAGGGTCTCTGTTATTTGCTCAGTTGGAGATTCCCCTCAGTTCCTGCCACATGGGCCTCTTAATACGGCAGCTCACAACATGGCAACTTGCTTCATGAAAGCAAGCAAGTGTTTATGTTTACTGGTTTATTATGATTAACAAGGGATACCGATGAGTAGCCCAATGGAAGAGATGCATAGGGCAAGCTATGTGTAAGGGGTGTGGAGCTTCCATAGCCTCTCCAAGTAGGCTACCTTCCAGGCACCTCCTCATATTCAGCAATCTGGAAGCTTTGCGAGTTCTTTATGTATTCTATATACAAGTCCTTTACCAAATACATGACTTGTAAATATTTTCTCCCAGTTTTTTGCTTGTATTTAAATTTCCTTTTTAGTGTTCTTCAAAGGGCAGAAATTCTTAATTTTGTTTAGTTCCGTTTTTTCGGTTTTTTTTTTTTTGGCTTTTTTTTTTGTGGTTTTAAGAAATATTTGCCTAATTAAAGGTCACAAATATTTTCTCATACTTTTTTTTTCTAAAAGTCTTACAATTTCAGGTTTTACATTTAGGAGTATGATCCATTTTGAATTAATTTCTGTATATGTACAAAGTGTATATCAAAGTTCATTTTTTGTGTGTGGATATCCAGTATTGTATGATATTCAATGCTGTGTTTTCATCTAATAGCTTTTAAAGGAAGAATTAAAGCAAAGCCAAGTTAAATAGGTTATATCAGACTGTCAGTTTTCTTTGTGTTATCCTTGACTCTGTTAGGTTGCACATTTTGCTGGAACTTCTTAAAACAGTATCCTATGATTGGACTTCAACCTCAAATTTCCAGTCTTTATACTTAACCAATGAAATGTTATTTATATACTCTTTGGAAACATAACATATACTGTAGATAATTATAGCAAAAGTGTAATGGGTAGCAGAAGATATTGCCAAACCAAAATTCTGGAGACCAGATGAGACAAACACATAATATGTGCCTATACAGTCACAATGATAGGAAATACACTGAAAAGTGAACAAAGAACTAAAAATAAGCCTCTTATAAGAAAAGCGACTACTTCTGGGCTAATCTATTAGTAGTTTGTTTTCCTTAATTTGATAAAGAAGAGCTTCAGAATCAGACTCTAGAGTAAATCTTTTAAAATTATATATATTATGCATGTATACACATATATGTACTCTATGCATTGGCTTAAAGAATATAAAAACAGCACAGGAATAGTTTATGCTGTAGTGTTGTGCAGTCTTATTTAGAAATAAGAAAAAAAGTTTTTCCACTTAGCTGTGAGTGGAATCACCCATACTTTTTAGTTTAGTGGAGAAATTAAGTTTTAGTGGGGGTTGATACAGCTTTTTTCTTTTCTTTTTTTTTTTTTTTTGTAGAAAATCAGGCTTTGGAGTCAGACAAGTCTCGGTTTTAATTTTCAGTGTCCTTATCTCTAATATAGTAATATTAATAGTTATCTCTTCCTGGGTTGTTGAGAGATTTAAATGAAATAATAAGTTCAGTACTGGCACAGTACCCATAAATGGGTATGACAAGGGGAGAGGAATTTGTTTTCATTAGATTTAGCAAAATCATTCTTTCCCCCAACTCCCCAGAAAGATTCATTTTAATGCTATTATTTTCCTTATCACCCATAGACAGACAGAAAATTGGCATGTTTCAAAAATGTGTTAAAATTGCAAGAGTGTTGCACGGTATCATTACATTACCATTCATTATCTAACTGGGTTTATTTATGAAGGTTAAACTTAGATAATTTAGACTTACCCTTTTTCCATTTTGTGGAGAAAGAGAATCAGAAACTTGAAAAGAAGAGCTCTTCCAAACAGAAAGATAGCTAGACTTTCTCTCAATAGTATATATAATCTCTTCTAATAATCTTTAGCAAAAGTGACTTTTGAGTTCTTTTAAATATTTCCTGTATTGATTCTAATTCAATGCCCATTTCACGTGATGTCTATAGAACTAGAGACTCAGATTACAGTCAGAAAACTGAGTAACAGCAGACACCAGGTTTTCAGCTGCTTTTAGGATTTATTCACATTGACTACATCTCATTCATTTGGATGGATTTAGTGACATCAGTTGATAACTGTAAAGAAAGTAGCCTTTAATCTGACGTTTTCATATTGATATTACATAGGAGCCACATAACTATGTCATGGGTTCATTCACAAGATGTAATAAACATTATTTTCACGTGTAGCATAAAAGCAGTCTTTATTGTTTTTTAGAAGCATTAAAACACACACACACACATATATATATAAAACATATCGATTAAAAAATTATATCAGCTTAAGTTCTGTAATTGTTAATAGATGTAATTGTATAAGGTCGCTATTGTTTCTCATTTTCAGTTGAAGCCTGTCATGTGACATTTTTATATATAATAGGAATCCACAGGTTGTTAAAAACATAAAGAAATTAAGATAATTTGAATTCACATTATAAAATAGTTCAGGTCTATTCTGATGGAGCAACTTCACTTAGATCTGAGGCTTTTGGTTCAGCTTTTAAAAGTTTATCTTATTTTTCATTAAAATATGTATGTATAATACTCTATCATGCAAAGAGAAATGGTCAACAGAATTTCTGTGCATATGTGGTTGCTGGTTATTTGAAAGCCATTCTCCCCCTAGGCTTATTTGACCAATTTTGTTTTCAGCTTAGATTAGGGAGCATATAGTGTCTCCTTAGGTAAAATACTTACTAGAACCAAAAAAGTCCAGATTAAATTGGTTTTATTTTTATTTTACTGCAGTTTTGTGCAGTTGACCTGATTTTAAAATATAAAGCTGGGAAGGCATATTTTCCATCTACCAAAATGTGAATCTTGCTTTCATTTTGAAACAAACACCTCTGCTTTAAGAATATGAATGGCAGTGATAAATACAAAAACACTAAAATTTTTTAAACGAATAGCATTTGTTGATCTTTAAGAGAAAACATAAATGTGAAATAACTTTAGAGCTTAAAAGTTTTCTTCCTCAAACCTTTTAGGAGTTGATTTTATTATCCAAAACAACTTTATTCATACTAAGTGTGACTATCTGAATAATTACCTCACTTTTATAGTTTTGTTTTTTTTTTTTTAAAGAAAAAGCTCTTCTAACTGCAATTATCCTCAAAGAATTGGATTAAGAAATTTAATAATTTTCTGTCATTAGTCCAACGAGATATTTACTAAATAACCACTATGTTCCCGGCTGTTATCACTACAAGGACTCCAGCAATGAGCAAAGCAAACAAGCCCTTGCTTTTCTAGAGCCCACATTCTAGAGACAGATGCTAAACAAATACACAGATAAGTATATAACAAAATATTGGTTTAAGTGTTGAAAAGCAACATCAGAGTAAGAAGGCAGGGAGTCATTTTAAATTAACATTGAGAAATGTTTCTATTTAAAGCATATACATTCTTTGGCTTCTCTTTTTAAATTTGCTTTTTACTGTTTGTTGCTGGTGAAAATTATTTAAAGTAATTAGGAACTCATCGTAAATATTTGTTACACTACTCTAAAAATCTAACTCCAACTAGTGAATTTAGCATTTATAAATGGAGGTGTCTATAGAGGAATAAAATCTTTGGTTAACCACTACTTTACTTTTAGCAGTAAAGTCTGCAGCTCATGAAATTTGTAATTCTGGAGTGGTTTCAGTTTGCACCATCCCCTGGGGAGCCTGTTGATACAGCACTGAGCTACAGATTATTATTCGGCTGTAGAAGTTTTATGCTTAGGCATTTTCTTACATCTTCCTCTCTCAGTCAGTTGAAATCCTGTATTTTTGCCAAATAAAACAAGTCCCATATTAATAAGAAGCTATAAATAAACAGTAGGAGCATGAGTCAGAGCCAGCATCACCCTTATTCCTTGTGTGTACCTCTCTAGTACTCCCCAGTATGTTCCTTTTGCACAAACATGTAGTACTGCGTAACTACTGTTCTACAGATGAACTCCAGTTATTTAAGTGAAGCCTGTTTTTTAGAACTAAGTAATACTGTAACTAGTAGAATTCTGGCATGTTACCAGAGTCAAAAGCAGAATGTGAAGCTGTATGCTATTGATGGGAGGAAAAAAGAAATATATTTCCTACCTTTTCTGTATAAAGCCCTAAAGAGTTCAGCCCAGAAGATTCCTGTTAGATTTCCAAAATGGGTTTTTATATCATGTAATCCAACATTTTTTTCAGAGGAAAAAAGAAAAAGATAAGTTGCTTGTAAGTCCCATCTCTTTTGCTAGTCACCTTCTGTCTGATAAAATTTTATTCTGTTTTGCTTCATTGTTTATTCATTCAGTAAATGTTCATTGAACACTTACTGTTACCAGGCATTGTGCTACCATAGACTGTATAAAGACAAATAAGCTAAAATCCTTGTTCTCAAGGAATTTATTATTGTAGAGAAAAGTGACTGGTAAATCCAAAATTTCATACTGAGATAGGAACTATAAAAGAGACATCCTGCAGAATACCGAGATTATAAATAAAACTACTATGTTTGAAGCATTTACTGTCCTAGCTGTTTTATAGAAGTTATTTCATTGAATCCTTTTAACAGCTTTATGAGGTAGATATTATTGCACTATTTTATTTGTGCCAAGAGCACTAAATTCATCAAGGAAGGGGGAGGTAGTATCAAATTTTTCAGAAGACAATAGAGTTGGTTCTAGAGGGATGAGTAGGTTAGAGAGTGGGAGGAAGATGAGGCAGTGTGGCATTTCAGACAGAGAGGTGAATATGTAAGCACACAGGATGAGTGAGAGAATTGGTGGAATGTAGTCAGTTCTAGGAAATAAACAATGGCAGGATCCAGATCATGAAGGAATTTGTGGGCCATGCTTAAGGAGTTTGGTTCTTCACCTGTAGAAGACAGAAATATGATCGGACTTGCATTTCAGGAAGGTAACTCTGTAATTGTTTGCAATTCCTGTTAAAGGAAGAAATTTTCTCCAGCATTGACTTACGCTTATTAAATACATATAAAAACTAAATTCTAGAAACATCTTATACAGTTATGTGTCACTTAACAATGGGGATACATTCTAGGAAATGCATTGTCAGGTAATTTCTTCATTGTACAAATGGCATAGAGTATACTTACACAAACCTAGATGTGTATCTTTATTTGTATTTATTTTTTCATATGGAAAACCAAATTTCTTAGCCACATTACTGAATGTCAGGCCTTTCCCCTACTTGATCTGCAACATCAACATTAAGTGTGATGTATCAGATTTCTATATGTGTTCCATTATAATCTTATGGGACCACCATAGTTCATGCAGTCCATTGTTGACAAGACACATCATTATGTGGTGCGTAAGTGTACTTACAGTTTTACAACTATAAAATGAAGCACAGAGAAGTTACATAACTTAGCCAGTGTCACACAGCTAATAAGTAGCAAAGTCAGGATTCCACATGTTAGGCCAACTTCATGGACTTAACCACAGTCCTGTATTGCCACTCCTCTTCATTTAAAGGCACGCATGCACAAATTAGGTTTGGAGACAGTTTCTAGAGACACTAAATTGGCGACTACAGTCGACAAAGAGACATTGCAGCAAGTACCTCTGCATTGTCTGTTTCTGTACCCTTAACTTGCAGCAGTCTAGGAGAAAGAATGAAGGAAGGGAAGTGATACATTTGTCAACCTGACTACATTGTAAAATGAAGCTTTTTTTTTTTTTTTTTTTTTGAGAGGGAGTCTCACTCTGTCACCCATACTGGAGTGCAGTGGTGTGATCTCAGCTCACTGCAACCTCCACCTCCTGGGTTCAGTCTGTTCTCCTGCCTCAGCCTCCCGAGTGGCTGGAATTACAGGCATAGGCCACCACACCTGGCTAATTTTTGTGTGTGTGTGTGTGTTTTTGTTTGTTTGTTTTTCTTAGTAGAGACGCGGTTTCACCATGTTGGCCAGGCTGGTCTCAAACCCCTGACCTCAACTGATCCGCCTGCCTTGGCCTTCCAAAGTGCTGGGATTACAGGCTTGAGCCACTGCGCTGGGCCTGAAGCATTTTATGATGCTCGCTACAAGGTGTTCATAAGTGGTAAATAAAGCCCTTGGGCTAGATAACGTAAGATCCACTGCAACCCAGAGATGAAGAACTTTATAAAGGGGGATAATTGTTATCACCCATCAGAGTTTTAAGATGATCTAGATTTAGTCCCACTAATTATATTTCTCCTAACTTTTATAGACAGAGAAATCAGTGAAAAATATGTATTTATAAGGATTAAATCCCAATCCGTAGCTTAAGGCTACCTTTATGTCTAATAGTTGTGATATAATATGTTGCTTAGAGTAGTTCTATAAATGGAATTCACACATAGGACCACAGAATCGCTTCTTCACAGGGTTTCAGAGTTGGTGGACGTATAAAAGGATAAATCAACCCATAAATCTATAAGTATTCCTAAAAACAGAGTGGTGTGTCAGTTATTGGCACCAGTACATGATGAATCCTGCTGGGCTGTGGAGAAAGGAGAAACTGACCTGAACAGCACTATACTCTACACAGCTGTCCCTGACATTCCACAACTGTTAGCATTCAGTATTAATTTCATGGATCAAATCAAGGCATGCAAGTGCATTAAATAACTTTTTAAAAAACAACTGCTGATTGCTGAGGGTCTATGAGGGAAGAAAAATCAGGGGCTGTTATTTTCCTATCAACCATTACTCTCATTAACAAGAACAGGAAACATTATGAAAAAATAAAACTCTTACTTACATCATACCAGAAAAAAGAACAGCTGAATCCCCTAAAGGATTTCATATTCTGTCATCAAACAACTAAAGAAAATAATTCCATATAAATGGCTGCATTAATCATTGAAAGAAACTTCCCTGCTTTTTTAAAAGAGCAACTAGAAATATTTACTTTTTGAAAATAGAGTAACCATTTTTTTGTTGTTGTTTATTTATTTATTTATTTATTTTTTTATACTTTAAGTTCTAGGGTACATGTGCATAGCGTGCAGGTTTGTTACATATGTATACTTGTGCCATGTTGGTGTGCTGCACCCATCAACTCGTC
>NW_012116866.1:1505327-1533529 GCF_000951035.1 Colobus angolensis palliatus | reverse complement strand
CTGGTCTTCTGTGTTGCTCGCACTGGGAGTTGGAGACTGGAGGTGTTCCTATTCGGCCATCTTGCTCCGCCCATTATTTTCAATATCAGAGTAACCGTTTGTTAAGCCATATATACCATTGAGGATGTTTTGGGTATAAAAGGGAATTTCCATAATAATTACATAGTAATCTTTTATAGCCAAAGTTATGAAGATGATCAGAGTATGGGAAAACTGTGGTCAAGATTTGATTTTCCTTTTCTGTTTGATAGCCTTATCTAAATTCCCCTAATGAGTGTGGAAAAATGTATATCTAATTTACCTCTTGGGGGAGGTTTAATGTAAATATAAATAAAAATTCTTTCCCCAGGTAAAAAAAAAGTTACATAGTGTTGAATTCTACCTTTTCTCATTTCTCTACATCCAAAACTGTCACCAAGTACTGTTAATTTTACTTTATAAAGCTCTCTTGATGTGTCTCTTCAACGTCATCAACACTGCTTTAAATGAGGCATACTTCCTCATTTGGATTATGGCAGCAGTCTCTCTTCCTGTAGTCTCTCCTTCAAATCCACCTCCATCCTTCATATCATCCATTATGTATTTTTCCCTGTCTAAATTCCTTGGTTGGCTTCTATTAAATCCAAGTTCCTTAAGCATGGCAAACAGGGGCCAGCTTCCACGAGCTGGTCCATACTTCTCCTGCCTCATTTCCTGACACTTTCCCTTATACCTTGAGATCCAGCTTGCCAGTAGTTCCCCAATACCTCCACCACATATACAACCACATATATATACATCCTTATCCCCTCCTTCATGTCCCACCCATACATAATTCTCTCCACCACATCCTTTATCACATTCCTACAAGCCTTGAAGCAATCTGAACACAGACACCATCTTTAATTCAACTCCTAATTGGGGCTGAACATACTTTTCTTGAACAGAGATTACTGCCTTGTTAGTATAGATATCCTAATGTGGCACATATGTATAGTTGAAGCTATAATGCATTCCCCAAGTTCCACTTCAGGACTAAAGGGTTATTTCCCAACAGCTGGAAGTCCTGCTGCCAGACAGACTTCTTCTGGAATTACCTTGTCCCCAACTCAAGACAACCCTGAAGGACCTTTCCCAGTTTTCCATGGGGTCCACTGAGGCTTTGATATTGAACTGAAGTTAACTTCCCCTTCTGCTGTAGCTTCCCTTCAACAGGTGTTTATCACAAGAACAATCCCTAATAAACTTCCTGTGAGCACACTCTCAGAGTCAGCTTGCTGGGGAACCCAAGCTATAACAACATGTTTATCCTGTTGACACTCTCTTATGAGTTCTAAATAATGGGAAGTTATGGTTATCCAAAAATCTTACTAATTGAAGATCATTTCATCAGACATGTATTGAGCACCTGCTCCATGCCAGGCATTGTGCCAGATACAATGGAAACAAATCAAGTCTTGGCCCCTGTCGTGGAGTTTACAGTCTGAGGTGACAGTTACATATGGAACTAATTGTACTATAGCATCTTGAGAATCTTTTTGATTTAAACATCATTAATTTTAGTATAACAGTCAAAAGCATGGATTTTGTGGTGTTACAAAACACAAAAAGAAAACATTTCAGGGGAAGGAATATGAATATAAGTAAGTCGAATGAAATTTTAGAAGAACACAGAGTTTGTCTTTATAATTCTGAAAGCCTTTAGGGAAAAGGTAATTTTTTCACTTTTTATTTTGAAATAATTTCAAACTTACAGAAAAGTCACATGAATACTGAACTCCCATATACCCTTTATGCAGATATATCAGTTTTTAACATTTTCCTTCATTCTGTTTCTTTACACGCATACAATTTATTTTTGTGAACTCTCTGAGAATAGGTTAAATACTACATTCTATCACTTTATACCTTAAAAATGTAGTATTTCCTAGAAACAAGGGTATTCACCTCTGTAACCACAATGCAGTTGTCAGATTCAGGTAATTTGACCTTGATCTTTAACCTACAGCCCAGATTCAGATTTTATTAATTGTCCCAAAAAAGATGAGTTTAGGAAGAGTCGTATAACTTAACATTTGTAATGTAAATTAAAAATCATATGAAAAATCATAGAAGATCTCGGAAGTTTGCTAACCTGATTTAAATACCACAGTGAAATGAACCACTTCTGATTTTCTACAGAGAAAGCAAGGATTAGGTCCAGGGTACCTGTAAAGCTGTGACTTAGGGCTCCCAGAAGTGAACCTTGCTCTGGAGAGCCCATTTGGTGAGGTTCTTTTCAAGAGATTGTATATTTTTGACCCAGGGATTGTCGATTTGTTGAACTCCCATGTAAGTATGCCGCCTTGCCATTAACAGGTCTTCACAATGCTTAAGCGACATTCTTTGGAACTGCCTTTCATAGTCAGGCGCCCCGCCGGCCAGGCTGTCAGGTAGGTAGAAGGGAGACCTCGGAAACTAGATCCGGCTGGGTCTCCCCTAACAACGTGGTCTTCGATCCTCTAACGGGCTGGGCCCCGAACCTCATCACACAGAGCTTTGATAGGGCCGGGGACGCAGGTCAGCCTGACGAAAGCGTCAGGAGGACTTGGGCAGGGGCACGACTTCCTGCTGCACCACTTCCTTTCCAGCCACGTGGGCTTCTGGGACCCTATGACATAATTTCTGGAATGGTCTGTTTTGTGGCGGGGGCGAGGCCCGAGCACAGCCGTCCAAGGGGGATGCATAACCCAGGTCGTGTCCACCCCAAAGCTCGAGTCCTCTAGAAGCCATGGCTTTTCCGCTGAAGCTAGAGCCGGACATGCAGGGGAAAGTAGATTTGTTTCGGGCCCCTATCGCCCAGGAGGCCGAGGATCTTGTGTCCACCTTCTTTCCTGAGGAGGTCTTGGAACTGAATAGCCAAGTTCAGGAGCTCGGGCTGCAAGACCTGTCCAGAATCCATTCGGTGCCAATCCCGGAGCCCCTGGCCACCCCAGGCACCGTGGGAGATGGGCCCAACCAAAATCTGCCACCTCTGCAGACTCAGTTCTCCATCGAGGTCCCAGCACTGCTTGGCAGTGAGGGACAGCACCTGCGGAGCAACCAGCATGTGATGGATCTGATTGATCAGGTAAAACCTGAGATTGAGCTGCTGAAAGAAAAATGCAACACAGTGCGGATGTGGGTGCACCTGCTTATCCCGAAGGTGGAGGATGGCAACCACTGCAGGGTGTCTGGATATCCAGGAAGACACTGTGGACCAGCTGTGGATTGTGGAGAGCACAGCGGCCTCCTATCTACGCGACTTCTCCACCTACTACAACACCCGGGCCGAGTTGGTATCCAAGATAGTGAAGTACTCCCAAGTGGAAGATTATCGCGGCACTGTAGCAGAGGTTGAGGAAAACGAGTACCTTAGTGTGCGCCAGATCCTGCTGCACCTACGGAGCGAATATGCCACTTTGCATGATGTAATCCTTAAAAACATCGAGAAGATCAAGACCCTTCGGATCACCAACACTGATAGCCTTTCTCCACCCCGCTTGCCTTCAGAAGTTGGCGGAGCTGTTTACGCACCTAGAAGGCTGGTTATTAATGACTCTAAGGTGATGAAATGACTGGAAATGTGTGTTACCATTTAGTTAGAATTTCATACAGCTTATCCTCATACTGAATCATCTTTTGGTATAATTTTTATTTGATTTTCCTTTTGTGAAGAGATTGGGGACAAACCATCAAGGAGAAAGGACTGCCATTTTTAAAAGCAGCTTTGTAGATGAATGTTGGCCACGGTTTCTTTATTATGGCCTTAGCGACATTGAATGGTTTTAGGGGCTACTTAAAAACTAAATCTTAAAGTTAAATGAAGCTTTTCCTAAAGTTCTGCTATCCTTTAAACTTTGTTCAAACTTACAGAAGTGCTCCTTTTACACCATCATTTTTCTTTTTTTGCAAGGAACGGAGTTTAAAGGGATATATTTAAGTCATTGTATGCCTCCAGTTTAACAGATTGAAATAAAACTTGGTTATAAAATTTTGTGATGGCCTAAGTGTGCTAATCTGAACTTTAATTTTTGGATGTGGACAATTTGGATGATAATTTCCTACTTCAAGTGGACTCATACACTTGATATTTTTCAACTCTGATGTGTAAGAAAAATGAGCAAAGAGTAATAGATTTTAATTATTCTGAACAAATGGACATCTACTTCCCTTAGAATGAAAAGAGGAATCTGTGGAAAATGACTTCCTTCCATAACCTTCTGCCATCTCAGCATCTTCATTTCTTTTTACACAATTTAGAATTTCTTCTGTGCATGCACTTGTCTCTTTAAGTCTCTGCTAAATCCATCAAGCTTTGTATCCCATAGTACTTTTCCCCCAGTTGATTTTCATTTCCCTTTCTTTTTGTCTCTTAGATATTTCTTAAAGTCCCTCATTAGCATTTCCCTCGCAGGTTATATAGGTCATTCTTTTTTTTTTTTAAGACGGAGTCTCACTCTGTCACCCAGGCTGGAGTGTGGAGTGCAGTGGCGCGATCTCACCTCACTGCAACCTCTGCCTCCCAGGTTCAAGCAATTCTCCTGCCTCAGCCTCCCGTAGTATCTGGGACTACAGGTGCGTGCCACCACAGCCGGCTAATTTTTGTATTTTTAGTAGAGGCGGCGTTTCGCCATGTTGGCCAGGCTGGTCTCCAACTCCTGACCTCAGGCGATCCACCTGCCTTGGCCTCCCAAAGTGCTGGGATTATAGGTGTGAGGGTCATTCTTTAAAGACTCTAAAATGTTGCTTTGCGTTATTTTCCTACCTCGTTGAGAGGAAGCCATTGTCTTCTCAACAGTGAGCTATATGGTTGGTATTTTTAAAGTTCAGCATTTCCAGATTTCATTTGCAGGTAAGATAAATTACTGCACTGTGAATCTATTCTAACCTATGTAGATTAGAAAAATCATACACTGGTTTAGCAGAAACTTTATTTTCTCTTTCTTTTCTTTCTTTTTATTTCTTTCTTTCCTTCTTTCCTTTCTTCCTTCCTTTCTTCTTTCTTTCCTTCTTTCCTTCCTTCTTTCCTTGTTTTTTCTTTCTTCTTTCTTTCTTTCCTTCCTTCTTTCCTTCTTTTCTTTCTTTCCTTCTTTCCTTCTCTCTTCTCTTCTCTTCTCTTCGCTTCTTTTTCTTGACAGAGTTTCACTCTTGTTGCCCAGGCTGGAGTGCAATGGTGTGATCTCGGCTCACTGCAACCTCCGCCTCCCAGGTTCAAGGGATTCTCCTGCCTCAGCCTCCCGAGTAACTAGAATTACAGGCATGTGGTAGCACACTCAGCTAATTTTGTATTTTTAGTGGAGATGGGGTTTCTCCATGTTGGTCAGTCTGGTCTCAAACTCCTGACCTCAGGTGATCCACCAGCCTCAGCCTCCCAAAGTGCTGGGATTACAGGCGTGAGCCACCACGCCCTGCCGTGGAAACTTTATTTTCAAAGTAAACTCCTGGAAAAATGGTAACAAGTGAAACTATTCTTTTGTTGACCTTCTGAAAAGCCTGAGTCTTTCAAATCTGTGCTTAAAAAGCAACAACAGCAAAAGGTATTGCCTAATAGAAAGACATCTTACTTCCTCCCCCTTCAAGTAAAAAGAGTTCTTTTTATTTTCCCTGTGAGGTTTTCTATCTGATTCAGACAAGTGCCAGGAACCCTAAATCAGTTCATACCATTTGACAGGCTTTAATTGCACTCAAGTGTATAATGGACAATGTAAGGGAAGAACAAACGTTGCTTAATTTTTCAACTAATGTTAATCATCTAAGACTTAACATATCTGTTCCATACACAATATAATAATCTTTTGCTTGTTTCTTTTAACCAAACTGTCAAGCTTTATGCCAGATTGAAATAAATTTTCTCCAATCCCAGGCATGCCTTTTACTAAGAAAATACGTCCTTTGTAGTTAAAGATTTCTGGTATATGCATTTTTTCACCTTTTTCCAACTCTATATCAAATTAAGTTGGCTCTGTTCTGCAAAAATTAATCCCTTTGTGATTTTCCCCTTTCTTGCAAATGGTTGGAAAAACTTTTTATAATAATAAACTTAGGAACTGGTGTTAAAATATGGTATCCAATATGAATAATTTGCCTTTATTAGTACTAGAGACTTAAAGCCACTTTTTTGTTCCTTTTAAGATGGCAGCTGAAATGAGCAGGTATGTGTTTTTTTTTTTTTTTAAGAAATGGTTTTAAAAACTTATTTTGGAATTAAGACATTTTAGTTCTAAATTCTAAAACTAAAACATGAAGGCCACTAAAATTTGAATGGAAATTGAAATTAGTAGATCTGATTTTTAGAATCGAGTGAAATGTCTTTCTTAAACCACATAAATGATGGAGAAGAGTCTTAATTTTAAAGTTCTTAAACTTCAAACTTCTTAAACGTTTGGGCTCAGAGTTTTAAAAAACTACTGAATCGTTGATAAATTCTTCTTCTTCTTTTTTTTTTTTGAGACAGAGTTCCACTCTGTCACCCAGGCTGGAGTGCAGCAGCGTGATCTCAGCTCACTGCATCCTCTGCCACCTCGGTTTAAGCAGTTCTCTACCTCAGCCTCCCGAGTAGCTGGGATTACAGGCATGCACCACCATGCCCGGCTAATTTGTGTGTGTGTGTGTGTGTGTGTTTAGCCGAGATGGGGTTTCACCATCTTGGCCAGGCTGACCTTGAACTCCTGACCTTGTGATCCACCCACCTTGGCCTCCCAAAGTGCTGAGATTACAGACGTGAGCCGCTGCACCTGGCCTATTTTGTAGTCTTTATGAGGTTTACATATTTATATAGAATTCTTACCAAGTGGTCTCAACCATTAATAGATAACTGTGTGATCAATTTAAGTGATTTTTAATTTCAGGCCAGATGCGGTGGCTCATACCTGTAATCCCAGCACTTTGGGAGGCCAAGGTGGCCAGATCACTTGAAGTCAGTTCAAGAACAGCCTGGCCAACGTGGTGAAACCCTGTCTCAAGCAAAAATTACCAAAGTTAGCTGGGCGTGGTGGTGTGTGCCTGTAGTCCCAGCTGCTTTGGAGGCTGAGGTGGGAGAATTGCTTGAACCCAGGAGGCGGAAGTTGTAGTGAACTGAAATCATGCCACTACACTCCAGCTTGGCTGACAGAGTGAGAACCTGTCTCAAAAATAAATAAATAAATAAATAAATAAATAAAGCTTTTTAATTTCAAAAGTACCATCTCAATGTTCAGAAATTTGAAAAGTATAAAAGGAGAAATCACCTACAGTTTACTAGCCTAACAAAATCGTTACTATTTGTGTGTGTTTTACTTATTTTAAAGGATGCATATATGTTTTTACATTGTTGCAATATAGTATATGCATACTTTCATAGAGGATAAACATTTGCATTTAAATCCAATCTAAAATTATAATTTTATTTGACAGATATCCCCTGATTCAGATAACAGATACATCCATTCCCCCAAATATTCTTAAGACTCTGTTTCCTAATTGTGAAAATGATATTTGTCTGAGGCAGGAATTGTGATTAGAGTATGGAACATAGAGATCAAGTAGCTGGAAGGAAATGTGCCTATATGACTGTGAGAATGTCTACATATTTAGAATAGGATTTTACTCTGCTTTTAGGTTGGGGCTTCATAATAGCTTTAGCAACATATCTGATCATTTTATTACTCAGTGCTTTTTCCCTGCCCCTAGAGCATTTAATTACCTCTAAAAATATATACAAGAAAGCGTTCATGTCTTACACTGATTAGATGAACTGTTTCAGCTTTCGTGATTTGAGTAGGAGGGAATTCTATTTCCTCTGTCAGCACTTAAACATTTCTGGAAAATGCTGTAGTGCATTGGCATCAGGGATTTTTAAAAAATTACTGATCTTTGAGAAAAAGTAAAGGACCCAGTGAGTTACAGAAATAGGTGCTGGACCATCCCTGTTCTCTGCATTAGAAAACTGTACTGCTAACACATAGAAATATCTGCTCACCTTGAACTGAAATTATCCATGGGAAGCCGAATACATCCATCTATCAATTGATCGATAGATACATGTATTTGTCTCATTCTGTCACCCAGGCTGGAGTGCAGTGGCGCGATCTCGGCTCACTGCAACCTCTACCTCCCAATTTCAAGTGATTCTCCCACCTCAGCCTGCCGCATAGCTGGGACTACAGGTGTGTGCCACCACGCTCAGCTAACTTTTGTAATTTTGATAGAAACAGATTTCATCACGTTGGCCAGGCTGGTCTTGAACTCCTGACCTCAAGTGGTCTGCCCGCCTCAGCCTCCAAAGTGCTGAAATTACAGGCGTGAGCCACCGTGCCCAGCCTCCATATTGGATGATTATACATTTGTATATGTTTTTCTTTGCTTGCTTTATTTTGATGAGTCTTCAAGTCAGTAGCAGAATTTTATTAGTGAAGCTTAGTAATCCCAGTTACTGAAATTTAAAATATTTCACTAGTAAACTGAATTTAACGAATTCTCTTTGATAGACAATGTTGCGTTATTTTTACTTATTGGTGAAAACCTAGCTGGTGCAGATGAACAGGAGTTGAACCTATTATCGGTAAAATTAGATTCCTTTTACAATTTGGCCATTTCTTTTAGCTTTATTATTTAATCTCATTTTTACAAGGTTTTGCAATATTATATTGGAAAAATAATATTGCTTTGAAAGTGTGAAGTATTTAGAATTTCTTGAATAAATATATAGTTTCCACTTTAGATGTTTGAGATTTAGAGGTGTACTTTTAGCCCCTTATTTTATAGATGAAGAAATTTAGACCCAGAGAGTTACAGGCAGCACACAACTCATTTGTGACAAAGCGAGGTCTAGAAGTCAAATCGTCTTCCATTTCAGGCTAGTGCACTTTTCACTGCACTTTACTGTGTTCTAATCAGTAAATAAAATTACATTAGAAGAGAGTTCTTTCAGAAATATGCAAACCAGTAAAATTTCGACAAATTAACATCCCTTTCAAGCTGTGTGTTGTTTTTTTCTGCAAAATGTAAGAGAAGTTGAAGTGTTTCCAACTCAGAACGGACTGTAATATTTTTACTTAATTAAATATTATGTAAAGAACCAGGCACGGTGGCTCATGCCTGTAATCCTAGCACTTTGGGAGGCTGAGGCGGGTGGATTGCCTGGGCTCGGGAGTTCAAGATCAGCCTGGGCAACACGGTGAAACCCCATCTCTACTAAAATACAAAAAATTAGCTGGGCATGGTGTCATGTACCTGTAGTCCCAGCTACTCGCAGGCTGAGGTGGGGGCGGGTGGATCACTTGAGCCTGGGGAAACAGAGGTTTCAGTGAACCAAGGCGCCATTGCACTCCAGCCTGGGAAACAGAGGGAGACCCTGTCTCAAAAAATAAAATAAATAAAAGTATCCTACTGGCCAACTCCTCCCCCACCTTCTAACCTTCAGCACCAAAGAACTGCTAAGTGGATTTGTCATGGCTACTGCTCCTAAAAAACCTACAGAATAAAAGGGGGAAAGGAGAAGAGCTGTAGTTTTATGTTAGGGAGGAAGCCTGAAAGGGTCATTTCCCAAAAGAAGTTTATCTTTTAGAGCTGGACTGGTCAGTACAGTAGCTACTAGTGTTGAAATGTAACTAGTCCTAACTGAGATGTGCTGTAAGTGTAAAATACACACTATATTTTGAAGACTTAGGGTGAAGAAAAAGTAAAATATTTCAATAACATTTATGTTGCTTACATGTTGAGTGATAATATTTTGGATACATTCAATAAAGTAGATTATTAAAATTAAATTTGCATGTTTCCTTTTAGTTTTTTATTTTGTGTGCCCGAAATTTTAAAGTTACATGCGTGGCTTGCTTATATATCTCACAGTATATTTCTATTAAACAACGCTGCTCTGGAACTAAGATTTCTAAGGTAACTGAGATGATACTTGGAGTTGAGCCAAAACCTGCTATTGTGGTATATTTTGGAGATGCGGGTTTCCATTAAGTGTAGATTTTTTTGACTCTTAGTAAATTTTTATTGATTTGTCATCTGGTTCATAATGTACAATTCAGTAAAAGCCATTCAGAGAGAGGCTAAACATTGCGAGCCAAACGTTCTTACAGTGCAACTTGGTCTTGGAACTTAGAATGCTTACAGGAATGGATGGCTAGCATGTGCTTTGCGTATGCCTTCTAAATATCATGTCCAGGCTTTTGGTGAGAGACTAGAGTACTAATATTCTGTATTGCTAATTCAGGGCTGCTCCATATGTTTTGTAAACTGAATAGAGGTAGATTTAACATGAATATTGAGACATTTACCCAGTGTTTTTATCTGGATGAAAGAATAATGTACCTCTGGGTGCCTTGAGAGTACCTATAGGCAGTTAGGCTTTTTCTCAAGGAGCAATATTTGAACACTCAACTAAATCCCCGTAATTTCATTGAATTCCCATAATACAGTTGTATAGTACTCATCGTATTCTGTTTTGTTGTTGTTGTTGTTTTTTTTTTGAGACTGAGTCTCACTCTGTCTGTCACCCAGGCTGGAGTGCAGTGGTGCAATCTCAGCTCACTGCAACCTCCGCCTCCCAGGATCAAGCAGTTCTCCTGCTTCAGCTTCCCAAGAAGCTGGGACTATAGGCACACACCACCACACCTGGCTAATTTTTGTATTTTTGGTAGAGACAGGGCTTCACCACATTGGCCAGGCTGTTCTTGAACTCCTGACCTCAGGCGATCCTCCCGCCTCGGCCTCCCAAGGTGCTGGGATTACAGGTGTGAACAACTGTGCCCATCCTGTATTCTGTGTTTTTATGTATATCCTCACTAAATAAGTTTCTTGAGAATAGTGAAGGGTTTTTTATTCACCTTTTTTCCATTATGGTGTTTTGCATATGGTAAAATGCTAAAGTATTCTGAATTAAATTGAGCTAAACCAAACCTGGATGAAACTAAAGAAAATCATTTCTTCCCTTTCTTATTAGAGGAGGCACTTTGTTACAACAGAGGATATATGTGGATAAGTGTACCCAGGAATATGTAAGAATGTTGAGACATCTAGAAATCTGATTCAGAATTAAACAAAGGCCAATGAAGTTTCTACACTGTTTTCTGGCTTCTAATTAAACATTTTTTCATATCACAATAATATAAATATTTTAAAGTACTCCAGGCAGTTCTCCTTCAGTATTCCCAGTGATGTCATTAAGCCTAGTCACCCTGCAACAGCTGCAAGTTATTCCAAACATCTGTACTGAATCTTTACACTCTACAAGCCCATTTGAAATAAACTCTGTCACCCCATTAACAGCTTCAGTAATTCTCTATTACTTTTCTAACCAAGAGTTAGGAAGAAATAAGTCTAGTGTATCAGAATGAAGAATCCTGAAAATTGCTTTTCAAAACTGATTCTCTGTGGTCACGAACATAATGTTTTTATTTACCCTTCCAGATTTCGGTACTTAAAAAGTTAGTTTCTTAAATATGTAAAAGTTAGATCATTTGATCAATGCTTAAAAAGAATTTCCCTTAAGTTATTAAGTCTTATTTGGTAATAAATATAAAAGACAAAACATTCCAGGTAAAAATTATTGCATACATTTTAAACAGTTTAAATAAAGTGTAGTCAACTCAAAACTCCACTGCCTTATTCCTCTGGGTCTTGCATATTTATTGGTGGAAATTTTTCTTTGCTATTTTTTTACATTTTATGTTGTGGGATAAGCACAGAATTATTGAACCTGTGACCTACATATTCCACGGCTTACTTCAATCCTTCTATTAGGCACCCGTCCAGAGTTGAAGAAACATCTCAGATCACAGCAGATTCTCAAAAAATGTCACTTTGTTTAGCTTCATTTCAATATAACATTAATGGGAAAAAAAATCAGTTCCCAGCTGGGGCTACTGTCTGTGTGGAGTTTTCATGGTTTCCCCATGTGTCTGCACAGGTTTTCTCCAGTTTCCTCCCACATCCTTATAACTTTTGCTTCACAAACATTTATTGACTTAACCTACCATCACTATGACCGCCATCACTTACTGATTGACCAAAAATTGCATAAATTATCTTACTTGTTTTTATTGGTCTTTATTAAATGTATGTATAGCTCACATTTATTTCAATATTTAATATTAGAAGTGCTCGGGGTCTTTATTTAGAAGTTTGGTGATGTTTTCGTAGCCAGAAATATGCTGTAGGAACGCAACACTTGTTTATATCAATTAGGCTATCGTAAAACTGGTTTCCTTTATGTCATTTCACTTGAAGAATTTATGGACGACGTGAGAAATGGTACTCAACTTTTGCTTATAAATAATTAACAGATGACATGAAAAGAGACCTCTTAGGAAGCAATTTTTACGAGCCTGTTGAGCTGGGGGTTAACATTTTCAGTAAGAAGCCATTCAGTCAAATATAATCTTTTGCATTTAAACTCTACATCATTATGTTATATTACTAGAAGTCTAAAGACCAAACAATATGTTAGAAAGAATAAAGTGTTATGAATATAATTTGTGCTTATACTTTTAGAAAGAGGATTAAAAGTATTGACAACAAATGAAGTCAGAATAGCTTGATTAAAGTACTTTATTAAAAGTATCTCCTTAATGTTATAGTATATGCTAATTATTTGCTTTGCATATGTACTCATAGTGACATACATTTATGCATTAGCTGAGACATGTTCATTCTGTAAGTTTTGTACAAAACTGATGATCTTCAGTTACACAAGAACATTTAAAAATTTTACGTTTGAAATAGATAATTAAGCAATGCTGTGTGAAACTGAAAAATGAAAACTTTGATAAAAAAAGTATTTTCTAATATAGGATTGTACATATATATAAGAATACTTTTTTGGGTGTAATCTTAGTAACATCATTATGATGTTTGATATAAAATTATAGTAGATAGACCACTATGTTGCCCACTTACACATTCTTCTGTCCTATTAAGCAACAAACATTATTCTTACAGATATTTCTACCTGTCATACATATGAAATATGTAATACATATGAAATATTTGTATGTATTTATTGGAAGTAACTTTTAAGGCTAGTTAGTCTTTTTTTCATAATTTTAACTTTTATTTTAGATTCGGGGTAGATGTGCAGGTTTGTTACATTGGCATATTGTATGATGCTGAGGTTTGGGGTATGAATGATCCCATCACCCAGTAATGAGCATGGTACCCAACCAGTTAGTTTTTCAACCCTTGAGTAGACATTGCTCCAAAGGAAGATATACAAATGGCCAGTAGCATATAAAAATGTGCTCAATATCGTTAGCCATTAGTAGAAATAAAAATTAAGAAATGTATAAAATATTTAATGTTTTATTTGAAAAGAATAAATCAATTAAAATTTTAAGTAACATTTTTAATGGAAAATAGTGATATCTCCCCCAAAAAAATTAGTGAGAAGAGTAGCATTGTTTTACAGTTTTGCAGGTTTTTAATATGTGATTTAATGGAAGATAACATTAGTCTTATATATGTTTCTGTATTCAGTCTGTTGCAATATATTGTTTTAGTTGAAATATATGAAGAAAATCTACCCTCATACAGGTAAGTAGTTGCAAAGGGAAGGAGTATTTTAATGGCCTTTTCAAATAATTGTGAATTATTCTGTTTTGATACTACATAAAATCTCAGCAAGTGGTAATTTCTTTTTTTTTTTTTTTTGAGGCGGAGTCTTGCTCTGTCACCCGGGCTGGAGTGCGGTGGCCGGATCTCAGCTCACTGCAACCTCCGCCTCCCGGGTTTACGCCATTCTCCTGCCTCAGCCTCCGGAGTAGCTGGGACTACAGGCACCCGCCACCTCGCCCGGCTAGTTTTTTGTATTTTTAGTAGAGACAGGGTTTCACCGTGTTAGCCGGGATGGTCTCGATCTCCTGACCTCGTGATCAGCCCGTCTCGGCCTCCCAAAGTGCTGGGATTACAGGCTTGAGCCACCGTGCCCGGCCCGGTAATTTCTTAAAAGATTAGTTGCACTATAGAATCTAAAGCCATATCAGTGACACTTTTATCCTGTGTAACATTAAAAATCTATTGATCTGTCTTGCAGTTTGAATGATACTTGTCCCCATGCGTGATTTTGTAACATCATTCACTGCTCCTTTGGAAGATATTAGTTCACTAAGAGGCAGATCTTCCAAATAAGAACATATTTCATTATACAATATCAAAGAATAACATTCATTAATATTACCACGAATCACATGAAGAAAAAAGTCATACTCATGGTGGTAGATACGTGGTTTCCAAAATTCGAATTTTCACTCAAAATCCCAAATTTTATCATTTGCAAATACTGTCAAGTGTTTTCTTTGAAATATCAGGCTTACTTCATTTTTAAAAAGTGCTTAATGGGTTACCCATGCCTGAATAACAATATTATTGGCCATTATTTCAAGTAAAAGTGGTATTGAAAAAAGTGGGTTGTTCAGCTTGCAAATCATTCACCCAAGTGCTTTTTCTTGAGATAACCATTATACTTCAGTAGGTAGCAAAACAGTTTTTTATGTTCTTGCCATTTCATCACAGAGAATGTTAATAATTTTTACTGCTTCAGCAAGGATATTCTAAATTGAAATTGGCTTTAAAATATTTTATTCATTTACTCATTTATTAGTTGATTCATCGTTACTGTATGTGGCAGTGAAGAATACAGTGACTACTAGACTAGTTTGGTGCCACTACATAGATTTATGCTAAGGCTTAGCAGTTTGGCTTTGCTTTTTCACCAACAGAGTAAATTTCAACAAAGTGCAAAAAGGCTTGAAAATAGTTTGGCCTGAAAGAGTCTTAGAGATTCTTGCCTCCTTAGGGAAAAAACTAGTTAAAAAGCTATTATAATAGTCCTCCTGTAGCTAGTTTACATTATAAATCATTTGTGGATACCTACTATATGAAAGGTTGTAGTAGATCCTGGGGATTCAGCAATGAACAAAACAGATGAAAATGTCTCCTGTTATGGAGCTCATTTATAAAGGGTAAAGATGTATAATAGGGATTAGAGAGAAAAGTAAAACAGAGAAAGGAAACAAGGTGAGTGTGTTTGGTGGGAATGCGTATGTACAATTTAACTAAGGTGGCCCGGAAAGACCTCACTGAGAAATTGACATTTGAATGAAGATCTGAAGTAGGGGCAGGTAAAGGTGTGTGCCTCTACAAAGGCCACAGCTGAGGCTGCCCTTCTTTATCCATCTCTTTTCATCCTTCCAACTTCCAGACCTTTTTTTTCTGCTGATAACTCATATACCTTTTAACATTTAAACCAATTTAGTTTCTTCCAACTCTGCTCTCCACCACTTGCCCCTAGCACACACACAGTTAGCACTTACAAAAACAGAAACTCACCCCTTTACAAAAGGGACAGGGATGGAGTGGAGGCTTTGAATACTTGTGCTTCAGTTATTTTTCCCCTGTCATCTTTTATATTAAAGGAAATAAAAAATAGGGGTGTCTTCTTTTCCTGGTTGAACTGGTAGAGAATATCTATGGCAGTTAGTGCTAATGTTTATAAAAAGGAATAAATACAAGTGAGATCATGATGGAGAGAGACCAAATCAGTAGGGAACAAATTATAAAGAAATTTCATTTCTAGGCTAAAGAGTTTGAATTGGTCATGTGTGCCTGACATCCTTTATTTTGTTCAGCAGTGGAACAATGGCTCTCAACTATGTGGTTGAGGGAATAAACTTCAACAACAAATCTAAATTTCCTGTATCGGTTGCATTTAACTGTTGCATTTCCTCAAGGACTTCACTGTCCTCAAACTTCTTGGTCCCTTTAAAAAAAAAAAATTGTTGAACACTTATAAGTGTTGAAATACTAACTTGTCTAATCTTTATAAACAATCGGTGCAATAGGTATTGTTACTGTCCATATTTTACTAATGAGAAAATGAGGACACAGAAAGATTAAGGAACTTGTTTTATATCCTACAGCAAAAAATTAGGTGATGGAAGCAGAGTTCAAACCCAGGCAGTCTAGCTCCAGAGTCCGTCCTCTTAATCTGTCTGTGCCACTCTGGCCACTGTTTGTGAATGCAGAGTCCTGGAACTCTCTGCATCAGAATCACCAGGGATACTTGTTAAAAGTGAAAAATTCTGGCCCACCTCAAGATTTACCATGTAATAAATTGTTTTCCAAGAGTTGAGGAATGTCAGTATTTATATTATAAAATCCTGCAGGTGATTCTGATATGTATTCTTTGTTAAGAGCTTCTGTTTTAGAAGGACCTACTACTGGCACTGTGTTTGCTTCTGATCCCAGCTTCCTAAGATTAAATGCTTTCTGAAAGATACATAGTTAGTACAGAACTTAATACTATTGTACTATTCTATTATACCCCAGTTTGACTTTTAAGCTGTTACCACCTGAAATTTAAATGAAATCCTTTTTAGCACAATATTTGACTAAACAATTTAAAAATTGTATTTCCTACAAATGCATTATACCTTAAAAATGCACTTTAAAACTGAGTGGAGGTGAGGTGTGACTCACGCCTGTAATCCCAGCACTTTGGGAGGCTGAGGCAGGTGAATCACCTGAGGTCAGGAGTTTGAGACCAGCCTGGCCAACATAGTGAAACCCTGTCTCTACTAAAAATACAAAAATTAGCTGGGCATGGTGGCGGGTGCATGTAATCCCAGCTACTCAGGAGGCTGAGGCAGGAGAAACACTTGAACCCAGGAGGTGGAGTTTGCAGTGAGCCGAGATTGTGCTATTGCACTCCAGCCTGGGTGACAGAATGAGACTGCATAAAAAAACAAAGCAAAATGAAACACACACACACACGCGCGCGCGCGCGTGCTCGCACACTCAAACTGAATGGAAACTGATAACTTACTATTCTATTTATGATTAAATAAAACTACTAGGCTTTATAAAGTATACCCTATGTGATATGAAAAGTGAACTCTTCTAGATTGTGGAACAGCTTTATATAGTATCATACCTCCAACTTTAACTTTATAAAATTTATAAAAAGGAATAAATACAGGTAGGATTGCAGCTGGCAATAAAGCTCAGCTTCTAATATGAGCAAGTGTTGAGTTTGGCTATTTTGTTAACCCAAGATCCTGAGAGAAAATTTGTTCACTCAAGTACATAAAGCATATTATGGTTAAAAGTTTTTATTCCACTTTGTAGTTTGCCTTGTTAGGAGTAGTCTTTCCTAAAATGTGCTTTAGGGGCACTTTATAGTCCTCCATATTTCTTTATGTGAAGCCAACATCAAAATTGCTTTGAAAAGGATCAAGATCTGGAGTGAAGGCTGGAGGCTCATGCAAGGAGAGATAACTTTAGAAATATAAGTTACATGAAACCCCTTTTTTTCTCCCCTTCCAGAAAGTTGTAGAATGATTGATATGAAATCATGAATTGGCCAGTGTATCTCTTTGTGTTCCCTTCCCACCCTGCTGTGCTATCTACACAAACACAAGTGGCATTTGAGGTAACTTTAACTTTTTGCTTGAAGTGTTTCCTAATAACTTTTCTCAGGAAACTTGTTGACTCAATTTGCTGTAGCCATAGACCCTCCTACCTGACCCCCTGTGGTCTGCTTTGGTAGCACACCTGTAGGAGGCAATGTAATCTTCAGGAAATTCACTTCCTACCAGTAGACCTGAGTAAAGTGAATTTTCTAAAATGAAGTATCTTGTAAACATTATATATGACAAACTCCCAAATGGTTAAACTCTTTATGCATTTAGTGTTTGATCTTTTTCCTTAAGATGACTTTTTTTTGGATTGCTGCCCTGTTGGCACTCAACAAATTACAATGGCTAACAAGTTTCAGAGGCCCTAACTTATTTTCCTAAATCACGTACTTCCCAGTTTTTGAAAAGGCCCTCTATTATACCTAACAAAGTTTGAACTTTGATTAACTCAAGTGTTTTTTTGTTTGCTTGTTTTTGTTCTTTTGAGACGGAGTCTCGCTCTGTTGCCCAGGCTGGAGTGCAGTGGCGCAATCTCTGCTTACTGCAAGCTCCGCCTCCCGGGTTCATGCCATTCTCCTGCCTCAGCATCCCGAGAAACTGGGACTACAGGCGCCTGTCACCACGCCCGGCTAATTTTTAAATATTTTTATTAGAGAAGGGGTTTCACCATGTTAGCCAGGGTGGTCTTGATCTCCTGACCTCGTGATCCACCTGCCTCAGCCTCCCAAAGTGCTGGGATTACAGGCGTGAGCCACCGCGACCAGCCAACTCCAAGTTATTGAATGAAGTAATATAAAGCACATGATTGAAGACTTCCTGGTCCTATACCTGTCCAAAGCATGTAACCAACATTTTGTCTAAGAGGTTTCCCTAGGGAGATCAATCCTGACCTGGTTTAGAAACATTTTTCCTGAAACTCTCATCAAAAGAGAAGAATGATTTTGGATGCTACTATCCTGTCCTTAGGAAAGTATTTACAAGAAACCATTTTGACCAAGAAACTCAAAATTAATTCTGGTTTTTAAAAAGAGAGGCATATATCACTCTTAGATTGAACCTTATGAAATTACTGATGTTTGACTCACAAAAATGACAATTTTTTATGGTCCAACCTAATACTTTTTGGTGTGAATAAAGGGGGAGGCACGGTTAATTGGGCAGTTTGCAGCAGACATCCTCCAGAGTTTGACATGAAAAGTGTATCTTAAATCAAAACTTGAATTTGTATTTATTAGGATTTCAAGCTCATTTTTCCTCTGGTGACCTTGCCAGCATTATCAGATTTGTATTAAGTGTCAAAAGTTTCCTCTTGTCAAAGCATAAACCTTGGCTCATTCTTGGGCCATCTGTTGTACACTAATAGTTTTGATTTATTCTTCTGGCTGACATGCATACTGATGGTGCAGATGCAAGCTCTACATTTCCTTTTATTGGTCTGTAGTTTTATTGCATACATTAATGGCACAAATACAGCATTCATATTAGCTATTTGTATTAATTCTAGTTTTCGGGTGAGTAATATACCTTGCTTATGTTTATACTATGCTGAGAAGCCCTGTGTAGTAGACATTTTAATAGACTTTAAATGATTACTTTCTACTTAATTTTACCACCCCAGTTTTGTTTTTTGCAATTTTTATTTTCAGGATATGTCACAATGTGTGTCTGTATATTTTCATGATTTCAAATTCCATTGCTTTAATGAATGAACACATTTGCTTTTTGATCAGGAATTACTATAACTACTAGAAAACAACACTAGTGCAAAATGAAAATTTAGATAAATAACTCTGAAAGGCCTACTTCTAGTTGATGCTTTGGCTCTAATTTTTGAGGTTTAACATGCTCTTCAACTTCTTTGACAGCTTGAAAGATACGAAATGGAGTGATAGAAGAAAACAAAAGCTCTCTAGGACAGGGACATAGGTTAGAGAAAATTTAATACAAAGCTGTTTTTGAAATAAGGCTAGGTGCTATTTTTATTTTTGATCTGCTTCTAACAGTTTCGTATATTGGAAAACCAACCCCATCTCTGGAATCCAGTGGATATGGACCAAATATAAAATGTTAAGAGGCTGTTGTTACTATTGGTCTGCTATGCAAAACTTTTTCCCTAATAGAGGTCTGTGTTGATCCGTGTAAAAGCTGCTCAGTGTCACAAGTGCAGCCTGAGTTTTCCTTCATTTCTAGGGGAAATTATGATAGAAATACATTCCTTTCTATTAAAGATAAAGGGCTGCAACCTTGAGCCAGAGTTTTCTAATACAGTAGAAGCCATCTTATCTATATAATGGGGACTAGTAGATGGTCTGTTAATAAACAATACTGGTTAAAATTAGTTTTAAAAAGATACATATCTTTATTTCATTTGATTATGTTAATATACACTCATTGGCTAGTTTTGTATGTAGGGCCAATTTTCTTTTCTTTGAGTCCAGATCCGCTCTTCAGAGTTCCATGTTGCCTTTCTTGCATAAACCGTACTCACAATTCAGCAACCATAATTTCCAGTATTGGTTACAGTTACTTTAAATTGGAATAAGAACTTAAAGGTACTTGTTAAGCAATCTGAGGGCAGACTATTACGATTTTTATGGTTGCTTTGCAAGGAGAGAACATTTTAAAACTTATTTTTATCTTTTTGCTCTCTTTTCACACTATTAGTTTATGTAATATTTTATTACACAATTATACTGACTAATACAATTAATGAAAATAGTCTTGAAAAAAGATACAACTCAATAGTCGTGAAAGTTCCCTGTGCTGGGGGCACCAGTCAGTGAATTTTATAGGGGGAATGGGAAGGGTCATTTAATCAGTTTGTACTCTACATGGCTATGTAGAATCAACATTTGATAACTCTCAGTAGGGCCTGAATTCTGTTGTGAGTTACTGTAATTAATTTCAGCAGAGCAAAATGTGATCCTTTTCTTTTGATAAGCCAGTCTCCAATGCTTTTGTTTTCTTAAAAAGAGAAGAAACGTAACTTTGAATGCTGTGTTATGCACTCATATTTTGTTGGTTTCTAACAAATTGCTTGGAAGAGGGAATTGGGAGAACTGTATGAAAGTAGTGTATTTTCTCATGTACAATACTGCATAACATTAGAAAACTGATGCTTTATTTTCATGGGGAAATGTTTTGGTGTTTCTCCCCGCCCCCTCCCCTTCATGTTTCTCTAACTTTTTCTGGGAATAAGAGTAACAATACATTGATCATAATATTTGTCCACATGATTTCATTCCAGAGGAAATCCTGTGGTGTCTAAGCCCTACGGAAAGCTTGATGAAGACATTTCAGGAGTCCGTTCGAAGATGTCTTAAAATTAGTGACATAGTTTTGAGTGACAGTGCCAAAATATATTTCTTTCTATGGCAACATTCTTTTTCTACTATCCTTTTTATTTTTAAGTAGTTTCATTTTTGTCACAGTTGAGTTATTTTAAAGGATTTAATTGGAGGGAAAGAAGTACAAATTTATCAAATTGTACCTCCGGGATTGAATTTCCTCCACTAGTTCCTTAATAAGTATTTAAGTAAAAGGGGGTGTGATATCAAGAAGACTAAATTACAAATACGGTTTCTATGCTGTTAAAAAATAACAATGCTGTTCTTGATTAACTATTATGGAGATTCCTCTTGACCAAATTCCTTTGGAACTGTTTCACAAATTTGTAATTTAACTAGTAATTTGGTTTAGGTTTAGGTTTGAGTGACAGAAAATACAAAATAATAATGTCTTAGATAAGTTAGAAGTTTATTTCTCTTTCATGTATAAGTTTCAGAGATCTAATGATAGCTACTTAATCATCAGGATCCCTGTCTCCTTCTGTCTTCTTGCCCCATAATTCTCAATTTGCAGCTTCTGTCTCATGGAACAAAGATGGCTACTCCAGCTTTAGCAGTCATATCTGCCTTCTAGCTAGCAAGAAGGAGAAAGGGAAGGAGGAAGAAAGCCTTCCACCATTACCACCTTGAAGAAGTTGCCATTTCTTCTTACGGTCCATTTACCAGACTGTGTAGCCTTATTTGATTGCAAAGGAGGCTAGGAAATATAGTCTTTATTCTGGGTGGCATTGTGCCCAACTCAATATCACAAGTCCTGTTGCTATTTTAATATTATAGAAGAAGGAGAGCATATATTGAGTTTAAAAAAATGGCTGTTTCTGCCACAATTCAGTTTTCCCAACAAAATAAAAACTTGGATTTATATTCTTTAAAAGAAAATATCCTCTGTGGCACAATGCTGAATACATGACAGGGTACTGTGCTGAGTAATGTTTTTTAAATGAGCAGTAAGAAGCCAGTAAATATTTATTGAGTGATTACAGCTCCTTTGTTTCTGAAAATGTGGCTCACAGTATTAATGATCTAAAAAAGAGTAAGATGAACACAGAGAAACTAATATTCGGGATTCATTGTTGTGAGGTTCAAGAAACATTTATTTTGAGGAAGTGGAGGTAAATATTCAATGAAGTAACTACATTGTCCCAGATACATAGATAAGATAGATAGATAAAATATATGTGATATATGATATATAGACACTTATTTTTATTATAAGATATGTACTGTTAGAGTTGGTAGTATACCAGCTTTGGTTCCCTGCAGTCTAATTTTTGGGCCTCTTGGTAAACAAGTACTTAAAACTGTTACTCCAGTTTGCAAAGCTTTAATAATTAGAGACAAGGCAGGTTAACTTTAATAATTCATATGCATGCAAGATGTGATTCTTTTTTTCATAAATCATACATGGTTTTTAGCTTTCTGCTGCAAAAGTAACTAGTTTGTTAGAAAGTTAGTGAAAAGAGAAAGTAGGAGACATTGTGTTCAGAAGATCATGTTTAAAAACAACAATTAGTATGGCATCTATATCTTAGCAGGAAACTCAGAATTAAGTCTGAGCCTGACCTTAACCCATGACCAGTGGAATCTAAGTGTGTTTATTTTTACAATGGCCTTAATTTGGGGCTTGCAAGTTTTTTGGTTTGTTTTCACATTCAATTTAGAGACCCTGAAGCAGTATTTTAATGATAGGAATTAAGCTGTGTATAACTTTCATGGCTTGAAGATCAGCAAATTCTGTTTTTTCTTGGTTATAATGTTATCTTACCCAGAAATGTGTGATCTTTGTGTCTAACAATGCACTTAAAAAAAAACAAAACAAAAAATTCCCTTGCTGCAATGCTGGAATTCTAACAGAACTTGACTCATCTTCTCTCTCCTCCCCGATTTTTAAAAACATGTTCTCTTGGAAATGTTGCCTTGAATTACACAAAATACAAGCAGTTCCTGGAAATGTTTTCTACACAGTTCTGTTCATGTATATCAATTTCAATTTGTTTTTCACTTTTTAGATTTTTTTCTTAATTTTGCTGATAATCGCACTTCATAATCATATCAACTTTGAACTTTGAAGTTCTGTTGAATTTTTATTGCTCTCAGCTGTATCAGATCCTACTTTTTGATGAGTTATTTCATATAGTAAGTTTGTTGCATGAATGATGAAACAGTGAACACAGGAACAAAAAAGAAAGCAAAATGGGTCAAACTTAGGTTGAGTTTTATCTCCAGTTTAACCATGCTCCCTTAAATGGAAATGCTAATGTGCTTTTTTTTCTTTTTTCTGTGACAGTTCATATGTTTTTCCTATGTTTTCATATGTTTCTTCTAGAAAGAAGAGGAGTTATTGAAAACAGTAGTTAATATCAAAGTCATAAGCCATTTATAATCAGCCTTAGAATGCCTACAGATTTATATACATTTTCAAAACACTTATACTCTGCCTTTTCTGAAGCCAAACTTCTCTTGGCTCATTCTTACTTTTAGTGCTTGTGTGCTGGAAATTAGAAACCTCAGATGCCATACACAATGTAGGACTATACAATTGTGCTAGGCATGTATTTGTAATTTTTTAACTCTTTGTTCTGCCCGCCTTGGCCTCCCAAAGTGCTGGGATTACAGGGGTGAGCCACCACACCCAGCCACTATGCTTTTTAAGGGCAAAAACTGTACATCTTCTTTAGCATGCACCTGTCACTTGCAAATAAATGTCTAATGCTCTGGTCACTTCAAAGGGAGAAGAGGAGGCTAAGCAGGCAAGGCTTTTGGGCTTGGCCCTGCTTCAGTCAGAATCTTTCTTCTACATGTTGGTAGTTCCTTTCTTCTACAAGTAGAAAATTCCCAGGATAAGAATTCTGATGGGAAAAAGAGTTTATTGCCTTTAAAAAAAAAGTTTGAAAATGTTGTTTAGTGGATAGATACTTTCAGTATCTTGTGACATTATCTAGTCTAGCCCCCATCATTTTACAGGACTGGAAACTGAAACACAGAAAGGATAGGTAGTCTTGTCCAGATTATACAGCTATTTAGTGGCAGGATTAGAATTAAAATCCCGTGTCCTGACTGCTTGATCAGTATTCTTTATAGTGTTCTACAGCATATGTGTTGTAGAAACCTAAGAGTTTTCCAAGATCACTGCATAGTGCCTGACAATGGTAGACACTCTGTAAATGTATATTACATTAATGAATGAATGATTCTATGATGGTGTGTAATTATGTCTAAGCCAACTTCAAATAAAAACTATAATTTTTCATCATCTCAATGAAATATTGGCCTCTTAGAAACCCTGAATTTGACCTGTTCTAGGACTAAGCCAGTTGTTATATATAACAGATTGTTCTTTGTTAATTTTAGGATCACCTGCTGTTACCAGCTACCACCCATAACAAGACCACAAGACCAAAAATGTCAATTGTGTTACCAGCAATAAACATAAATGGTAAGTTGAAATTCTGGTTTATGAACAACATGAGATTTCTTTGTTTAACCAATATTCTCTTCATTAGTTCAAAGACATTTAAAATGTTCAGTTAAATGAGTGTATATCCATACATTATTTCTGAAACATTTCTCCACTGTTTTCACAAAAATATTATTTTTAAAATCCATTATTCTTTTTTTAAAAATTACTACATCCCTAAAAGAAAAAGTATCTCTCTTTTACTTACAGAATTGGAAAAGCTAGCGTCTTGACTGCTCTACAGACTTGCGTCTGGGACCTTTCTAGTCATAAATGTAGTGTAAGAAGCCGCTGCTGTGTTCTGACAGTAAATTTGTGAATTAGATTTTTGGAACTCAAAGCAGTTTCCTGTGTTACCTAAATGTTGATACCATCCTAGACCTTGCCACAGAAGCCTGGCTTATTTATGTTTAATTGATAATACTGACGAGTTTGATATTGATAGTATTACTGTTGTATTTTTTTCTACTACTAGCACTGGACATTAAGCAAAATACAAATAATAATATAATGCACAGATGTTAAGGCATAGTATACCTGCTTATAGTTTAGAAGGAAAAAAAGACAAGCCCAAAAATCACTGTACTCCAAAGAGAAAGTCACATAAGTAATATGTGAGGTACTAAGAAATCTAGTGAAGCAAATATTACTTCCAGCTTGATTCTTCATGGAGAAGAGAAATAACTCACTCCCATTACCAGCTGTGGATTATAAATGAGCACAGTGTGTGTTATTGACTAATTGCTTTCTCTGACACATTGTATTGAAAATCGGAGAGTTGGCCATCTTTTTCAAGTTCGTGTATCTCACATAATGGAGGTACTAGTACATTTTCTGTCTGGTAGCAAAAACCTCATAGTATATGAAGAGGATGAAAACAAAAAGCCCTTTGAACTAACCTGCAGTTGAACCAGTTCACATTTTGATTGATAAATAATAATTAAACCTTCAAATACAATTATAAAACAAAACACTAGAATTTTGGGGAGATTCCAGATAAGTTTCAATAAAATTTAGTCTTTAGGGGAAAAGTAATATTCATCATACATTTTAAGACCATAGAGGACTATAGAATTTCATGAGCTGTATGTAGACAGCTTATTAGAAATGCTTAGGAAGTAACTTTATAGACATAAACATAAATGGGTTTTTTGTTAAAGCATAAAAAATTACAATATTTACTTAGCCTTACAAAGACATTCAGAACAAGTTTAAGAAAAATGATAACATTGAGAAGAACATCTCTTTCTTCAATAAAGACATACCTCTCAAGTTACTCATGGAATAATCGTATTACTACCTGAAGAAGAATATATTCCAAAGTGCATTTTATTACATTCCAAAGAATGTATTTAGGAAGTCTCACTTATTCTTAATCTATAGGTACCTAAGTTTCTCTGCCTAAACTATAATAGACCAAAGGGTCAGCTTATGCTCAGAAAGGCTATTTTCTGAGTTTTATCAAGGCAGAATTCACTGAATTTTGTTCTTCTGATATTGGGTTCTTATGCAAGAGAATGAATGCCTGGTCTTATTTTATAACAGTGAGTTATCTATTTATATTAAGCCAAAACCAACAAGATGCTGTTTGACTATGTTTATCTTGGCAAGGTGACTGATTTTTGAAGAGGAGCCTTTCATGGATTTGGAAAATCCAGTCATTAGAGGAACATTGTCTTTTTAATCTGTTTCAGACTCCTTGTAAATAGTCTTTTTTTAAAAAAAACTTCCCTTTTTAGGATAAGCTCCTATTAAAAAATTAAGATTCAAATTCAAGAAATATTGATTGAATATATACCATGTTTTAAGTACCATGCTACATCCTCAGCCTTTTCTCTGAACAGTCTCTTTACTTCTTAAATTAGAGCCTGATTTTTTTCCCCTTCCTCATGTACCTCAAAGTCTGCAGCATGGTAGGTGGTATCCTTGCTTCCCACTACAACTTTCAAATTATTTCTTCTTCTTTCTCCTTCAGTCCCCTTAACATCTTGCAAATCTGTCACATCACACTTTACTCCTGTTACCCTTATTTGTTGCTATCATCTACTCCACTGACGACTCTTCCACTGCCTCTGTCATCCTGCTGTCTAACTTCAGCATCCGCATAGAGGAGTCATTAGTACTCTAGCCTTTTTTGATCCAGTCATCTTTTATTCCGTGCCACCTCAGCCTCCCATCCACATGGTCGTAATCTAGACCTTATCATCATCAATAGCAGCACTCCCTTTGAAATCTCCTTTTCAGGCATCCCACTCTATGACTGTTACTTGCTCTCTTACTTCAAAACTCACACTCCAACTACTGTCTTACCTCACAAGTCTAAAGTCCTTTGACCCTGCCACTTCTTTTCTGTGTCCATCACATCCTTAATGGCCATACATTCCTCCTTACCCAGCTTAAATTCCATGGTCCTGTACTGTCACCACTCTCTTGTGAACACCCCTTACTTCCTGGCTCCTTTCTTCTTAGGTTCCACTTTCTTGGGAAAACTGCTCTCTAGGTAAACCCGGCTCTCCTCTCTATGCCTGGTCTCAAGCAGCTGAAAATTGCTAGAAAGTATCATTCAGTGAGAACAAGTAGATTCACTTCAAATTTATGACCATTAATTTCAAAGGGAGATTTAATATTGCCAGTCATTGCTAGTAAATTCACTTTCCCTCTCTGAAAAAAAGAATTTCTCACCTTCTGTTGTCGAAACTCCAACATCCTCTCTCCCCACCCCATCAGCTGATGAACTCACCAAATACTACACTGAGAAAATAGATGTCATCATGCAAGAGCTACGTCATGTTTCCACTACCACTGGCCCAGCTGCATCTATACCCACAAACTCTGCCTTCCCTCTTATTGCACTGAAAGAAAAGTCTCTTCCATTGGGTTCTAAATCCCTGCTTAGCTACTTGCTAGATATGCATCATTAGGCAAGTTAATTAACTTTTCTGTACCTCAGCTTCCTCATCTGTAAAATAAGATATTAGTAATACCTTCTTCTAAGAGTTGATGTGAAATGAATAAAAAAGCTTTAAATAGTGCCTATTTTGGGGTTAGCTGCTGTTTTACTGCAATAATCATCATTGCCATTGTGCTTAAAATATCATCGCCAACTTGTAAGGTAATTTCTTCCTTTTGGACCCTGACTCCTAGCACCTCTCACAATGCTCAAAGACTTTACTCTGCATTTATACCATTCCTTTTTTATACAGTTCCTTCTTCTCTACTGGGTCATTCCCATCAGCATACAAATGTCCTTTTTTTTTTCCTCAAGGGAGGGAGGGACTCACTCTCTTGCTCAGGCTGAGGTACAGCGGCGTGACCCATGGCTCACTCCAGCCTCCACCTCCTGGGCTCAAGCAATTGTCCCACCTCAGCCTCCCGAGTAGCTCCTGAACACAGGCACATTCCACCCCCAGCTAATTTTTAAATTATTTGTAGAGACAGAGTCTCCCTGTGTTGCCCAGGCTGGTCTTGAACTCCTAGAGTCAAGTGATCCTCCTGCCTCGGCCTCCCAAGGTGCTATGATTACAGACATGAGCCACTGCACACAGCCCAAAATGTCTTAATATTACTATTACCTCTGGTATAGAGAGACTTCTTTGACTTCACATCGTATTTCTCTGTTACCCTTTAGGGCAGAACTCTCAAGACTCACTCACATTCACTGCTTCTACTTCCTTATCTCCGATTTTGTCTTCTTTTCACCCTTACCAAGCTTTTGCCATTTCACTCCATAAAATGCCATTGCCCTTCCACTCCACTGAAATGCTCTTGCAAAGGGAAGTCAATGACAAATATCTCGCCAAGTCAAAGGTCACGTCTCCATTGTCATCTTACTTGACCTCTTACATAGCTAATAGTTAGCTGTGTAAAATACTGTTAGTATTTATATAGGGAATCCTTTCCCCATTTCTTGTTTTTGTCAGGTTTGTCAAAGATCAGATGGTTGTTTTTACACAGCTAACTATTCCCTCTTTTTTTAGTCCACCCAATTCTTATTTTTTT
>NW_012116866.1:1391052-1504132 GCF_000951035.1 Colobus angolensis palliatus | reverse complement strand
GTTACTGTAGCCTTGCAGTATAGTTTGAAGTCAGGTAGTATGATGCCTCCAGCTTTGTTCTTTTGGCTTAGGATTGACTTGGCAATGCAGGCTCTTTTTTGGTTCCATATGAACTTTAAAGTAGTTTTTTCTAATTCTGTGAAGAAAGTCATTTTTAGCTTGATGGGGATGGCACTGAATCTATAAATTACCTTGGGCAGTATGGCCATTTTCACAATATTGATTTTTCTTATCCATGGGCATGGAATGTTCTTCCATTTGGTTGTGTCCTCTTTTATTTCACTGAGCAGTGGTTTGTAGTTCTTCTTGAAGAGGTCCTTCACATCCTTTGTAAGTTGGATTCCTAAGTATTTTATTTTCTTTGAAGCAATTGTGAATGGGAGTTCACTCATGATTTGGCTTTCTGTCTGTTATTGGTGTATAGGAATGCTTGTGATTTTTGCACATTGATTTTGTGTCCTGAGACTTTGCTGAAGTTGCTTATCAGCTTAAGAAGACTTTGGGCTGAGACAATGGGGTTTTCTAACTGTATGATCTTGTCATCTGCAAACAGGGACAATTTGACTTCCTCTTTTCCTAATTGAATACCCTTTATTTCTTTCTCCTGCCTGATTGCCCTGGCCAGAACTTCCAGCACTATGTTTAATAGGAGTGGTGAGAGAGGGCATCCCTGTCTTGTGCCAGTTTTTAAGGGGAGTGCTTCCAGTTTTTGCCCATTCAGTATGATATTGGCTGTGGGTTTGCATATATAGCTCTTATTATTTTGAGATATGTCCCATCAATACCTAATTTATTGAGAGCTTTTAGCATGAAGTGGTGTTGAATTTTGTCAAAGGCCTTTTCTGCAGCTATTGAGATAATCATGTGGTTTTTGTCTTTGGTTCTGCTTATATGCTGGATTGCGTTTATTGATTTGCATATGCTGAACCAGCCTTGCATCCCAGGGATGAAGCCCACCTGATCATGGTGAATAAGCTTTTTGATGTGCTGCTGGATTCGGTTTGCCAGTATTTTATGGAGGATTTTTGCATCGATGTTCATCAGGGATATTGGGTTTTTTTTAATTTTAATTTTTATTTTTTTGAGACAGAGTCTCGCTGTGTCGCCCAGGTTGGAGTGCAGTGACACGATCTTGGCTCACTACAAGCTCCGCCTCCCAAGTTCACGCCATTCTCCTGCCTCAGCCTCCCGAGTAGCTGGGACTAGAGGTGCCCGCCACCATGCCTAGCTAATTTTTGTATTTTTAGTAGAGACGGGATTTCACCATGTTAGCCAGTATGGTTTCGATCTCCTGACCTTGTGATCCACCCGCCTTGGCCTCCCAAAATGCTGGGATTACAGGCGTGAGCCACCACGCCCAGCCTTTATACACAATTTTTAACAATTTTGCTCATGAAACAAAATTAATATACATTGAACCATCGGAAAGTAAAGGTGTCAGGTGTGGATTTTCCACTTGCATCATCAGGTCAACACTTAAAAGATTTTAGATTTTGGAGGAATTTGCATTTCAGATTTTTGGATTAGGGATACTCAACTTTTATTCTCTTTATTTTTTTGTAGATAATGCCTCAAGAAAGTAATTCATACCATTTACACAACCACTATATAGCAGAGCCAAGATTTACATACATTGTATAAAATATCTTCCAATTAATTAAATTGTTAATTCAGTATTAAAGACAGATGTGCGAGGACTGAAAATATTTGGGACTCCAAAATTTAAAATAGGTTTTCTACCACTTCATTCCTACACTATAAGGTTGTACAGATTCATTGGGAACAGTATAACATAATAAAGTCATTTGAATTTGATAGGTATGTTTGTTGAATAAAATAATTTAAGTAAGGTAAATGTTATTTGGTGATTACTTTGTGACCACTTGAAAATATTTTACTAGTTTAATAATATTTTATGTGATTAATAATAGTTGGCAAGCACAGATTCATCTAATCTTTTCAAGCGTAACTAAAACATATCCTAGGCTACCTTTCTACCACATTGAGATTTGGAGTTCAGAGTGAATTGAAATTATTAGCCTCCTTTTCAGCAATCATTCTATAAATAAAACCGTGCAAAAAGTTGTCTTATAGGAAACTATAATTCTATAGGATTCTTTAAGACCCAGAGATAAATTTCTTTGACTTATTAAACTTATGGATTTGACAAATTATATTATAATTATATAATGTATAATCTGAAGAGTTTAAGTTATATAGGCACAAAAAGTTTGAGTACCTATTTATTGAAAGAGCAGAGACATTGTGAGGATATCCCTAATACCAGAGTTGTTCGTTCTGAGCATATAAGGGTTTGAAAAAGTTGAATAAAATACATTTTCTGTCATTTCTGAGTTTAAAAGTTACATATAACTTGGAAACAAAAATGAGTTGTGGATGATCCCTCTCTCTCAAGTGGAGCTTGTAAAATTTTGGAGAGGGTGGGAAAGGACAGAAAGTGAAGACAGAAATTCAGATTTTATTGAGCAACTGGTTTATGTAATACGCTGGATGGGGATATTTGTAAGATGAATTTGATTTTCCAATTTGAGCACGGTAAAGTACATTTCCAGGTCAATGTCTGTTCTTAAACTGTAATGTATTATGATTATACTTTGTGGTTTTGAGCCATGGAAAAAAGTTTCAGAAATCGCTAAAGAGAGTAGGATATGGGTGTGAAATTAATACCATTTAGAAATCACCAGTCCCATCATCTGTGTTCTTCATGTCAGTTTTATTTTTGTAATTTGTTGTTTTTTACTTTGCATTCTGTTTATTATTTAAATTCCTTTGTTTCATAAGAGAGTTGAAAACAGATTAGTGAAGCTTCAAGAAAAAGTCTTTCTTTGTCTGAGGAAGTTGTCACACAGGAGATTATTGAAATAAAAATAGAATGCTAGGTATGCTTTTGAAAAGGCATTTTTAAAAAATGATTGCATGGTTGGTGGAACAGTGGATGATGGATTAAAAGCTACTGATTTTTTTTTTTAAAGGATTTTGGAAGTTCTACTAGTAGTTACTGTAAGCTAACATTTCCTGCTTTTAAATTATTTCTATTTATGTTGTAGTAAAACTGCTCATTTCCTTTCTGCACTCGTGATAAGTAATTGAACAAGATAGAGCATAGAAGAGGGGTTTTTTGGTTTGATTTTTTAGTGATAGATATGTTTGTTTTTTTAATGGTAGATAGCTAAATTGTGTAGATATCTTTCATAAGGGAATGAATTCTATGAACAAGCCATCAGCAGATATGTTTCATAATTTGACCAACATGTTCCTTGATTTGTTTTTACTGTTTCCATTCCCTTCTGTGTGCCTTGTACCTGTTCATATGGTACATGTGTAGTAAAAATAACTGTTTATACCTGTTACTTGAATTAAGGGCCCACGTAGATGAACAAATGACTACCAGGCTAAACTGTAATTATATTTAATCTCAAAGTAATTTCCATACATATGAAGACAATCTAGAACAGCTTAATAGCAATGGTTGCAAATGCTAGTGCCAGCACACGCCACACATTTTTAGTTGGAGAGGTCGTAACAGAAGGGCAGGAAGCAAACCAACCAAATAAATGTGATGGTTTTAAAAATAAAAGAATGTTCATATAACTGCTTTTGATGATCACAGTTTTCTGGACGTGGCTATTCCAAGGCAAATATATTTGGAAACTGTCTTATTAATTCTGCTCAAGCAGCTGGTTGCCTAAGCAGGTTGAGAGTTTTTCCTTTTACTCTTCTCAATTTATTTCTCCTTAAAGGCCTGCAGGTTGTCTATTAAAAAAAAAAAAAAAAAAAGTATTATCTACCTTGCATTTTCATTGTAATTCATTTCATTTCAATTTCATATAATTGCATCCAGACAGTTGAGTGTTCTCTTAAAACTATGTTTTAATTTTTAAAAAATACATAATCATAGTTCTCTTTCTCTCTCTGTCTTTTTTTTTTTTTTTTTTTGAGACAGAGTCTCACTCTGTTGCCCAGGCTGGAGTACAGTGGCGCGATCTCAGCTCACTGCAACCTCTGCCTCCCAGGTTCACGCCATTCTCCTGCCTCAGCATCCCAAGTAGCTGGGAATACAGACGCCCGTCACCACGCCTGGCTAATTTTTTATATTTTTAGTAGAGATGGGGTTTCACCGTGTTAGCCAGGATGATCTCGATCTCCTGACCTCGTGATCTGCCTGCCTCAGCTTCCCAAAGTGCTGGGATTACAGGCATGGGCCGCCGCACCCGGCCTTTTTTTCTTTTTTTTTTTTTAAGAGACAGGATCTTGTCATATTCCCCAGGCTGAACCTGAGCTCCTGGGCTCAAGTGATCCTCCCACCTCAGCCCTCTAAGTAGCTGGGACTGTAGGCATGTGCCACTGCACCCAGCTTTAGTTCTCTGACTTTTGGCTCATTACTAAAACTAGTAGTAAAATTCCCATACTAAGAATTTCTACTGAGGAAAGGAGAAAAAGCACACTATTCACCTGAAAAAATAATTTTTTTCTCTCAAAATGTATATAGAGATCCACTAATTATGTGCAACTGGCAAGTAAAAGATGAGAGTTCACATTTACTAACTTCAATAGGTACCACCTTTGTAGAGACCTGAGGCCTGAACTGATTCGGCAGTTTTCTACAGAGAAGGCAATCACCTACAGAGGCAGAGTATGAATCAAATTATCTTTAGAATTTGGTGGAATTTGGCTGAATTCCTTAGATCCCTTTTTAGCTCACTTCCCCACACTGATGCTAAGATACCAGTTAGGCCTGGACCAACAATAATGATTTAGATCAATTCTAAACCAGAAACAATATGCTGATTAATTTTTAAGAGATCAGTTAGATACCAGGTAATATAAATTCCCAATGTCTATGGTATAGAATCAAAAATTAGAAGAACGTGATACATAATAGAATATTGATGACTAGCATCAGTTGGTACCTTGGGAGATAAAAATTGAACTGGGCTATCAAGGATATTTAGAATAAAAGGATAAAGAGAGTGTAAGGTATTTGTGTAAGGCATCTAGCTATAAGTTGCACAAACCTAAGGTTTGGCTTAAATAAGCTGGTTTCGTTTCATTTCGTTTCGTTTCGTTTCTTTTTCCTTTCCCTTTCCTTTCCCTTTCTTTCCCTTTCCCTTTCCTTCCCTTCCCCTTCCCCTTCCGCTTCCCTTTCCTTTCCCTTCCCTTCCCTTCCCCTTCCCCTTCCGCTTCCCCTTCTGCTTCCGTTTCCCTTTCCCTTTCCCTTTCCTTTCCTTTCCTTTCCTTTTTCAGAGTCTCAATCTGTCACCCAGGTTGGAGTACAATGGTGTGATCTTGGCTCACTGCAACCTCTGCCTCCTGGGTTCAAGTGAGTCTCCTGAGTAGCTGGGACTGTAGGCACCCATCAGCATGCCCAGCTAATTTTTGGATTTTTAGTAGAGACTGGGTTTTACCATGTTGGCCAGGCTGCTGTTGAACTCCTGGCCTTAAGAGGTCCGCCCTCGGCCTCCCAAGGTGCTGGGATTACATCATGCCTGGCCATCAGTTGTTTTTTGTTTGTTTGTTTTAGTCTATTGAGAAGTCCACAGAAAAGAATCACAGTGATGAGCCAGTTGCTGTGTTGAGTCAACAACTTAAGAGCGGCTAAGGCCAAGCAGCAGCTGCTTGATGCAGCACTCCATCATATGCTAAATTGGAATTGAGCAAAGTGTTTAGGAAGAGACAGTACAGAGAGGATTCATGTTGAAAAGAGAAATAAATATTTATTTATTGCATGGGATGCAGCCAGATGATTTAGGTCATTAATGAATTAAGGAAGTAATTTAAAACTATCAAACATAAGAATAACACAGTGAAGACTCTATTAAGAGATTATTAATTCGGCTGAGAATTGTATGTAGAAAAAAATGAAGAGAGAAGACAAGCTAGGATTGATACTTTGAAACAATCTCAAGATGAGGTGATTCATCTTGGAATGGGAAGAAAGCTTGGAATGGGAAGAAAGGAAAAATGTCCAAAGAAATTCCAAAGGAAAAATCTATAGCATTTGGCAGCTGATGATTTACAAAGGAGAGAGAAGGAAAAGCTGATTCCATGATTTTGAGACCAGAACACTGAGAGACTAGTACTGCCATTCAAAGAAATGGATAAAATGGAAGGGACAGTGTGAGATTTCCGCGTCTTGAATTAGAGATGGCATTGGTGGGTATTTTTGTGTATCTCTTCTAACAGAATACCACCAAGTAATTCTTGACTGATGAATTTCATTTTCTTTCCATTTTGTTAGATACTACCAGCCCCCTCGCAAGTTAGTGTCTCTTTCCATCTGTTGTATTGCCTTAGACTTCTCATTCACCACCTTGATGCTTTTACAAGATACAAAGCTTATGGAGATAGGCATGGGGCAGCAGGACATATAGAGTGGGGATCTGCAGAGAAAAGAAAGATGAGCCCTCTTTCTTTGCTTGTTTTCCCTGGTTTTTTTTTTTTTTTTTTTTGTTAGATACTACCAGCCCCCTCGCAAGTTAGTGTCTCTTTCCATCTGTTGTATTGCCTTAGACTTCTCATTCACCACCTTGATGCTTTTACAAGATACAAAGCTTATGGAGATAGGCATGGGGCAGCAGGAAATATAGAGTGGGGATCTGCAGAGAAAAGAAAGATGAGCCCTCTTTCTTTGCTTGTTTTCCCTGGTTTTTTTTTTTTTTTTGCTTTGTTTTGCCTTGGGCATGATTGGGATTACTGAGATTGTTCCTCTTGTCTATATTGTTGCAGTAGTATTTTAACTGGTCACACTAATTTATTATTTTTCCATCTTAATTCCTATAATTCACCCTGCATACTGCTGCCAAGATGAGTCATCCTTACATACTGCTTTTGTTATATCATTATCCTTCTCAAGAGCCAGCAGTGGATTTTCAGTGTCTATCAGATGAAATCCAAATGCTTTAGCCTGGCATCAAAGGCCCAGGACAGTCTGTCCCCACATTACCTTTTCAACTCAATTCTAACCAAACTGTTCTACTAACAGTTCCTTGAATCTATATTCATTAGTTCATTTAAAAATACTCATTCACTGATTCTCCTTTATGCCGAAAGCTGGAGGTACCAACATTGAATAAGGTACCCATGATTTGTACTTTTCTGTAGCCTCTAAGTGGAAGAGATGGAAGGAAACAAAAAAAAAATAACAATCCAAACAAAACAATTGCAGATTGTGACAATTTGGGAGAAAGAAAGAAATATGGTCCCTTGATGAAATATGATGGTGGGAGTCAGGGGTAGAGAAAACCTTTTTGATTGGATAGTGAGAGGATAACAGTTAAACCAAGATCTGAAGGATGAGAAGAATCAACTGTGAAGAGCCAAGGGGCAGAAGATTCCAAGCAGAGGGAGCAAAAAGAGAGCAGAAGCCCTGAGGCTGGAAAGAATGTGTTAGTTTTAGGATTTGTCAGAAGACCAGTAAGGCTAGAGTAGGATCCAGTAGTGACAGGTGGGAATGATACGAGATCAGGTCAGGAAGGTAAATAGGGGCCACATCAGACAGAGAATTGTAGACTGTGGTGAAGAGTTGTGATTTATCAATATAGTGGGAGGGTGCTGAGGAGTTTGAGGTGTAAAGTGAGTTGATCTGATGTACATGTAAAGAGATCACTCTGACTGTTTTTGCACATGTGGTGTCCATGTCTTGTATTGCCTACCCTCTTCTCTCCAGGTTATCTCCTACCCATCCTTCAAGATCCAGCTGAAATCCTACCACCTCCGCAAAACTTTTGCTTTACCTCTCTGGACCACTAGAATACTTCTGTAGGTCCTAGAATAAATAGTCTTTCCTCCACTAAACATCCTTAATGTAACCACCTCTCATTTATGGCTTTATCTCACACCACTCAAAGATAATTACCTTGAAGGTAGTGTATTTTTTTTATTTATCTGTGTGTCTTCTCTTCATCCCATGCCTAAAGAAATGCTCTGATACTTAATTTTAAATATATACTTGGTGTTGGGAAATTTTTGCCTTTTTATGATTCACATAAAATAGCTGTTCTATAACTGTATCTTGCCTCCCTCATTTCCTCTGGTTGGCCTTACTTCCCTCTTATTTCTTGAAGTCGTTAGTGTATCCATTTTTAACTCTTCCCAAACCATTAGATTTTCTCCCACTTAGCAGAGCCTCTTCTCAACTCTCTACTGTAAGGTAGAAATAGATTTCTTAAGTGGAAAAAATAAGGTTAATGGTAGAGCTGCCTTTATGTACTTGAAATGTTATTACTTTGTCAATAATGCTTATTGTGTTGATGATTTATTGGCAGTTGCATGGGTAATTTTTCTGTGAATAGTTTTTCTTTATTGTATTTGATTTACTAATTAATTACTTAGTTTATAGGAACCTTCACAAGACCCCAGAGGTTTAGATTCAATCAGCTTGCATTGAACTCTCTAGAATATTAGTTACTTCCTTGACCCAAAGGAACCAGTTGCTGAGCCCCCTGTACCTAAGTGACCTTCAGAATCTTGTTAGCTTTCAGTGAGATCACATTCACTCTTTCTGCCTTGTGGCAAAAATCTGTTTCTACTCAAACAGATGGTTTAGCTTTCAGCAAATAAAAACTAGAGATCAGCATCTATTTAAGCCAACAGAGTTGGTTTGAGCCTCCCACTAACTCTCCAAAGTCTGTGCGTTTTTTTGTTTTTTAATACTAAACTCCTCATAATGGATTTATCTTTGTGCAGGGAATCAAGAACCTTGCACTTTGTCAGAAGATGAGCCACTTCACATAATTGCAAGTTTCTATGTTTTAGAAGAATTGCTTAGTAAGCACAGGTTCAACTGCTCTGTGTTCTCTCTTTTGCAGTTACACCAACTGGAAACACTGGGGACCATAACTTTCTGTGAAGTGTTACGTAGGTGTGTCAGCACTTACATGATACTTTCTTTGTTATTTAAGACATCTGCAAGCTGAGGATGGCCAGTGTCATTTCACAGATGTACATGCCAAAGACATGGTAGTTTTCATTCACATTGGGAAATGTTTCTTCTCTTGAGCTTTTGCACATAAAATAGAGTTCCAAGAAATCCATATTTTTAAAAAAATCTAGAATGTTGACATTGAAAATATAAATGCAGATTGTTAGTTATATGTTCCTGTGTTGAGAAAGCATTCTTGCTTTGGGGATCTTGAGTGCCGTTGAACTCAACCAAGTATCCATAGAGATATTTGCCTCTATATGTATTATTAATTTTACAGAAACAAATGCCTGTCTTAAATATAATATTTAGATTAAATAATGAGACAAATGTAAACTGCACAATAGTTTATTGTTAGGAAAGGAATTGCTAGGAAGGTCATATAAGCAGTTTCTTTGAAGATACCTAGGACCTATCTCTTTTTTCCACTCTATTATATAGGACAGAACTTTGTGGGAAATGTGATCTACTTGGCGTCATTACGGTATGGATTAGGACAAAGAAAGATGCATTAATATTCCTGTATTCATGCCATAAAATATCATGGTTAAAAAGGCTTTAGTACAAAGTTATCCATGGTAGCTGCCTTCCAGGGATTGGATTCCTTTCTGCAGCATGTTGCTCTGTGGCCAACCAATTTAGATATAATCACCTCCATTTATAGAGACTGCCTGCTTTAAATAGCTCTGGCAATTTGTAAATTGTTCCTTTTCTGTCTCTTAAGTCCACAGGATTATATATAAATATAGTATTTCTTCCATGTGACAAACCTTCAGTTGTGTGTATACTATATACCCTCTGAGTCTTCACATCCCAAGATCTTCCAGTTTTTGGAAGCTATTCTTATGACCTGGGTTCATGGTGCCTCAATTCTGGTGATTCTCTTCTGAATGGACTCTGGTTTTTCCACATCTCTTAAAGAGGACCGATGAATGCTGAGCATAGTGGAGTATCTCCTAATTCTATATAGTGTATTTCTATTGGTGAAACCAAGGTGTTTTTTTCTAGTTACATCATACATTGTACCTTCTGTCAAATATAGTCTTTAGCTTTTTCATGTATGTTACTACCAAGCCTTTTTATTTTATTTGCTGATTTGGATTTTTGACCTGAAGTTTAGGACTGTGTTTTTATCCTGATTAGATAACAGTTTTTCATTAAGTCCCTTACTCAATAAACATTCAGAGAAGGCTTCCCTAAGTCCATGGAATAGGTTAGGATCCCTTCCCCACTTTTTGTACCCAGAATACTCTGAACTCTCTTATTTTTGTAACATTCGTCTTACTTGTAATCAGTAGTTATCATCTAACTTCCCTACTAAATTGGAGGCTCCTTAAGATTAGGACCTTGTTTATTCAATATTCTTTGTAATTCCTACTGCCTGACAAGAGTAAGTGCTTAATATATGGTAGCTGCTCAAAAATGTTTGCTGAATTGAATATATGAAGTATCTATATAAGCCAGGCACTGTCCATTGTATCCAAGAAAAAATGTAATTGATTAAATGAACACACAGTGAAATTTGAACTGAATCTTCAATACTGGCCAAGTGAATGAGACATTCTGAGCATAGGAAACAGTATAAGTAGGGATATCAGAGACAGAAAAGTACTTAGTCCATTTGGGGAATTAAAGTTGGACTAAAGTGCACGTGGATCAAGGTACAGATGAAGCTGTAAAGGTAAGCAGAAGCCAGTTCATCATGGCCTTGTAGGACATGATACAGAGTTTGACCTAAGCCTCTGAGCAGTGGGGAACTATTAAAATATTTTGAGCAGGGAAGAGGCATAAACAGAGTTACATTTCAAAAGATTTCCCTAGCAGCAACATAAAGGATAGATTGCAGGGGATGATGCTTTTATAGGGACAACAGTTAGAAAGTTATTATCTAGGCAATAGATGATGGGTACTTCATATTTAAAAAAGGATTCTTTATGTTTGTTATCTATTGTGTGTAACAAGTTACTCCAAAACCTAGCAATTGAAGGAAAACAAACATTATCTCAGTTTCTGAGGGTCAGGAATCTAGGGACAGCTTAGCAGGGTGATTCTGCTTCCAGATCTCTCTTGAGGTTGGAGTCAACTTGTTGGCTGGGGCTGAAGACTTGACTGGGTTTCAGGGATGTGCCTCCACGTTCACTCATGCAGCAGGTGACCTCTTTCTGGGACTGCTCACCACATGGCTTCCCCAAAGCGACTACTCCATAAGAGTGAGAAAGCAAGTGAGTAAGAGCACTCCCAGGATGGAAGCCACTGACTTTTAAACTTAATCTTGGAAGTGTCATACCATCACTTCTGCTACATGCTGTTGGTTACTTAGACCAACCCTGGTACATTGTAGGAGTGGGCTGTACAAGGTTATGAATACCAGGAAGTGGGGATCATTTGGGCATCCTAGAGGCTGCCTTCCATGCTGCTTGTCACAGAATGTAAAGAGTAAGTCTACAAGTCCCTAATATTTTGATGGCTTATAGAGATAAGAGGATAGAACACTCCACATAGAAACTATCCTGTTACATAGAGCAGGTAAATAAAGTCATTTGCTTGACTGAAAGGTAAGAGAGTTAAGACCACCATTATAAATGTCAAGTAACGGTTACTTTGCAGTCATTGCTTAGTTTTATACTATAAATTACGATAATTTGGTTACATGTTTGTTTTTTTAGTATAATGTAATTGCTGTTCAGCTTTATATTCAGCCCCATAGCACTATGCCAAGTAATGTACAGGTTTCAAAAGAAGACTAAAATGTAATTCATGCCTTCAGAGAGTTAATAATTTTACTGGAAAGCAGGGCATACATAGATCATAGAGAATCTTAGACCCAGGAGAAAACTTAGGGGAATTTAACACAACAGCCTCATGAAACAGCTAAGAAAACAGGTCGAGGGAGGTGAATCACTGATCCAACCCAGCTACTGACAGAGCTGAGACCAGATCTCAGACCTTTAGGTCTATAGGCAAGCATTTTATTTAAATATAAAATGTAATTTGTTTACAATTCCAAGAACATTCTTTTTTAAATATAATATAAAAAACATTTATAGAGACAGGGTCTCACTGTGTTGCCCAGGCTGGTCTCAAACCCCTGGGCTCAAGCAATCCTCCTGACTCAGCCTCTTAAAGTGCTGGGATTACAAACGTGAGCCACCACACTAGGCCAAGAACATTCTCTGAGGACTTAAATCATTTTTCTATTTGAAAGCAGAATGACTTCGTATTTGATATGGGGAAAGGCAAGACATAAATGTGTTAGAAGACGTTTCTGTCTTCTCTTGGAAGACCAACTCATCCTGTCACTGATTACTGTGTGACTTTGAGCTAAATTATAACACATTAATAAATACAGAAGAAAATAATGAGCAGTGCCACATCGCTTGCATTTTTTAAAGCAAGGACCACCCTAATTGACAGTGAGATCTTTATATTAATTTTCCCATTTAAAATAGATAATATTCAGTGTCCAGTGAAGAAAGAATTACGGGGTAAATTATGAGATAGTAATAGGAATACTATTACTATTAATGGTAAAAAAATGTCTGAGCTATGCTGTTGGAATAGTAAGAGTAGAAATAAGTAAAATTAAGTATTTACAAGGTTTAAAGTATTTTGGAGTTTTGTTTCCTTTTTGAAAAACAAAATGCTTTTTAAACGTTCATTGCCTATATTACTAAATAGTTTTAAGTTGTACATTCAGGTTCAGCTCCCCTTTTTTGAGTACCCGCCATTTATGTTAAGTCTATTACTGGGTTCTTTAACAGATATAATTGCATTTGGTCCTCATGAAGCCTCTGTGAGACAAACATTTTCCCCATTTTACAGCTGAGATGACTGAGAAATTAAGAGAACCACAACTGAACTTTCTGCATGGTCCTTTGAGGTCATTTTTCTGAAAAGCAAGTGCTAACTTTTAATAGTGTCTTCAGCCTTTCCCTCAAGCAACAGCGTATGACTAAGTCAAGACGGCAGAACTAAATATGGGTTTATGTTACCATAATTTCAGACTAATGGCTACTGCTTTGTGTTCTGGTCATCTATTACATAAATATTTAATATTGAGCACATAATTTGGCTTGATGACAGCAAATTTCCTGGAGTTTCCATGATAAACCAGAAAGACTTTTTTTCCCCCACCGGTATGTTAAAATACAGAGAAATAAATTAGGAGATGGTAAGCTATAGCTTTCTAGTCATCTTAAGTTTACCTAATTAAAGCACTTTAAAATAAATTCATTCCATCCAAATTTAGCAGCCATCTATTGCAAAGTTTGCTTACTTTTTCCATGGCATTTAAATATACAGAAGCCTTTAAAAAAAAAAAAAAAAGCATTTTTTAGTAGGTAAGTGTCAGTCACTTTCTTAAACTAGCCTGTCCTAGACCAACACACCAGTTCTACTTTCAAAACAAAACATACCATTTAATAGTAAAAATAAACAGTCTGTCTTCTCACTAATGAATTTGCTGTCTACATTTCTATAGATGTGGCCATGTGTTTTCCCAGGAAAACTGGCTTGAACTCAAACTAAGATAACTACTAAGATCCATTTAGACAAAGTGGGCTATAAACATGAGAAATCTCCCACCCCCTATTCTGTGTTTGGTTAGTTTTGCTGCTCTCATACGTTCTAGCAATGTACCATTCTGTTCTCCCTTTTACTCCAGGGAGCCTCATTTGGCATATAGTTAGGCATACACGTACACCTTTGAAAACAGTCAGTGCAGTTCCACAGTTATTAAGAACCTGATGGGTGCTAGGCATTGCCTTATGAACTGAGAGGTACAAATATGAAAACTATATAAAAGTTCCTGCCCCAGATAACTACAATATAGAAGAACATTTGTTAGCTACCTTATAGGTGCTGTGTAGCAATCAGTTTTCTTAGTTTCAGGTGACAGAAACTAACTCTTGGTAACTTAAGTAGAATTTCTAGGAGGGCCAACGAATCTAACTTGGAGGTACGGTAAACAAAAACAAAGTCCTAAATTACACCACAGAGCTGGACATAGACCATAGCTTGCATCAGTGATATCGCTGATCTTGAACTGTATTTCCAGAACCAAAACCATGGCTGGCCCTTGCAACTAGATACCACTCCTTCTAGGGCCATCCTTCTTTCCAGAAGAGTCTTCTTTGCATTCTGGAGCTGGTGCATCTGTGTGGCAGAGCCTAGGCCATATGCCCATACCCTAGTTACAAGGAAGTCTGGGAAATAAATTATCTGGTACTTTATACACTTAACTAGTGAGAGGTCAGCTCTGTCTCACAAGATTGGAGCTTCTGTAAACCTAGGTGTGCAGTCAAGCACTAAGTGGCCAAAAACTTGTATCAGCAGCATTTTGAATAATCAGAGAAGATTCAACACAGGAGATGAGAACCAGGAAACAACCACCAAAAAAGAAATATGGTGAGTTTTGCCTTAATATCACAAAAAGATGAAAAAACAATGTGTTCCTAAACCAGTGTACAAACCCACAGTTAGTGAAAGGCTAGGTGATAGCTTATATTCTCAGAAGTTATAAAGTCCTAAAGAATGTAGCCTCTACTTGAGACCCGTTTTGTCTGTGCAGGTACAGGCAACATCATCTTTCTCTGTAAAGGGTCAGTATGATGTTTGGGAAAGCAACCTACATTTAGAGTCAAAGCCTTTTGTTCTTACCCTGCGCAGCCCTTAACCAGATGTGTGACCTGTAAGCAAGGAGTTCAGTTAGTATCCTCGTCTATAAAATGAGAAGGTTGAGGTAGGTGATCTTTAAAGTTCCCTCTTGGCTCTAAAATTCTATACTTTGTACATGATATGCCAGTGACAACTAACGTTTTTACTCAAGTTGATTGTATGTTTTGGAAGGCAAATAAATTATGAGCTTATTTTTTGATGACAGTACATTTTCATAAACCCAAAAGAATTAAATCTCCACCTCCCACTTAGTTTAGTTGTTTTGGGTTTTTTAAAACAATTTTATTTTCCCACACAGTACAGTTTAAGCATTCAAGTTGCAGCAGGGGAAATACTCATTGAATTTGTCATCATTATTTTTGGCTTCTATCTTTATGAGAGCCATTTTAGTTTTCTAGTTTCAATGATCTATGTTTTAGATTTTAAGCTACAGCATATTTTAACATTTGAACATTAAATTGCATTTGTCATAATGAATTAGAATCTTATGTTTCTTTCAAAAATAGCTTTATCTCAATATGAAATGCAAGATTCTTCACATTTATTATAAAGAGGAGAATTTTTGAGACATTCTGTATCCACTGGTCAGTTACTGTTTTGATTCAGTGATGGAAAATGGTAGCAAATTGTACATTTAAAGTAAACCGAAGAAATAACTTTATGCAGAGATAGAGATTGAAGTAGCCATTTGGAGATGAGAATTTTATCTCCATGCCTTCAAGAATGACCGTATGTAAACCAGGTCAGAAAAATAAAAATTACACCATATTTATTTTAATAGGACCATCTTAGAATACAAGACATAACACAAGAGAATTTATTTCTGGAATGACCTGAAGGAATTTATTATACAAACTGCCCCATCTAAAACATATTCCTATAATGTAGGCTCCAATAACAGGTTCCTAGAATTTTTTTTTTTTTTTTTTGGAGACATAGTTTCACTATGTCACCCAGACTGGAGTGCAGTGGTGTGGTCTTGGCTCACTGCAACCTTCGCCTCCCAGGTTCAATCCCTCCTGAATAGCTGGGATTACAGGTGCATGCCACCATGCCTGGCTAATTTTTGTATTAGTACAGATGGGAGTTTCACCATGTTGGCCAGGCTGGTCTCAAACTCCTGACCTCAAGTGAGCCACTCACCTCAGCCTCCCAAAGTGTTGGGATTACAGGCATGAGCCACAGCACCTGGCCGGTTCCAAGAAATTCTAATGTTTGTTCTGTTTTTAAGGAGAAAAATTATTAAACAACTTACCTCTAAACTATGGTCCTTTACTGATAAACACTACTGTTAAAAAATTCTTATGGTTAACATAATCTGATATTGTTACTTAAGTATTTGAGGAAATAGAGAAAAACTAGCTAGCATCCCTTATGACTGCATGTTTTTATATATTAAATACTAGTATCGAATTGCCTTCTACTGTCTTTTTCAGACTAAATAATATACACTTAAACCTTGCAAGCCTTGTCCTTTTTTATACTTCTTTTTTCTGGAACAGCTTTATTGAGTTATAATTCGTATACCATACATTTCACCCATTTAAAATCTATAACTCAGTGGTTTTTAGTACAATTTTAGAACATATCACCCCAAAAGAAACCCATCCCCATTAGCAGTGACTCCTCATTCACCCCTTTCCCCACCCCAGTAATGCTGAGCATCTTTTTATGTGTTGCCACTTATGTATCTTCTTTGGAGAACTGTCTATTCAAAACATTTGCCCATTTTTATTGGATAATTTATCTTTTTATTGAATTATAAAAATTGTATCTTCTAGGTACAAGTCACTTATGAGATATATGACTTGCAAATATTTTTACTCATTCTGTGGGTTTGTCTTTTCACTTTCTTGAGCAAACCTTATCTTGAGCAAGCCTTATTCTTAACTCTGGTTAAATTTTGGTTTTCTGAACATTCTGCTAAATTTTCTAAAGGTCTCCAGTTGTGGAGTAACCTGAAATGAATATTTTATTTTTTGAAAGTGGAACTAAACTCTAATTTAAGTCTATAATAGAAAATAGTAATTGCTATAGGAACTAACATTTTTTTTGGTTGTTTACCCTGTGCCAAGCATTGTGCTGAGTGCTTTGCAACACTAAAATATAGGGTTATTATTCCTGTTATATAGATGAAGAAACAGAGGCTTGAAGAAGTTAAGTTGCACAAAATCAAAAAGTGCTAATAAATGGTCAATTGGAATGACAATGCAGGTTATCTTTTTTACCAACTTTCACATTTTATATGGGATGTTTCTATTCCACTATTTTACTTTTTTTTTTTTTTTTTTTTTTGAGACGGAGTCTCGCTCTGTCCACCAGGCTGGAGTGCAGTGGCGCTATCTCGGCTCACTGCAAGCTCCGCCTCCCGGGTTCCCGCCATTCTCCTGCCTCAGCCTCCTGAGTAGCTGGGACTACAGGCGCCCGCCACGGCGCCCGGCTTTTTTTTTTTTTTTTTGTATTTTTAGTAGAGACGGGGTTTCACCGTGGTCTCGATCTCCTGACCTTGTGATCCGCCCGCCTCGGCCTCCCAAAGTGCTGGGATTACAGGCGTGAGCCACTGCGCCCGGCCACTATTTTACTTTTTAAGACAATATTATTTTACAGCCTCATTTCCCATCCACTACAATCCCTAGATTTTTTCAGGCATATTGGAACCTAATCATTCACTTCTGTCTCTGTAAAACTGGAATTTCTTGGTTTCTGAACCAGGAAATTTGATTGATTTCATAACCTTTTTATTTTTTGACCGTCCCTTCCAAATTGGCCCTTTTTAAACAAATTATAACAATTTTCAAAGCTAAAAAAATTGTAAAGGTAAACTTGCTATTAAAATGATTAAATGTATATTGTAGATCATTTTAAATGTCTTTTTGATTAGCCACTGTTAAGAATTTAGCTGATCTACTTCATTAAAATGTTATATTAGCTCAATGAATAATTACATGTTGCTATGTAACGAATTACCCCAAAATGTTAATGGCTTAAAGCAGCATTTTTTACTTCACGGTTTCTTTGGTTTAGGAATCCAAGAGTTTAGCAATGTGGTTCTGCTCTGGGTCTCTCATGAGGTTGAAGTCAGGCTGTTGGCTGGTGCTGTGGTCTCATTTTTGGGTAGGATCTATGTGCAAGCTCACTCATATGGTTGTTGGGAGGATTCAGTTCCTTGGAGCTTTCGGACTGAGACCTGCAATTCCTCACTGGCTGTTGGCCAGAGTTCTCCCTCAGTTCCTTGCCATATGTGCCTCTCTATGAGACAGCACATGACATGTCCTCTGGCTTCTGTCGCAATAGCAACACAAGAGAGTGTCCAAGATGGAAGCCATAGTATCTTTGTAACCTAATCTCAGAGTTGATATATCATCCCTTTTCCATATTCTACTCATTAGAAGCAAACTATTACATTCAGCCCACTCTCTATAGAAGGGAAATACCAAGGGTATGAACACCAAGATATGGGGCTTACTGAGGGCTATCTTAGAGGCTGCCTATCATACTCAGTGAATCTATTGTTTAATCATGGAGAATGCAAAAGTCATGGTGTTTTTATATAGAACATTGATATATAAAATTCCATCCTGCAAACAAGTGATAATTTTATCTGAAGATATATAAAGAAGTCTCCATCCTAAAATATGTGTATGTGTATATGTATTATCTTTAAAGCATCTTTAGTCTGCATATTCATTTGCTACTTATTAATCCATGTTATCAAGGGATAGCATTAAAGTTGTAAGACACAATTAGAATAGAAAATTTTATGTGTAACTTTATGTTTTCCCCTTGACTTATAAAGATTGCTGTTGAATTTTAGTATTGGAAAACTTTGGCCAATGTAAAGATGATTTTAATTTAAACATGTATAACATACAAAAGAATATTTTTTCTTCTTAAATCATACTTTAGAATTCAACTGTAATGTACCAAAATAAGAGATCCTGAATGGACTTTAATTCATTTGTTCAGCAAGGCTTATTGAGTTATTCTTCTAACTCATCATGAGTTACACTCATAATAAAAGCCTGCACTCCTAATTTTGGTCTCCCATAGCTCAATGGATCTCTATCTGTCTTTCCAATTTCATTTCCTATTGCCATCTCCCTTAACCTTCCACTCCAGCACAGTTTTTCTTGCTCTTCCCCATGTTGACGCTCCTGCATGCCTCAGGGCTTTTCCATCTTTCTAAAAACCTCTTACCCAGATGGTTACATGGCTCACTTCACTTCATTTACTTCTCTGCTCCAACATCACTACGATAAAGAAGCATCCTACCACCACTCTTCACAATACAGCAGGGACCATCAAAAAGCAAGAGACACAATAAAAATGATAGTTGAAAAGATTCATCTCATGACAGTGTACAAGATAACTTGTATGTAAACAGAGTCTGGATTAGACATGGATGTTCAGGGGCCACAATTAGGAACTTCCACATTCATTCAGGTGTGAATTGATAATGATCTGGTTATGATCATTATCTGGTTGAGCATGAGTAAAGCTACATAAACATTCTCCCAAAACCAGATCTTCCCTCAGATTTGTAATGCTGGTAGATTGTTGCCACTTTCTTCCATCCTCCTCTAACAGAAGAGCCATTTCAGAACCAAAACTTTGTAAAGAAAAGTTTGAAAAAAAATAAGAAGCAACAAAGAAGTACCAGGAAATGCTTAGGTTTTAGGACTAGAAACCACGATGCAGTAGGGGCTCTGCAAGAGGAAGGAGTGAGTGCTTCAAAGTGACATAGCAGCTGTGTGCTATTGTGCCTGAGACTCCTTCCAATCCTAGATGTTTCCTAGTGGTGTTGGCAAAGCTTCTGTTGGCTATACCACATTCTTTCCCAATGCCCTTTTAGAGAAAGTGTATGGCCAACTCCCTCTGTGTAAAGTCCCATAATTCTCAGAATCCTGGGTTCAACTGTAAGTTTCTTCCATAGCAGTTACCATTTGAGTGTTTCTGCTTCTTCTAAACTCCCTTCTAATTGTTTTTCCTCTTGTTTTTAAGCTAGTGATTTTTTCCCCCTGTATTTTACACATGCTTATGGAAAGAACAGATATGTTTTCATGGCACTTAGCATGTTATAAATGCATTGTTTTCCATGGAGTAAGATCATTCTATCACTGAGAGCATTGAATCCATGTTCCTAAGGTAACCCATGTTCTCCTAGAAACAGGGGAAGAGTCATGACCAACTTTCACATTCTCTGCTTTGTTCTAGGGGCATCACCCATTGTGATAACCACTCCCAAGAAGTTTCCTCCCCAAAACAGAATTACTTCTCTCCCTACTCTTGATTCAAGTGACCTTTCATTATAGATAATCTGGTTTTATAGAGAAATCTAGTAGGTACTGCACTCAGTTGTAAAGAAAGACAGATGCAAATGGGTTTCAGTAATTGGTACAACATTGTCACAAAGCTCTTTAGATTATTAGCAAGTACTTATAAACTAGGTGGAATATTTTTTATTCCATTTGTTAATAAGAATGCCCTAATCCTCTTTACACACTTGAAAATATCCAGGGAGTGCAGAGAGAGACAGACAGAGAGTTAGACTTGTATATAATCATGGACTTTTGAGATAGGTAGGTATAGATGTTCCTGTAAACTAAGTGTTTGTAGCCCCCCAAAATTTATATGTCGAAATCCCTACCATACTGTGATATGGAGCCTTTGGTAGGTGATTAGGTCGTGAGGACAGAGCCCTCATGCATGGGATTAGTGTTCTTATAAAATAGGCCCTGGAGAGCTTCCTCACACCTTCTGCCATTTGAAGACACAGTAAGAAGATGAATATCTGTGAACCAGGAAGCGGACCCTCACCAGACATTAAATCTGCCAGTGCTTTGATCTAGTTTTTCCCAGCCTCCAGACTGTGAGGAATAAATTTCTGGTTTTTATAAGCCATCCTGTGTATACGGTTTGTCACAGCAACCTGAACAGACAGAGACAAGTGTAATCCCATCTCTTCCTTAGCTGTATTATTAGGTCGGTGCAAAAGTAATTGCTGTTGTGCCATAATGTTGACCTAATATTTGCTCACTTTTTTCTGTTGTAATTTTCTCATATGAGATTGTAGGAAATAATGCTTTTAATGCTTTAAATTTCCTTTATAAATGTTATAAATTTATTTCTATTACTGCTCCAGAATCTGTGCTTTTCAATTATTGGTTCTAATTCAGTATTTTTAGGGCTCAGAGAAAAAGCCTTAATGCCGTCCTCACGTGGTAGGCTACCAGATCTTTGAAGATGGCCATTTTGTATCCCACATCTTCTCCACATCTGCTCGTAGAAATACAGTTTCTTCATCTGCTCCCTTATGGTCTAGGTTCAAAGCAACCCAGAATGGAACGCAACACTACTACTTATGTGTTAATTAGCAGGTGGAGAATGGAACTATCACCTTTTTTGTTGTGCTCTTAACACAACCTTAGTTGGCATGAATTTGATGAACAGTTATATTTCACCTTTGACTTGTAAAACTTACACTTGACTAAAACCTACAGATGTTTTTCTTTTTAAATTTTTTTAATTTTTAATTTTTGTGGGTACGTAGTAGATGTATATATTTATGGGGTACGTGACATGTTTTGATACAGGTATGCAACATGAAATAATTACATCATGAAGAATGGGGTATCCATCCCTTCAAGGATTTATCCATTGAGTTGCAAACAATCCAATTATTATACTCTTTAAGTTACTTTAAAATGTTACAGATGTTTTTCAAACATGTCTCTGTTCTACCCTATCTCTCTCATCATATATTTGTATGGGATTTTACATTTTGACATATTAAATTTCATCTTGTTGGAGTGTGCTCATTTTCTTCTTACCTATCAAGCTGTTTTGGGACCCTAATTATGACAGTAAATGACTTGGCTGTGCACTTAATCAGCATGTGTTTAATATCCACACTCAAATTTTTATAAATATGTAACAGGAATGAAAATTTATACCTCCAAACCCACTCTAATCCCTGAACTCCAAATGCATGTAACCAACTGCCTGTTAAATATCTTCACTTAGATGATTCCTGTCAGTTCACACTTAACCAAACTGATTTTCACCCTCAACCTTCTCCTGTAGTCTTCTCTTCCTGGTCACAGTAAAGCATATCCATCCTTCACTTTGTACAGCCAAAAACTTTCCTTGCAGTCATCCTTGACCCCTTTTGTTTCCTTGCACATCCCGTATCTAATCCCTCAGCAAACTCTACTGGCTCTACTCCAAAATGCATCCTGAGTCATACCTCTCTTACTTCTTACCTTCTTGCACTACCACTTTGGACCAAACCATCAGAAATAGATTCCTAACATTTTCTGTATTTACCCTTGCATTCTTTAGTCTGTCTAAAACATTGATGTTAGAGTGATCCTGTTAAGACTTAAATCATGTCACTCCTACTAAAAATACAAAAATTGACCAGGTGTGTTGAGGCACGCCTTTAGTCAGTCCCAGCTACTCAGGAGGCTGAGGTGGGAGAATCACATGAACCCGGGAGGTGGAGGTTGCATTAAGCAGAGATTGCGCCACTGCACTCCAGCCTGGGCAACAGAGTGAGACTCCCTCTCAATTAAAAAAAAAAAAAAATCACTTTAATGCCTTTTATCTCTGGTTACTTCAGCACCATAATTACCATAAATAATTCATCTCTGTTGGAATAGTTGTATCCTGTTAAAATTCATATGTTGAAATCTCTTCACTAATGTAATGATATGAAAATCAGCCTTTTGGGGGGTTATTAGGTCATGAAGGCAGAGCCCTCACGAATGGAATTACTGCTCTTATAAGAAGACAAAGGACTTTGCAGGGACATGAATGAAGCTGGAAACCATCCTTCTCAGCAAACTAACACAGGAACAGAAAACCAAACACCGCATGTTCTCACTCATAAGTGAGAGTTGAACAATGAGAACACATGGACACAGGAAGGGGAACATCACACATCGGGGCCTGTCAGGGGGTGGGGGACAAGGTGAGGGAGAGCGTTAGGAGAAATACCTAATGTAGATGACAGGTTGATGGGTACAGCAAACCACCATGGCACATGTGTACCTAGATAATAAACCTACACGTTCTGCACATGTATCCCAGAACTTAAAGTATAATAATAATAATAATAAATGTCACTCCTCTGTTGAAAACTTACCAGTAGCTTTCCATCTCACTCAGAGTCAAAGCTAAAGCCCTGACAATTGCCTGCACAACTCTACATAGTTCTGCCTCCCTTTCGCACACATGTACACAAACACACTTGCTTTTCTGACCTCATTTTCTAGCCTTCTACCCTTGCTTCCTCCTTTGCATGCACAGAGTCCTCTTTGCTGTCCCCTGAACATGCCAGGCACACTCCCACCTCAGGGCCTTTGCATCTACTGTTTGCCTGCCTAGAGTGCACTTTCTTCATCCCATTCACTGTCTGTGAATCTTTCACATGAAACCTTCTGCTCTCATTTTTGTTTAAGGTATTATATGAGACTCTGTGCTACTAATAGAAATTACGGGGCTCTTTTGGCTAGTGTCAAGTATAGATTTGCCTTTTGGACTCACATAACTGAATATGTTAGAATTACATCTAAAGAAATAATTGCCTATAAATGGAGTATTGTGTGTGAGGAGTTAAGAGTCCTCCCCCATCTCCTTTCCTACTAAATGTTAGTGATTTTCACAGTATCAGAGATATCCCTTTGAATATCAGAGAAACATAAAAGCATGAAGATTTTCAAGGAAATGGTCATATTTTTCAGATGAGAAAAGTTCACGAAAGATTTTACCCATTGGTGCCAAAAATGTAAGGCAGGCAAGCAGTTAGTAGAAGAAAGTTGTCACACTGTAACAAATATTTTTTTTTTAAGTTGTAGGCACTGATTTCCAAATGAGTTCTGTAAACCACCACTATTTCCATTTGTAGTGTAGCAATAGGTTGTGATACTAACCTTAAAGATCTCAAGTTTAACAGCTTATTATGAGGAAAGCTGCCATTCCTTTAAAAAGGTGAGTTTCAATTATCTTTTTAAAGAGAGAATTACTCCTTTATAAAAATGTAACTACTTCATACTGTATTTCAGAAGTCTTGCTTTTTAGTAAAGCTTTTCATTGCAGTGGGTTTGATAGTAATAGTGCTCACTTTAAAAAAATTCCCTAAGTTTTAGTTTCCCGTCCCGTCACCAGCTCACTTTTCTGGGACCCTATTTAGCACAACTCCTTGAAAGACTCATCTAGACTTGCTGTTCCCTCCTTCTGTCCTGCTGTTCTCTCTTTAACCCACTCCAAATAGGCTTTCATCTCATCACTCCACTGAAACTACTCACCAAAGTTTCCATCACCATCATGCTACCATATTATCTTCTCCATCCTCATCTTATTCCCAGCAACATTTGACATCACCTTGGAACACTTTATTTACTTGATTTCCACTGAGACCTCTTGTCTAGTTTTGTTTTTCATCTTATTTCATTAGCTGCTAGTTCTCAGTCTCATTTGACTCTGTCTCTTCTTCCAAACCCTATACATGGAAATATCCCAAGGCCTAGACCCTCTAGTCTTTTGCCTAGGTGATCTTTTTTTTTTTTTTTAAATTATTATTATACTTTAAGTTCCAGGGTACATGTGTGCAACGTGCAGGTTTGTTACATATGTATACATGTGCCGTGTTGGTTTGCTGCACCTGTTAACTTGTCATTTACATTAGGTGGTCTTATTCAATCACATGGTATATAAATTACAACATAGTTTAGGCTGTTATGACAGAGGCCCCAGAATGCAGGTGCCTAAACAAGATGAAAGTTGATTTCTTTTTCCTGTAAAAGTGTGGGAGGTGGTCCAAGACTGATGGGATAGCTTGTTAGTACTGGAGACCCACGCTCTTTCTTTCCTGCACTCTGCTGTTCTCAACATGCTGCCTCCATCTCCTGGTCCCAGGTGGCTGCTCCAGCCCCTGCATCCTGTCAGTATTCTAACCAGCAGGAAGAAGAAAATAGGAAGTGAAGAACATATCCCTTCCCTTTAGGACTCAGAAGTTAAACATGTTTCATCTGCTCTCATTTCATTGGCCAGAACTGAGTCACATGATGATAACTTGTTGAAGACAATTTAGCAAACGTAGTCTTTAGGTAGGTAGCTATGGCTTCCAGCTAAAATGGAGCAGTTCTTTTGCTAGAGGAAAAAGAAAGTGATGGATTTTGGAGGACAGGGAGCAGTTTCTGCCACACATGGCTTTAAATATTATCTGTGAGCTAATGTCTCCCAGATTTGTAGCTATTTGCTGAGTTCAGGACTCTTTCCTCAGCTGCCTCCCTAACATTCTCGAACACCTGCATGTTCAAAATTGAACTCTTCACTTTTCTTCCCAAACTCCTACCCATCTTAGGTCTCCCAGGTGCTCATGCCAGAAACTTAGAACAATCTTGATTCCTCGCCTTCTCTTTCATCCACCTCTGATCCATCTGCCAATCCTATTAACTTTAGCTTCAAAATGGATTCCAAGTCCAACCACTTCTCTTCAGATCTGTCTTCCACATTATCACCAGTGACTTATTTTAATAAAATACATATCCCATCCTGTTTCTCACTTCCTTAAAACCTTCCTCTGTCTCCTCATTGCCTTTGGGATAAATTCTAAACTCTATGTGAACCACCTCTTTCTATCTCTCCAGCCTCATTTTCCCACTTTCCACTCACATTTTGTATTTCAGTACTGCCTGGCACAACATACCTCATGACTTGATGTATTTACTAATGCTTATCCCTCTCTAGAATTTCCCCCACCTCAGACCTGGCTGAAGAATCCTTTAGTCTCAAGTGTCACCTCCTTCAGGTCTTTTTTTTTTTTTTTTTTTTGAGATGGAGTCTCCCTCTGTTGCCCAGGCTGGAGTGCAGTGGCGCAATCTTGGCTCACTGCAACCTCTGCCTCCTGGGTTCAAGCAATTCTTCTGCCTCAGCCTCCTGAGTAGCTGGGAGTGCAGGCGTGTGCCACCATGCCCAGCTAATTTTTGTGTATTTTTTAGTAGAGACGGGCTTTCACCATGTTGGCCAGGATGGCCTTGATCTCTTGACCTTGTGATCCGCCCTCCTTGGCCTCCCAAAGTGCTGGGATTATAGGCATGAGCCACCGTGCCTGGCCAGAAAATCTTTTTTGTCACCTCTCCACATCCCCAGGCTAAGTAGGCACCTTCCTCTTTATTCTCGTTGAACGATATGCATACCTGTATCACACCTATCCTGGATGATGTCAATTTACATAGCTGCCTCTTTTCCTAGATGGCAAACGCCTTGGTCGGGGGCAAGGTCTTACTCATCTTTCAGTGCCCAACACATAATAGCTGCTAAGTAAATATTTATGTAATTGAATCATATTGATGATAGGAACAAACTCCCATTAGGAGAGCATCACCTCTGCCTTACATATCTGAGAAAAGGCCTTGTTTATTGTACCCTATCAACTGAATCTGCTGTGCTATATATAAATTGGGTATTTTTAGTCCCTGCTTAAAAAATAAAGGTTAAATTGAACATATTCGTTGCTCTGTTAAGATTACATAATGCCTGATAGTGCAAAAATATGGGTGTTGACTGAACTTTACAGTTGTCTGGGGTTTGTGAGGCCCAGCTGTAGTCTAGGTAGCTTTGTGTAGTGTAAAAGTAACAAGTCACTGTTGGTCTGTGGAAGAAGTTGTGTGGACTTAGACTTGCCTTCTCTGCTTTAAAATCTTGGTTTTTAAAAAATCCCAAGAAAGGCTGGGCGCGGTGGCTCAAGCCTGTAATCCCAGCACTTTGGGAGGCCGAGACGGGTGGATCACGAGGTCAGGAGATCGAAACCATCCTGGCTAACACGGTGAAACCCCGTCTCTACTAAAAATACAAAAACTAGCCGGGCGAGGTGGCAGGCGCCTGTAGTCCCAGCTACTTGGGAGGCTGAGGCAGGAGAATGGCGTAAACCCGGAAGGCGGAGCTTGCAGTGAGCTGAGATCCGGCCACCGCACTCCAGTCCGAGCGACAGAGTGAGACTCCGCCTAAAAAAAAAAAAAAAAAAAAAAAAATCCCAAGAAAGGTAGGTTCTTTTAAGAAAGTTTAAGGCCTGCATTTGCTATCATAAACCAACCCAGTTTTCCCAGTTTTCAGTTCTTTAGCCGGGCTCCCTTAGAGATGAATGGTGACCCATATGAACTGCATGGCGGTTCTGGTTGTTTTCAGTCAGGAGGAGCCCCAAGGTTTTTATTAAAAAGCCCAGAAAGAAGAGATGTCAAGGATTCTGGTGAGAAGTGCTGTTATAAGAAGCAGGTTAGGATAACTTGTCTTAAAAATGAAAAAGGGATGAGAAACTTGCCAAATTTTTAGTGCTTTCTTAGCACTAAATGATGACTTAAGGAAAGTTTAGTCCTTGCCAAATTTTCCCCTTTGGAACCGTTCCCACTGTGTGATAGAGATCTGCCGCTGCGAGCTTGTCATCATTCTCACCCTTTGTCTTCTTTGTCTTCTTCGGTCACGTCCTCCTCCTCTTTCTCTTCTTTATCTTTTTTTCTTTTTTTTTTTTTCACTAACTCATAGAACTGAAATGACTCTGGGTAATGTTTTCAAAATAAAGCTACGTTGTTTCCAATACAACAGCTTTCTCTGGGTTCTTTCACTTCCTCCTTAATGTAAGTCTTAGTCACACTTGTATTAACAGTAGAAACACTCTGCAGTATCTCATTTCATACAGTGGTGTTACAAGCGTTAACTCCTCAGCCCTCACACCACCACAGGAAAACAGCAGCCATTGTTAACCCCCATCCATTGGGGAGATGAAGAAAATGAGCAAACTATGAAGAATGCAGTTTATTTCTTCTCCATAAGACTGTGAGGCAGTGGAAGGTAAGGGCTAGACCCCAGGATGGCTGATTCCTAGGGCTCTTTCCTGTGATCCAGAATGCAATGACACCTTTCAGTTCTTGCTGTATTGAGAGGTATGTGTGCATGTGATAGGGATAGTACCTGACATTATTAACTCTTGCAACCACCCTATGGGTTAGGTATTAACATCCCCATGTCATAGATGAAGTCTGTAATTCCAAAGCCTGATGTCTCTCCACTGTGCCACACACACTGACTCCACACAATAACAATTACTCCCATTTTATATCACTTGACATCCTGAAAGGCCTTCACAAACGTCATCATATTTAATCCTTAAGAACTTTGGAAATATGAGTGATTACCACATACTTTGAAATAAGCAAGTCACTAATCAAAGTGATCTTATGAAAATTTAAGTCCATTCATGATGCGACTGCTCAAACCTTCCAACTGTGTCACATCTATCTAGGATAAAGGCCCAAATCTGTATGACCTGTGATATGATTTGGCTGTGTCCCCAACCAAAACATCATTATTTTTTTTTGAGACAGAGCCTCACTCTGTCACCCAGGCTGGAGTACTGAGGCGTGATCTCAGGTCACTGCAACCTCCGCCTCCAGGGTTCAAGCAATTCTCCAGCCTCAGTCTCCCGAGTAGCTGGGATTACAGGCACGCACCATGACACCCGGCTAATTTTTGTGTTTTTAATAGAGGTGGGGTTTCACCATGTTGGCCATGCTGGTCACGATTTCCTGACCTCATGATCCGCCCGCTTCGGCCTCCCAAAGTGCTGGAATTACAGGCATGAGCCATCACACCCAGCCCCAAGACCTCATCTTCAATTATAATTCCCACATGTCAAGGTTGGGACCAGGGTGGAGGTAATTGGATCATGGGGGCAGTTTCCCCCATGCAGTTCTCATGATAGTGAGTCTCACGAGATCTGATGGTTTTATAAGCATCTGGCATTTCTTCTGCTTGTACTCACTCAGTCCTGCCCCCTTGTGAAAAGGGTGCCTGCTTCCGCTTTGCCTTCTGCCATGATTGTAAGTTTCCTGAGGCCTCCCCAGCAATGTGAAACTTTGAGTCAATTAAACATCTTTCCTTTATAAATGACCCAGTCTCGGGTATTTCTTCATAACAGTGTGAGAACGGACTAATACAACCTGTAAGGTCCGCTGGTTTCTTCTCCAGCCTCATTGCCTCCTACTCCTCCCTTGATTCTCTCTCCTTCAGTCACACTGGTCCTCTTACTATTCCTCAGATACTCAGGGGACGCTCCTGCCTCAGGGCCTCTATACCTGCTGTTCCCCCTATCTGTAATGCCCTCTCCCCAGACACCTGCTTGACTAGCTCCCTCAGTTCTGCCAGGTCTTAAACAAAAAATCACCTTTTCACACACACAGAAAAGCCATCTTGCTGTTCAGGACTTCCCAGACCACTCTTTCCAAAATTCCAGTCTAGCCCTAACATTTCATATCCACCTTCCATGCTTTAGTTTTATCCTTAGTCTTTATCATTTTCAAACATACTGTATATTTACTTACTTCTCTTGCTTACTGTCTGCTCACTAGAATGTGAATGCTGGGAGGGTAGGGCTTTCATCTGTTTTGTTGTTCACTTCTCCACTCCAGCACCTGTAACATGCTAGGCACATAGCAGGCACTCAATAAATATTTGATGAATGAAAACAGATTAGAAAATAGAAAGTCAAAGAAACTAAGTGAGTTTCCCCAAAATGATATGGTGTAGTAGCATCAGAGCTAAAACCAAGACTGGTCTTCTGATCCACATGCAGTTTGGAGCCCAGTTAGGCCAGAATCAGAAAAAGTAAGTAACGTTCTGAAATAAAACTCAGCTAAATAAGGTACTTTTATGTAATTTGCACTTTTAAAATAATTTTTTCATTAGTTACTATATCATAGAGGATGAAGAGCAGTCCTTCCCTTGGACTGTCTCCAAGCAGAGGAATAATGAGAGTAAGTTACAGAACTTAAAATAAACCCAGGTGTTTCTGGACCTCAGATTCTTCATGTCCACAATGAAGGGACTATGTCATTTCAGAGCTCTTCACAGCTCTAATCTTGAATCCATCTCATGGATGAATGAAATGCCTGGTTTTCTTTGTAATTTGTTCAGTTCTATGCATACAAGGTATGCAGTTTGTTCTGTAGATAAACTACACATGGGTATTTCTGAAACTCTCCTTTTATCATCATTACCATCTGTTTGATTCTTTCCCCTACATTTGTGCAAAACATAGGCTTGTCATCTCACTGTGTTATATAGCAGGATCAGCAAGCATGTCAAGGATCTGATCTCATGCAGCCTCTGCTGCAAGGAAGCTCTCACCACTGCCTCCTCAGAGTTATCCAATGGGCAAATAAACCAGAAGGCAGGACCACTTAAGGCCGGAGAACTAAGTAAGCAATAATGGTGTCTGGTGATCAGGAAAGGAAGTGTTTGTACAACATGGCCTAGCACTCTTTGCCACTCTGAATTAAATCTGCATGTAGTAATCAGACCTAAAAGAAGTGCACCAATAAGTCAGGCCACTGGTTATCCAGCTCTGTACAAGTTTTGGTAAAGAAGGTTAAATGCAGTGTTTGGCATTGTATCTCAGCCTGGTTCATTTCTTCGTTAAAAATTCCCTCTGTAAAGAGTAAAATACAGTTATCTTGAGGTGGTGTCCATATCCTTAAGAATAGGAGGCACCGCCCCAAGCTCCTTTACACATACTAGCTCTTAAATACACAACTTGAGTAAGATTTATAATTCTCATTTCTATTATATGCTGCACATGGCTTATGATAAAGTGAACCTGCAAATGATGGCAAGATAGAACAAGTCTGCAGAAGTAAGAATGGCAAGTTAATTACAGAAGTTGGGATCCTATCAGTAATTTAAACCAAAGCATTTATTTGAAAACAAAATAAAACAAAACACCAATGCCCTCAGTCACCCTCTTCTTATTCCATTCCCATTTGCTCCAGAAGGAATTAATCTCTTTATTTCTCCTTACCCTTAAGCACTTTTATATATCTGCACTTGGGTTAAAGGCAGTTCTATTAATTTCTTTGTTTGGACAGAAATTTCCTTAATTTACTATAATCATTACTGCTGTCACTATGCCAGTCCAGTATGTTTGGACTTCACAGATAAGTCTTGCAGTTTCCAAAACACCATCCCATCCTTACTGTGTTTATTCTTGAATGACTTTTCACTGGGAGATAGTATAATTATCTTTTACAATATAACTACAAATGGGATCCTAATAACAAGTTTACTGTTTGTTAATTTGTGTTAGTTATAGGCGTACTGTTATATTTTCCTGTAATATTTCATATCTGGTCTTGTGAACTGTTACTAGTATTTTTCTTCCATGTGTATTTTACCTACCAACTTGATTGTGAACTGCTTAAAGATAGAAACTGTGTTGTGTAAGCATTTCACGCATGCTAGCTCAATGAATGATCACAAATAATTGGGAATTTGGTTAGACATCTCATCTGAACAGTCCCTGCCCTGATACTACCCTGGAACATTCATCCCTTGGCCACCTGCTTTGATGAGCACGTGTCTGTGTCTCCCACTTAAGTACTTACATAAGATGCTACTGAGTATCTGACTTCAGACCTACAGAGTCTGTTTTTTTGTTGGTTTGTTTGTTTTTTGAGACAGGGTCTCAGTCTGCTACCCAGGCTACAGTGCAGTGGCTAGACCTCAGCTTTCTGCACCCTCAATCTCCCAGGCTCAGGTGTTAGCCTCCTGAGTAGTTGGGAATACAGACACAAACCATCATGCCCAGCGAATTTTTGCATTTTTCATAGAGACAGGATTACTCCATGTTGCCCCGGCTGCTCTCGAACTCCTGGGCTCAAGCAATCTGCCTGCTTTGGCCTCCCAAAGTGCTGGGATTACAGGCGTGAGCCACTAGACCTGGCCCCTGCAGAGTCTTTATCAAACAGGAGTGAATATTAGGAGGAGACTGGGGAAGAATTCTCTTTGATTTTAACCCTGGTGTTAACACTTCAGCGATACAACTATGGATCCTCCAGGAAGACTATGTTTTTGCTGTATCAGTGCCACCTATTAGGAATTGTTCCATAAGAGAGCATGAGAAACTCTCTGGAGTTCAAAAAGTCAAAATGACATCCTTGCTAAAAAATCTCTTTATGGTTTGAGTTCCATAGTTACAACCAGGAATCTCTGGGAATTTGGTCTCCAAGCTATTCTCAGAGCATGTGTTGCATACATTCTGCAAGGCCCTTGGGGGATGGAGCAGGCCTAGTTTTCGGTTTTCAGCAGGGTTTGTTATCTTCACAGTCAAATGGAACACTGGAATGTGATATTTACTCAATTTTGCTCATTTTTCATTCAGTATTCATAATTTTTAATGTGGCAGGTCTTCTAAAAAACCAACAAAAAAGCTCTGATTTTGTGAATTTAGTTTCTATAACAAATGAGAGCAAGAAACTTCTCACCCCTGAACTCCATCCCTGGCTGTTATCCTTCACTCTGTGTTCTTACTCTTTCCTAAGTAAATAAGATACAACATTTATTGATCACAGCATTTTATGGTTAATTCACTTTTCAATTTTCTAAAATACCATTTGGTTTCTTACCTACAGGGCTATAATACCAGAATTCACTCAGTATATGTGTAAGAATTACTGCTTCCATTTTCTGAAAGAAATAGAAATAGGACTAAGAGCAGTGATTTCCTTGTGTTAAAGAAAAATTATTCATGACACTGTTGAAGACAATAGAGAGGACTTTATTCAAGGGAGGCTATGTGAACAATACAAGGATTACTGCAGTGGAGTCTTGCAGTGGGGGAGAGAGATTGGACTGGAGTCTGACTCCGACAAGGACAAGTAGAGATTTATAGCCAAGGAGCAGGGTGTGGGGGTCAGTAGATGGAAAATTACTAAGTGGAAACGTCAAAGGTAAGGGAGATTCTTGCTAGACCAACTCAGCAGAATTCTTGCTGAAGGCAGGCCAGGATGATTAGATGTCGAGGGTAATCAGATACCAAGGGTGGAAGATTTTTGTTAAACTTTAGCCGGATTCTTGCTCAAAATGGATTCTATAAGGACAGAGAAGGAAGCCCAAGGTCAGGCCCATTTGAGCAGGGGGCTCAGGGAAGTCTGATTAGAGTTAGTTTAAGGAGAGTCTTTGTCACCTGCTAAAAAGAAGAATTCGTTTTTATGGCTCAGAATAATAGTGTAATCATAGCAAGAGATGACTTGTCTACATCCATTTTATAATAATTCAGAAATCTTGATAATTTCTTAAAAAATAGAAGCATTTATCAGAGTCATAAATGTTGCTGTTTATATGCTTAAGTAGTAGTATATCAGAATTAACAGAATGGAACAATTATTTAATGTGCAGGATAGTATATTCCAAATTATTTCATATTATGGAAATCAAAAATATTCCGTAGTCCTTAAGCCATGTCCTTTTTTTTTTTTTGAGGCAGAGTTTTGCTCTTCTTGCCCAGGCTGGAGTGCAACTGCATGATCTCGGCTCACTACCACCTCTGCCTCCTGGGTTCAGGCGATTCTCCTGCCTCAGCCTCCTGAGTAGCTGTGATTATAGGCGTGCACCACCACATCTGGCTAATTTTGTATTTTTAGTAGAGATGGGGGCTTCACCATGTTGGTCAGGCTGGTCTCGAACTCCTGACATCAAGTGATCCACCCCCCCTCAGCCTCCCAAAGTACCTTAAGCCATTCCTTTTGAGACTCTGAAGAAAGCGTACGTTCCTAATGTTTTTGGTTTGGATTATCAGTTCATGGCAGAGCAGTGCCTTAATTGTACTTGGTCGTGACCCCTACTAGCTGTTCAATCATGAATCCTCCAGTACTTTTTATCTGAATAATATGGAGGTCCTTTCTTCGTACTTTGTTAAACAACTTTTCTAGATTGGTTTCCAATAGTAGCAAAAGAGAAAATCCTTTAACCCATCTTTTCCAGAATTAATCTTTTCTGGTCACTTCATTTGCAAGAGTAAAGTGAATATTGAAAATACCGAGCTTCAGTCATTTATAAGAATTGTTTAAAGAAGGCAATCGTCAATTACTTTTTTCCCATGGTTGTATTGCTGAGAGTAGTATCTGTATTAGTCTCTTAAGCAAGATTTTAAAGAATCCTACTGTTGTCCCCACCTTTATTTTCAAAAGATAAACTTAAAATTTACATTTTTTTTTTTTGAGAAGGAGTCTCGCTCTGTCGCCCAGGCTGTACTGGCCGGATCTCAGCTCACTGCAAGCTCCACCTCCCGGGTTCACACCATTAAAATTTACATTTTTAAAAATTTTTTTAAAGGAAAATTTTAAATGACTCAACAGGCGATTAGATTCCATCTAAGGATGAGATTGAATTCGCGATCTCAGGTTCTCAACGTATAATTGGCCTTACCTATTGTTAATGAAACTTGCCTGCATGTAGGGCTGCATGTTGCAGAACTTAAATGGATCAGTAAAACTATTTATAAATCCAGACACCTTTATGAAGATGTTTCCTTGGTTTCACTTATGTAGGCCTACAAAATGATCAGTTGTAAGGAACTGAAGGAAGTAAACACTTGAATATACTCAAACGTCTAGGCTTTGCTGTACGTTATATGATTAAAAAGCAGCCAAGTTCAATGCAGACTGAGAACTGCTGACAGTGGAGAAAATGAGACCCAGCATGGCAAATAATGTTTCATACATTGACTTGTAAGCCTGGTCTCCACCCTGTACTCAACCCCACTCTCACCCTGTTTTGGAGGGGAAAGGAATTACCTAGTTAAAAACTGAATCTATAGGACAACCTGTCTCTCCTGAGGCAACTGACTTATGCTAATTCTTGCTTAGCTCAGTTTCTTGAGTTTAGCAGAGGAGATCACTGTCACCCACACCCTCTTTAAATCAGCCTCCTATGGGACCATTTCTACACAACAAAGGCCTCATTCATTCATTTATTCCAAAACATATTTATTGAGTGCCTTCTGTGTGTCAAGGACTAGGGCTTCAGTGGTGAATAAACAGATAAAAATGCCTGCCCATCAGGAACTGATATTCTAGTGTGATTACTGCTAGGAGTGTGTCTGAGTTGAATTGAGGCACAGAAGTAGATGTGTCTGAGAGGCCTCAGGAGTTTGGTAATGGGGCTGTCCAACCTGTTTCTTTGTCCTCCAACAGGCTTTATTACCTGTGTGGGTATGGTAGTAAGTCTGTTTTGTGTTCCTTTAAAGGAATACCTGAGGCTGGGTAATATATAAAGAAAAGAGGTTTATTTAGCTCACAGTTCTGCAGGCTGTACAAGAAGCATAGTGCCAGCATCTGTTTCTGGTGAGGGCCTCAGGCTGCCTCTATTCATGGCCAGAAGGTGAAGGGGAGCCTGTGTGTGCAGAAATCACATGATAAGAGAAGCAGCAAGAGAAAGAGGGAAGATACCAGACTCTTTTTAACAACCAGCTCCCATGGGAACTAATAAATCAAGAACTCGCTCACCCCTGAGGGAGGACATTAACCTCTTCATGAGAGATCAGCCCCATGACCCAAATACCTCCCATTAAGCCCCACCTCCAACATTAGAGATTAAATTCCAACATGAGATTTGGAGGGACAAATATCCAAATCATAGCAGGAAGAGACACTCCCTCCTATGAAAACACAAATTTGAAGAACAGTTGTCTTCAGTGTTATACAGACTGCTTTATGACTGCATATAAGAGAATTCTGTTTATAATTTGGTCTAAAATTATAATGTCATGTCAGACCTCAATCATTTTAACTTAAGGCAGTTATTCTAGCCTTTGAATACATTTTTCCCCTGAATATTCGTAGTGTTGTGTGACAACTATCGAAAATATTTTAAGATTCCATTTTATCAGTAAAACATATGCCAGACTTTTTAATAGGCAGAGAGTAATTTGGTAGTATCAGTCCTCTTATCCTTTAAAGTCCCTTCATGCTCTAGAATTTTAATTCAGTGATTCCTTGTAGAAGCTGAGCCTGCCCAACACAATGGGCAGAGATATTGCAGAGAATGCCATTTTGATACTCTGAGAAGAACATGTAATTCCCATCCCTTGATTTTAAATGCAATTAAAGAGCCATAGTTTTTCAGAAGAAAGAGTACTCTTCGGCCTAACGGGTAGTAATTGCAGAGGTTTGGTCCTTAATCTGTCTTCAGGGTAGTTATTTCGTGGTTACTAGATGTTATAGGGATGTGCTTCTGAACATTGGTTTAGTTTTTATGGTTCTTGAATTTCAGATTGTGACATAAAACAGTTTTCTAGTACCTGGTGCCAGTGATTTAATTATTAGAAGCCAGAAGTAATAGGCCATTCCTCATGTTGGCTGACGACCCCAGGCTAAACCTCCAAGCTGTATTTAGGATAGTGAATCGGGTTCCAGGGCTAGTTCACTCAGCCTTCAAAATGATTTTTTACCCCAACCCAGTCTTCTCATGGGCCCCTTTGTACACATACCTGAAGTTCACTTGTTTTCTGTTTTTGAGGCACTAATTGTAACTATGTAATCAGATGTCAGTTTGGTAGTCTAGAAACTCAATTTGAAGAAAATGAATAATAATTTTGTTAGTCATATTCTTTTTAATGGTGTTTCAGGAAGTGTTTGAGATCAATAAAAGGGTACTCTTTTATGTGATCTAACGAAGAAGCCTCCCACAGTTGTGGGCAGCATTTTTTGAAAAGAGTAGCCAGGTCCAGTGAAAAGCAAATCTAGTACCATTAGTCTTTGAACTTTAATGGAATTAGCCAGATTTCCTGAAATAGTCCTAGAAGACTATCAAAAGCCCTAGGGGAGCTAAACTTGATCGAAAATATTATAGGAACTTGATCATATGTAGCTTAGACCTCTGTAGCATAGGCTGCTAAATTTCCCAGGGGAGAAATGTCATCGGGTCACCTTTCAAAGAGTCATTGTTGATGGTTATGAATTCAAAAGATAAGCTTGAGGTTGAAGAGAAGTGACTTTGTGTTTTAGGGACAAAGTCTTAACAAAGTATTGTCTAAATTTGTATTTGAGGATATTAGAAATCCAGAAAACCACCATTTCAGGAACTATTCTGGGATGGCACTTTCTCAAGTTGGAGCCAAGAATGGTGGAATTCTCAGAAAGCAAAGGATTTCTTGATGACTTGACCAGCAAGTATTAGAGGACAGCCTTCTCAGTACTGAAGGTTGTGTTCTATATTTTCATTATCTGCTGGGTCCCAGGCACTGTGCTAGCTTTGGGTATGTAGTGGTGAACAAAACAGATGTTCTCCCTGAATTTATGGAGTGGATAATCTAGTGGGGGTGACACACATTATTAAATAAGCAAATAAGCCAAAGTTTAATTACACTTTGTAACAGATACTATGAAGGAAAAGAGCAGATATGATTTGGGGGTGCTACTAGAGTTTTGGTCATAAGAGAAGACCTAAGGAAATGCATTTGTTTGATGGTTTACCAGTATTTTAGATGTAATTTCTGCTTTCACAGAACTTTAGTAAGCTGCACAAGGGAAAAAAAACTCATCTTCTGTAATTCCTCCCAGTTTCTTAAGCCACTCAGCAAATGTTGACTACGGTTTTGTGGATCCATTTTGTGTTGTCCATTTTCCTTTAGGCAATCCTCCCTCTGTCTAATTTGGATTCAAAATCTAAATCTTTATGAGTCAGTAACAGTACCTGGCCATTACCAGTCTATAGTTAGTGCTCATATAATTGTTGGGTGAATTAGTGAAGGTTACAAATTGAGTGTGGTTTCTCAGTTAGAAGTGCTCTCCCAATTATCTGATGGAACCACAAACCTTCTCTTTTCCCATTATGCCCCTCCTTCTTAACACAAGTGTTCCCAGCATTCTCTCCCCAAGAGTAATACCCTATGGCCCCAGGGTTCCATCTATCTCTTTTCTACAGATAACTCCCAAACCTACAGATTCTAGCCCTGTTTTCTCTGCAGAGTATCAGTCCTCACCCCAATTGCTTACTGCTTGCCAGTCCTCTCCACTAAAATGTCCTCCTGAAAACTCAGACCTGTGTGTGCAACTCTTCTCCCTTTGCCTCCTTGGGTCTTTAGAGGTCACCTTCTCAGAGAGTCCTCCCCTGGTCCCTGCACTTAAAACTGCAAGCTACTCTCCATACTCACTCCTTAATCACCTTCCATGCTTTTTTTCCCCCATAACACTTATTCATCATTCTCCACACTTAACTGATTTTCTTTATTTTCTATATCCACCCTCTCACTCTCTTTTTTTTTTTTTTTTTTTTTGAGACGGAGTCTCGCTCTGTCACCTGGGCTGGAGTGCAGTGGCCGGATCTCAGCTCACTGCAAGCTCTGCCTCCCGGGTTTACGCTATTCTCCTGCCTCAGCCTCCTGAGTAGCTGGGACTAGGCGCCCGTCACCTCGCCCGGCTAGTTTTTTGTATTTTTTAGTAGAGACGGGGTTTCACCGTGTTAGCCAGGATGGTCTCGATCTCCTGACCTCGTGATCCGTCCGTCTCAGCCTCCCAAAGTGCTGGGATTACAGGCTTGAGCCACCGCGCCCGGCCTCACTCTCTTTTTTTTATAAGAATTAAGCTCCCTGAGGACAGGATTTTTTTTTTCTGTTTTGTTCACTGCTGTGTCCCCCAGTGCCTGTCATGTGGTAGGAATTCACTAAATGTTTATTGAATTAATGAATATTTAATGTTCAGGCATTATATATATATACATATATGTAATATATCATAATGCTTCTATTGCATTAGGAGACAGAACAAGTCAGATGTTTACACTGATCTGCACTGTCACTGTGAATGTAACAAATATGGACTGATCCAGGTGTTCTTGATGGTGACCCAGAGATCAAGAGCGTCTTTGACCATAGGTGATGTGATTTTCTGAAATGATACACAATTCTTGATTGAATTCAGACAAAAACAATACTCCCAGAAAAGTGGAATGGTGGTGAGAATGGATTCTGAAGCCATACTGCTTAGGTTTGAATCTCTCCGGCCATTTGCCAGCTGAGAGGCTAGTCACATGATGTCTCCATGTTTCATTTCCCCATCTACAAAATAGGAATAATAATAATTCTTCCTCATTTAGGAGCTTGTTACTAGAATTAGATGAGCAGTGTTTAGCACACAGAAACACTAAGTGTTTCTTAAGTAAATTATTATTCAGTAGTTTCATTCCTGGAAATTTAGGGTATATTAAACCCATGTAAAAGTACTTTGTATTTAATTGTAAAACAGTAAGCTTCTAGACTAATTTAGTAATAATCAAATTTCTTTTTAACCTGCATGAATTATATGAGATACAAGACAGTTGTCATATGGGACTATCCCTGTGTGTCACAGAACAACCAGCAGCCCTGGCCCCTGCTCACTAAATTTTAGTAATAACCTTCAATCATCATGACCACTTAGAGTGCCCTGGAAGGTTGGTGGTTTTTACATACACTGTTCTAGTGAGGCCCATACATTTGTTCTGTGACATCATTATAGATCATCTAACTAGACAAGCTCTCCTTATCTGAATCCTCATTGCCCAGTGTCCACAATACCCTTATCACAGTGAACAAATTCTGCTCTGTCACAGTTGAACTTGTGCTATCTCTTTTTTCCCCTCCCTGCCTTTGGACACTTCCCATCCTACATCTCTCCTGTCAGAGGAACTGTTTTTAATTTATTTCAGCAAAAGGAATACATGGTGGTGGCTAGAAGCTCTTTGCCCCATGCATGTATTTTCCCTTAAGCCTCCAGAAAGATTCTTCAGTTTGGAAGTACTTACCCCATCTGCAGTTTGACTGTTACTCACTCAGCGTTCTTCCCACTTATGAGTGAGGGGCTCTAGTTTTACCACCCTCTCCTACCAGCTTCAATTTCACCCCACCTCAATTTTTGCCAGCCACTTCTTAAGGGAGCCAAACCTCATTTTTAAAAGTCTTTTAACATTATTCAATTAAATGGAACATTCATAAATTGGTTATAAGGGAGAAGATCAATATTGGAGTTCCCATGGAAGGTTTCTAAGAAGAAGTGGGCCTCAGAGAATTAATAGAATTGAACTAAGTAGAAAACTAGACTAGGCAGAAAAGAGCAGGAAAGGAGGGGGTTTGTTTGTTTGCCAAGCAGAGGAAAAAAATACTAACAGAAATGCAGTGCATGGTGTGTAGGGATGGTCAAAACCAGGACTCAGATTGAAAATTAGAGGTAAGAATGGCTGGCTGGGCGCGGTGGCCGGGCGCGGTGGCTCACGCCTGTAATCCCAGCACTTTGGGAGGCCGAGGTGGGTAGATCGTGAGGTCAGGAGATCGAGACCATCCTGGCTAATATGGTGAAACCCTGTCTCTACTAAAAATACAACAAATTAGCCGGGCATGGTGGTGGGTGCCTGTAGTCCCAGCTACTTGGGAGGCTGAGGCAGGAGAATGGTGTGAACCCGGGAGGCGGAGCTTGCAGTGAGCCAAAATCGTGCCACTGCACTCCAGCCTGGGAGACAACGAGACTCCGTCTCAAAAAAAAAAAAAAAAAAAGAATGGCATAGTAGAGTTAACTTAGGGAAGTTCTTAGAAACCACAGTAAAAACATGGCATTCTGCCATTTCCTTGTTCATTGTATTTCCACTTCCCTTGTTTTTCCTTTCTTTCTTTTTTTCTTTTTTTTTTTTTTTGAAGGTGTCTGTCATGGTCCATGCGTGAGTGGATATTTATTTACCTTCCATGCCCCACACATGCGTATCCCACACCCCAGGGGATTCGGGCACATATTCAGCAGCACTACCTGTCACCAGCCTACTTTACACAGAGAAAGGTACCTCTTTTTAGGATTAGTGTTTGATTCTGAATAGAAATCTCATTATTTATGCTTCTTTGCAAAGTACTGGTGAAGTCTTACCACTTTTTAATATTAAACTTTGTGTAAAATTTTTAGATATTTAATTGTTTATGGTCAAGGTTCTGGCTTGTGTGTTAGTCATCTCCCAGCTAACAGTCTCTTGGCAGGCCATGCTTAATTCAGTTATTGCATGTTAACAGGTTGGTCGAAATTCCACATTGCCTAGAGTTTTCCCACCTCCAATGTCCAGACACTTTTTCTGGCTTCTCCAACCCTTCTGGGCATTCAGAATCATAGTTTACTGCTCATGTTTGAAGCCATTTAGCTCTTTCCTTTTTATTTGCCTGATTAATGTTGAATTTGAATTAATCATATTTTATACCCTTTTACTGACTCAGTTCAGTGTTTATCTCATTCTTGTTTACTCAGAAAGCCCAGAACATAAGATTTGAACCATTTGTGCAGTGCCCAAATGTGTGCTGATGGAAGAGTGAACCTTTAACGTTTTCACTCCAGTACTATTCCATTTGGTTCTATTTTTCCTAAATAAGTCATGGTCTTTTTTCATTAAGTATACATTTACAAAAATGGTTCATCAGTCTGCACATAACTCAGCTCTCACAGTTCCCTGATCTAATGTTGACCATGTTCTGTTTTGTCATAAAACCCATGAGTTTACTGCTTTCTCTTTACTAGAGCCCTGCATATTAGCAGTGAAGACCTGGTCCTTAATGAAAGTGTGTGGTCCATCCTCAGTGTTTCACATCCCTGCCTGTGTTTTCCTTCAGGAGACCTTCCTTTCCTTCCCATCTAAGCCAGAGTCTTCTCTGTTTCCGCAGTTAAAACTTGATCTGATAGTTTTTATTCACACTGACGGGCAAGTTGTAGGCAATGATTGAAGGTGCCTTTCTTCCCAGGGGTGGCCGGAACTCAAAGCCTTAAAGTAAAGGGTAGCAGGAGCTTCATCTGCCACGATTAAGAGGCGTTTCGGGGGCTCTCTGCTGCTCCTGGGTGCGTACTGTATAAACAAATGCCCAGCCACCCAGGGGAGGGACGTGCGAAGACCGTGAGTTACCATGAGCTGGTGGCCCTCCTTTAATTTTGTTAAAATTGTGTCCTCCTTGAATTAAAATCATTAGAGCCTCATCAGTAATGATGAGATTGCCTCACTAACTGTCCAGGGGTATTAGTACTAAGCTACCCAAAGAACCTTTTATAATGTCTCATAGAGTAGACCAGAGAATGTTGCTGTGACTCCTTTATCCTTTATAGAGGTGTGGCTATGTTGGGACTCCTAATGGCATGTTACCCCAAACGCTGAACTGTCCAACTTGTCAAGGAGCTTCCTGACTTCAGCTTCAGGCATTCACATGCTATCTGGTAGAGTCGTCTTCTAGCAATGCTGATAGTTTGCTTGGTCCAGAATTTGTTACCTTCAGAAGAAGAGTGTGAGGAAGAGATCCCATTTTAAAGCCACCTAGACCAAACCTAGCCTGAGTCTCCTTCTGGTTGGGCTTAAGATGACAATGCCATTCCAACCATGGCTAGGAACTCCTGAGTCTTGGAATCAGATCACAGCTTTACGTGTTCCTCAAAGCATCTGAGCTTATATTCCCAGGTTTTCCATCTCTTCTTCATATTTAAAGCTTTTAAAAACCCCAGTTATCAGTTTAAACTATAACAGGCACATGGGCTCTAATGACTTCTGCAGGTGGTTTGGGCTGTATTAGAGAACCTAGTCTTGATCTTAAACTGTCATCTGGATTCTGAGTTAATCCAGGAAACCAGTAAAAATTAGTAATGTGTATTGCATGTCTCTGATACATGTGTTTTCCATTATTTGGTCTTCCACAGTGCATGCGCATACACACACACACACACACACACACAGCCCTTCAGTTTTTCTAAAATGGGGAGAGAGGGACTATGGTTCCAAAAGGAAATGACTGGTGTGGCGCCTTGAAATCTGAACTTAGTCACGTGTTCTAAATGAAATGACTCCAAGCACATTAACAAGATTTCTTTCTTTCATCTCCTACTTTTTGGAAAACACTGTGATGAGAAACATTGGCTAACTTATAGACTTTCAAATTTATTTCTGTAAAGATAAGTAATAGCCATTGCAAAGCAGCTGTACTTGTGAAATTGGAGTTAAGCTTCGATAACAGTGGTCTTAAAGAATAGGTAGGGTTAGGTAATACATAGCAGCAACCAGCTGTTCTTCATCCCTGCTGAGGCTGGGAAAGAAGGAAATTAACTTCAACTATAATGGAAGAGATTTTCAAGACTGGTAATGGGAAATTTATCATCAATGAAGACTATTTTAAACATTGGAACAAATGAGTGACCAACAGAAGTGGAGGAATGATGTATTCTGTTGGATTTAAAATAGAATATATCATCTGCTCAAGGCACTTAGAATTGGTAGATTAGAACTGTCTAGTAATTTTTAACTTTTGGGGGTCACAGACCCCATTCAGAATCTGATGGCCCCTCTCTCCAAAAACATGCACACACAAAACTTTGCATACGATTTCAGGGAACTTACAGGCTCCCTGAAGTCTACAAATTAGACCCAAATTTAGGATACCCTGGACTAGATGATCTCCAAAATCCTGTTTTACCTCCCTAAGTGACAAGCTCCACAGCGTAGTTGTCCCGTACATAACAATGGAATCTGAAGATCAAATGTCAGACTTTGGATTTTCTTCCTCCAGATTTGTAATGCTTGGCATGCTCAGTGTCAAAGTTAAAATTAAAAAAAAAAAAAAGAATAGAAATAATTCTACATTTAAATTCAATTCTTTGTCTTGAAGAAGCCAAACATTGAATTTTAAAAATCATTGGTTGGCTGTGTGTCATCTTCGTAGAAAGGCAGTACAGAATGAGGCTGTCGCCAGCAGTTCTTCCCCAGCCCCACACCCGGCTCTGGATTCATGGATGAAAATGCCAAACTCAGATGCCTTGTTACCTACTCAGAATTCTTCCATGTTCACACATCTTTTTACTGTTTTGCTGTGATTATTCAGCTGGGCTTGAAAAATATTATCTATTTATAATTTTCTCATCAGTTTTATGTCTAAGTTTCATTGACTACAAGTTGGAAAATGACCACCCAGAATTACAAATCAGGGAGTAATTTAGTCCTCTCCCTAAAATCAAAAGCTTTTATCCTTGTAGGAAGTAGGAGTGGAATATAGTCTGTGTGTGTATTTAAACTCATGATAATGGGTTACCCCTTATGTAGAAAGCATGACTCCGCATGGTTTTCCCGTTCCCTCTGCACATACTCTCTAGCTTACCTTCAAGTTCTAGAGACTCCCTTTAATTCCATGTTGGAATTGTATTTGACACTTTGTGCCTGGAATCAGGAACTCTGGAAATAAAGATCTCCTCAATATGGAAGAGAAGTGATCTCTGGAAAAGAGTATAATTGTCAGATGTCTATAACTTCAGTTTTCACTGTACCTTGCACTTCTAATGGCAAACCTTTACATTCGTAGTTGGAAGTGTCTTAATGAAGTCAGAAATAATACTGATGAATAGGAGCTAAGCACACTTGGCCAGTATCTCCTTACCATTCGCATGAAATGCTGGTCCGTTTGACAGTTGTTTCTTCCCATTGTTGAAGGCAGGAAGGAGGACTTAGGAATTCTCTGTATTCCCCACTAAAAATCCCTTCTGTTCCAGTTGCTCTAACCAGAGTAATACACTACACGGAAAGCATGCAAGATATACGATGTCTGTGGACAGATGCTCTGTGGCATTATTAACCCTGGCAGTTGCTTTAGCCCTTGTTTAGTCAGTGGAGGTTGTTTGGGAGCTAGAATTGGGAGAGGACAGGCCATCCTGGCACCCCGCCCACCTGTAGCTCTGCTTAGTGACTGAGAGTCCCTTTGTACCCTTGAAAGTTTATTGACAGTTCACATGCTTAAAACACATTTCTCTCTTTCTGGGGCTGAAGCTTATGGCAGAGATGCACATTCTATTGAATATTTATTCTTTGTGTGTATTCCTGTCTGCAGAGAATGTGATCAATGGGCAGGACTACGAAGTGATGATGCAGATTGACTGTCAGGTGATGGACACCAGGATCCTCCACATCAAAAGCTCATCAGTTCCTCCTTACCTCCGAGATCAGCAGAGGAATCAAACCAACACCTTCTTTGGCTCCCCTCCTGCAGCCACAGAGGCAGCCCATGCTGTCAGCACCATCCCTGAGTCATTACAATAGTACCCTGCAGCTATGCTGGAAAACTGAGCGTGGGTCTGCCAGGCTGAAGAGCAGGTGAGCGAAATGCTGCTTTCTGCCTTGGTGGCAGGCAGAGAACTGTCTCGTACTAGAATTCAAGGAGGAAAGAAGAAGAAATAAAAGAAGCTGCTCCATTTTTCATCATCTACTCATCTATTTGGAAAGCACTGGAATTCAGACACAAGAGAACAATGTTTCTTCAGTGGCAAATGTAGTCCTGCATCCTCTGGTGTTACCTGGTGTAGATTTTTTTTCTGTACCTTTCTAAACCTCTCTTCCCTCTGTGTTGGTTTTGTGTTTAAACAGTCATCTTCTTTCAAATAATATCCACCTTGCCATTTCACTTATTGATTCATAAAGTGAATTTTATTTAAAGCTATGCCACACATGCATGTTCAAATGGTTTCCACTGATTCGATTTTTCATTCATTTAATGCAAACTCATTCTGGATATTGTGCTTATTCGAGAAAACACATTTCAAAACCAAAACGGCCAAAAACACTCCAAAAACAGTCAAAACAATTTGGAGCTTTCTAAAGGAAAAACTCCCAGTTGGTAAAGTTTATCTTTACTTAGGATTTGTGGCTCACACCTAAACAAAGGGGGTCAGGGAGTGTGTACAAATTTGAGAAAATAGAAGGGTAAGGGAAGGGCCAGTGGTGGGGTTTGAAGAGAGGAGATAGCTCCATTAATACGCATGTTTAAAAGATGGAAAGTTCGATGTGATTGCAGTATGAGATTAAAGCCACAGCTATTGTTTATTTTGAGGACTCTAGGCCACCAAGTATCAGCACACATACTTATATTTTCTCTTTACTAATCTGGTATAGGTCCTCATGGACCACAGGACAAAGCTTTCATTTTCCTTCATTCTTCTATTGAAATTATACCAAAATCAGCTGAGGAACATGGAAGTAACTTTAGACTTAAACAAGACAAAAGCTTTTTCACTGGAGAATTGACAAGTATTTGCTCCTTAAAACAATCCTGATTACTGAATGTGGATTCTTGCTGAGGGAATGCATCCCATAATATGGCAACGATTTTCAGTTTCTCGAATGAAAAGACAGTGAAGGAATTAAATCTTTTGTCCTCCCATGGTTAAAAAAAAAAAAAAAAAGTTGTGTTCATTTTTACTGTACTATGCCTCTTTTTTTTTTTTACCATAGTAGACAATTATGTTTCATTTGATAAATTCATAGAAATGGATCTGAGACAGTGATGTCCTCTCTAATGTTCTGCCTTCAGTTTCTAAAGTGAGTCTTCCTCCCTCTCCTACAAAACTTTTCCATTTTTTGATGTAACTCATCTACAAACACTCTTTCTTACCTCCATTGACTTGCCTTTGTCAGATTTATTCTTGTTCCACACTATAGCAGTCAGTTTCTCTTCTTGCTTGCAAGAAAGGGAAAGAGAAATTATAGCAGCCTCTCAAGGATTATACATAGCTAGCTAGTTTTCTGCCTGTGAAATTAGGCCTGGCTCCTAAATAATTTTAAAGAACTCGGGAGGCTGAGGCAGGAGAATGGCGTAAACCCGGGAGGCGGAGCTTGCACTGAGCTGAGATCCGGCCACGGCACTCCAGTCCAGGCGACAGAGCGAGACTCCGCCTCAAAAAAAAAAGAACCATGAGCACTTCTAACTCTCTGGACTGGTGCCTCTTTGTCCAAGCTAGTTAAATGCTTTCCAAGGAAATCAGTTCAACTTTTGTGAGCAGGGAAAAGGAGGGTTTTATTGTTGTATTACCTGGGATTCTGGAGTTTGAAAAGTGCTGATTAACCTTCCTCTTTTTGCACATTACAAACTTTTTTAAGTCAGTGCAGCACTTCCCTTAGATTTGGCTATCCTGGGTGATTTTCAGACAAGAACCATTTTCCCTGGGGACCATTCTTCTAATGGGTGCCAAGGAATATAAGGCAAATGCCCGGAAGACCTTCAGATAACTGGGCAGTCTTATCGTGGGATATTTCTCCTGACCCTGCCCCTTCCCATTACTGTAATATGAATTAGCCACACCAGAGGCTGTGACCATGGCTAGTAGACAGTGGCAACGTAGTCATCCCCAAGCTGCTCTTCTGCTGGAACTGTCATACGTTATCATGGTCAGTGTAAACCTGATTTGTGTGGGGTGGTTATAAATAAAGTTTCCCTCCTCTCCATGACATAGAATCACAGGAGAAGGACCTATCTCATGGCCTTCTTGTTCTTTGCGCTTCACTTTTACTTCATCTCTCGATTCCCAGCTTTTTCTGTGATCATTTTACCAACTCCTCAGATGGAAGATTTTGGTTATGTCATATTCACCAACATTAGTCCCTGTCTTCTGGGTGAAAAGGTAGGTAGCGGTTGGGAGGGAGTCTCCACTGAAGAGCAGGAAGGTGGTAGCAGGCCGGCAGCCCTGCCACAGAACTAGGGGTGCCTGTGAGGTGCCGCCCAGAGCAGCCTGGGAGCTTTGCCTTCTTTTCTGTCTCACTATCCCTTCTGCTCTTTGTCATTGCCTGTTCTTGAATGGATCTTTGAGATGAGGGAACAGGATTCTCCTAAGGGTAGAGTTTCAGGAAATGAGTGAAAGGAAATTGACAAATGCAAAGAAGTAGTCTACTTTTTAAATTGCTGGCAAAGCTATAATGAATCCCTAGGCACAATTGTCATTTTTATTTTAATGTTTGTATGCACAAGGCCCTTTAGGAAATAAGAAGTTGCCATACAAAATTATTATTATTATTATTATTTTTTGTGGTGGGATTGCCTTTTGGGGGTTGCAGCCAGAAATTGTGGGTAATATGTGTATTTTTTTATTTATTAAATTTTAAATGGGATTTTGCAAGCTTATTAGACAATTAGATAAACTCATGGAGGAGGCAGGTCCTCCTGTTATTAGATGATTTTGTGCTCTTTGAGCTGACAATGATACAGTCTTGAGAAGTAATGGTGGAGGCTGATGGGAACAGTCTTTCTGCAAGTCCCAAATTTTTAAGGCTTAATGGAAGTAAGTGGATGTTTCCTCATGTTAACTACTGAGTCAGATGTTAGGAGCTTGTCCCTTTGGGGTTGACTTATGTCCAGCAGTACAGGGACACAGCTTCGTTAGAGTGTTAGTGTAAACTAACTCCAAAGTTAGGAGTTAATGTGAAAGGATCAACCTTGAAACAAATCTGTTGTTTGCCATGCTTGTAGTACAGAAATTTCACATTGAGTTTTGGGTGGGATTTGTGTTTTCACAAGTAAAAAATCCCCCATAATTATAAAACTCAGACCATAATTATAAAACTCAGAGCATCATCTAATTTAAAAACAAAAAAATGACTACAAGTTCCAGCACAAAACTGGCATTTCTTTTCCATTTCTTGCCAGTAAGAAGTAGACATGGAGGTATTTGAAAGCTAATGTTATGTGAGTCATTCTTAAGCGTTCCAAGTAAATTTAGAAACAGACAAGGAACTTGGGATTCAAATTGATTTTTCAAATCATTTTTTAAAGAGACATCATCCTGATTAAATCCTCTTGGCCTGAACCTTCCTCCCCAGTGTGTATTCCCTGGTAGTCACCACAGCAAGATGCTGGTGAGACTGCCGTGGCAGCATTTAACATCGTTAAAACTGGAAAACTCTCAAGCTCTTTGCCACTTTGCTACTATTTTTTGATTCTTGCCATTTTACTAAGCTCAGGTTGTGAAACTTGACAGAAATGTATTACAGGAAAAACTTGTAATTGTATTTGACTTTCTAACACATTGCAAAGTTTCAAAGTGACTTTCACTTTCAACAACATATTAGAAGTAACCACTTTTGCTTTCACAGCCTGAAGAGCTAGAGCCTGAACCGATGCCCCCTTTCACTCTGAAGTCATGGGAAATTTTGCAGCCATGAAAGCCCTCTTTCCACTGCATACTGATGGGCTGACTCAGCTTCCTTCAGCTGACTGAGATCTTTTCATTGGCTATTTGCTATTTCATACCAATTAACTATTGGCTATTTCATACCAATTAACCTCTTAAATAAGATTGTTAATTGCCAAAATTGATAGACACTTATTACCATCTGTGGACTCCATATTCCTTACCAAAAATGTTATTTTCATCAGTCTTGAGTCGTTCTAACTTACAGAAATTAGGATTGTTGCTGCTAATATGAATACCAATTATAACTTTTAAAAACAAGAATAAAGCCTAAAAGATAGAGAATGAAATACAAGAAATGTTCATTCCCACCCCTAATAACATTTGGAAGTGAATATTCCCATTTCCTTCCACCCACAGGGACTGGAATTGATTTTTAATTTTCTAGGAAACAATACTGGACTACCCAAAAAGATGTTGCCAGAATCCAAAAGGAACTATGCTTGTAAAAGAAAAGCAGTTTTCTCCTACCTAAGAAAAAGAAAGTAAAGTGTGTTCTGTTCTTATCTTTTTAATGACTAAGCTTAAAACAGTTTATTTTGGGTAAGACTAGAACTTTCGGCAGTTTGTTCTAATATCTGTGTTATTAGATGCAGTCGAATTTATGCAAAGAAGAATGACAAAGGTATCTGATTAGGAAATTTGATCTTATGTATGAATCCATGTCATGGCCAGCCACTGTCACACAGTAGGTGCCATTCTCAACATATTGGTTTGCTAACTTCAAGCATTAGGGATTTAGCACACTAAAATACTTTTAATTATATTAGGCTTGGTAACTAAGGAGTAAATAAATCATAGTTTATCATTTGCCAAGGCCAACAAACAACACTGTTGTGCTGTTTGCTCTCAATGAAGTTGAATAAACCAGGAGGCTTGGCATATCCCCTTTATGTTAATCCCAGCTAGAGATTAGCAGGTTGACTTTCACAGCAATTGTATATTGGTCCATTTTAACTCATACTTGCCATAATTTCCAGGCCAGTCACCAGGACAGAGGAGATGATGGGGAAACAGAGCTTTAGATGAAAACTACTATGCACTACTAGCCTTTGAGGCACTGGTTTCCTGTTACCACTTTGGCAAGTATGGCTGGTCTAAGTCCAGTAGGGCTTCATCCATGGAGCCGTTAGAACTGAGGAGGGAGTGTCAGAGATACCATTTCACCAGGATCTTTTTGCTCAGGTTGTACCCATGCCAATTGAAGAACGTGTTAAAGATGAGGAGGAGAGATGTACCATTCTCTCCCTTAATAATGATGTTGGTTTGCAAAACCTAAAGAAATAATAACAGCAGACTATTTCATACTTTCAAGCAAGTCTTTATAATATAATTCCTGTTATTTCTCTAAAATTCAAATAAAGAATTTTTAAACTTACCTTGTTTTATTCTGTTTGTAGAAAGAGAGAATAAAGCCCCCAAATGAATCTTCAGTGTTGGGGGATTAGTAATGAGAAAGGAAGCCTGAAAAGCTTTGTGGCTTGTGTTACTGTTAAGATGAAACTGTTGAACTATTTTCCACTCTTCTCCCAAGCCTAATTAAGTAAAAATTTCCTTTATTTAAGTGTCCAGATATTTAAACTACAATCTTATCAAGGAAAAAAAAAATAGAAAAACCCATATTTTATCTTTCTATGTCTTCAGGAAACTGGGTTACTCAGTCACACATCTTGTCCTCACCAAAGGCCTCTTCCTAGCTTGCAATGGCAAATGCCACCACACTTGAAACTAGTCACTGCAGACTGACAGCAAGGGATCCGTCCAGGAGTAATTAATGCAGGCATTTGCTGAACACCCAATGAATGCCTCCAACACTGGTTTAACTATATTATCTTATTTCAGTCTTCTCTACATCCTATTTTGTAAGATGGTTATTAATAAGTAATGGAGCTGGCCAGGTGCAGTGGCTCACGCCTGTAATCCTAGCACTCTGGGAGGCCAAGGCAGGTGGATCACTTGAGCTCAGGAGTTCGAGACCAGCCGAGCAAAATGGTGAAACCTTGTCTCTACAAAAAATACAAAAATTAGCCAGGCATGGTGGCGGGTGCCTGTAATGCCAGCTACAAGCTACATGGGGAGCTGAAGTGGGAGGATCACTTGAACCCAGGAGGTGGAGGTTGCAATGAACCGAGATCACACCACTGCACTTCCGCCTGGGCGACAGAGTAAGACCCTATCTCAAAATAAAAATAAAAAATAGTGGACCCAATATTTGGGCCCAGCCAATTATGTGAATTATTCACCACTATATTATTCCACCTCCTGATACATAGATCTGGTATAAGTTCATGCCCTAAAAGAGCTCACAGTCAGCCCATGGAGCCATATACATAAATTACAAACTGACAATAACATCAGGGTTCTCTGAGAGGCAAAACTACATTTGTTTCAGAAGATACTTTAATGGACTTATTTAGAAAATGAGACCCACCCCTCACCCCCGCCATCTAGAAGGAGACCAACCTCAAATCACCTCTTCTGCAGAGAAAGTTAGCAGAGATTGGAGGGTAGAGAGTTGACAGCAGAAAAAAGGAATGGGACCAAGCAATAGGGCTGGAGACTAAAGCCCCTGAGGGGAGTGTCGTGAAAAGACCCCCTGGTGGCAGGAGGGCAAAGGACTTTTACAAACTGTGATGCTGAAATGCAAATCCTCTTCGTTGCCCCAACTCTTCAGTAAAAGCAGATACACAGTTTTGTATCGATGTTGCCTTGGGAGTGAGAGACTGAGGATGGGACTCAATGTGGTATAACTAGTGAAGAAAAAGACAGCACAGCAAGATAATTCATACACTGAAATGTCAGTGGACGTCAGGTGAAATAGGGCAATAAAAACTTGCTTCAACCCCCACCCCCCACCCTCAATCTTTGTGGCATTGTCCCCCTTGGACTTCTCACTCTATGTGGGATATGGTTCAAGTCAATTTTTGAATCTCAAAGGGTAACCACAAATGACATTTGGGTTATATAATACATGGTATCACAAATAGAGGGCTTCTTTAGCATTTACCCTGTAATTTACCTAACTGGTCCAATTTTGGTAGAGATTTAAATCCCTTCCAATGTTTTGCTCACCATAGGAAACCTATAGCATATTTCACTCCATCATATTCATTCAGCGTGATCTGTACAAATGCCTAAAGAGAACCCTGCTCTTGGTTCAGTTCACAGTAGGAGCTGATGCTTATTGAAGACTTAACCTTCCAGGCATCATGCTAAGACTTTACAAGCATTAACTCATTTGAGCTTTGCAGCAAGCCTTCATCATCGACATAATAATATTAATACCCATGTCTGTGAATTACAGATGAAGAAATAGTCACAAGAGATTAAATAACTTGCCCAGAATCTCACAACTAATACATAGCAGAGTTGAGATTTGAAATTAAGTCTGTCATGATTTTAAAGCCACATTCTTTCTACTATGCTACATCATGGTTCATCCTTTGAAGTCATAAAGAGACAAATGAGCGAGGAAGAAACCAAGCCACACAACACGGGCAACCAGGGCATGTTCAGGAAAGAGGGAGAGTCGCTAAGAGGCAAGGTCCAGCAGTACCCAAGGGTTTTCTGTGAGTGACTCAGAAGGCATAACTCAATGCTGGCTGCATGCAGAGCCCATGCTGGGCTGCTGCACCAATTCTTCTAGACCTCAGTCCTTGTCTCCATCTTGGATGAGTTTACCCAGTGGAGTGGATACAAGCTGGTTCCTCCATAATTGAAGATCCTAGGCTCTCCCAACTCTCCTACTCTACTCATACCCAAGAGCCCACCCAAGTGTGGCATCCAGCTCCATCCCAGGATGTATCCACCGTCTGCCTTGTGATTACAAGTTCTACTTCTATAGAAAGTTTTCGTTGCAGAATTAACTGCTGCTGTGGATGCTGGACTATGAAATAGAGATGCTTATGTAAGAGATCACTAATCTGCAGACTCAAAATTGAAATGGTTTGTTTCAGAAGTGAAGGACGTATCTTTAAAATAAATACAACACACCATATTAATAAATGGATCATCTTGTAAGATTGAGTGCAGCAATGTCAGTCCTAAAAGCTGTATCCATTTAGAAGGGGGACCTTGCCAGGCTAACAGAAAATACTGTTGCCAATTATTTACGGTATGGTCCATATTTCTGCAAACATCAACTGGGTACAAAGGAAGAACAGAGAGCCTCAAAAGCCATCTCAGATGCTCCTTCCCTAGGTGTCCTTCTTGACTTCTGAAGCCCCCGAGGTTATCTCCATTGCCTGAGCACCTCATGGAGCTTCGATTCTTGGGCTGCATTTCTTCATAGTGGGCTAGAGGCAATGGCCCTGGAATTTAAACCTTTGCCACCAGTTCTAAGTGTTGTGTGAAATTCCAGCATCTATCATGGAGCTGTGGGAAACCATGTAGATGATGAACTAGACAACATCCTTGACATATCCTTCACATGTCTAGAGACATGAGTGATGTCTCTTCCCTAGGACTCTGTGGTCACCCTTCTGTCCCCACAGAAGAGTTAAGACCATTTCCAGGCAAGGGTACGATTTCTGGTCAGCCTGAAAAAGAAAGTTCAGTTGGACACAAGCTGCTCTCAGGAGAGTTTGGGGGTGGGAAGTTCATGGCCAGCATCTTTGTCATGAGCCCAGATCTCACCCACTCACTTGGCTGCTGGCCCCAGGACATCAAACAATCCATTTCGCCATATTGTCTCTGGTTTCCTGGTGCTGCTGGAATTCTCCTCTGCTAAGCCACTCGTTCACATCAGATCAACACGTTGCCCCTTTCAGCCTGGCAGCCTTTAGGAAGACAGAATTACAGCAACCTCCACACATCCAGCTAGGCTGTTTCCATCAAATCGCCAGCTTGGGGGAGCTGGAAATTCATCTTAATTTAGACAATATGAGCAGGAAAGATGCTGAAACACTTAATCTCTTGTTTTAAATGGCTCTACAGGTCACCACTTAAGGGAGCACAACTAGAAGCACATTGCAAGTAGCAGCATGGTTGGGGCTGATTCCGTCTTCCCAGGATTTATCATCCAGCACAAGTCAGCAGGGCACAAACAGTCCAAAGAAGGAAAAGGCCACTCATAGAAAGACTGTTTTTGTCGCCATAGCAGCATCTCATACTTCTCCTTTCCTAACTCTCATCGCCTTTGCAATTACCGGTTAAACATTTATCATCCCTGTGGGACAGTGAGCTCCAGAAGAGCAGGAACCGTACTGATGTCTTGAATTTGATTTTTTTTTCTCTAGTAGTGCTGTGGATATAGTGTGCTTGGGACATGGTGGTTTGGGCATTTTGGGCTAAATCAGGATTTCGTTGAATTATTGAGCATTTAGAAAGCCACAAATACACACTGTCTTTTCAGGAGTGTGCATGATAAACTGGCATTTGTCACACTGCACTAGCTACCGCACCCTATGCGGATATTCACAGGGCACAGAAGTTGCAGGATGTGCGATGCCCAATGCTGAGGCAGGACTGCAAGGGAAACAGCAGAGATCCCTGCCTTCCCTTAAAAGACAAGGCATCATTAGTTTTCCTCTTCCCCTTTTCATTTCATCCTATTGCTTTTTCCTCTGACTTCAGTCCGTGGCATATTAGAAATGGGCCTGGAAAGAGGATGTAAACCAGCAAGTCTGCAAGTGGGGCCCTGAGACTGCAGCAGCACCTCAAAACTTGTTAGAAATGCAACTTTCCTGGCCCCATCCCAGACCCATTGAGTCAGACTCCGAGGCTTGGCCTAGTACCCTGCGTTTCAGCAAGCCCCCCAGAGGACTCTGAGAGGGGCCTGGGAAATACCCGTGTAGTTCCCTGTCAGCAAGGCTGGAGGATGGGAAGATCCAGACTCCCGCCAGAGGGGAATCTTCCCCCGGCTGCTATTGTTGGGGTGAGTGGGAATATCAGGATCACCTGAGGTCAGGAGTTCGAGACCAGCCTGGCCAACATGGCAAAACCCCGTCTCTACTAAAATACAAAAATTAGCCAGGCTTGGTGGTGCGCACCTGTAATTCCCACTACTTGGGAGGCTGAGGCAGGAGAATTGCGTGAGCCTGGGAGGCAGAGGTTGCAGTGAGCCGAGATCATGCCACTGCACTCCAACCTGTGCGACAGAGCTAGCTAGACTCTGTCTCCATTAAAAGAAAAAAAAATTGTGTGTGTGTGTGCTGCCTTTTTGGAAGTCCACAGGAGTTACATCTTCAGTATCCACAGCCTCCATTCCTGCTGCTGCTGCTGCCCTGGGTGGCTGCACCCCCAGCTGAAGGGCCTGAATCAGGCCTGTGGATATAGTGTGCTTGGGACATGGTGGTTTGGGCATTTTAGGCTAAATCAGGATTTCATTGAATTATTGAGCATTTAGAAAGCCACAAATACACACTACCCTTCCAGGAATGTGCATGATAGACTGGTATTTGTCACACTGCACTAGCTACCGCACCCTATGCAAAAAGAAAAAGAAAAAAAGAATTGATTAAGGAATCAGATGCATGCACTCAGTCGACTCAGCCACCATCCAGGCTCGGGGGCTACATCCGGGACGAGAGGCAGAACTGGCTGCTTGCTCCCCCACAAGTCCATGGCTGGACTCCTAGGCACTGAACTCCTGGGAGCCCCTGCTTTGAACCAGCACCCTTTGCTGTGGGACCTGGAACAGGTCTTCACTGGGTGGCTGGGAGAACCCCCAGCGCTGGAGGGGCACCCCAGAGAGAATGCTCCTGGCCCCTCCTTCACAGCTCTGAAGACAAGGTGTGTGCCCCAGGCTCCGTGGCAGAGTTGGCTAAAGGCTGGAACCCCCTTCACTTCAGTCCTAGCTTGGTGGTTCTTAAACTCTGCTACACTTTGAAACCACCTGGGGACCTTTAAAAAATACTGGTGCCTGGCTCCCACCCCGACATTCTCACTGAATTGGTACAGGGTGTGACCTGGGCATAGGAGTGTGAACATTTCCCCAGGTGATTCTAATGTGCAGAAAAGCTCGGGAACCAATGAACACTGTCTTTCGAGGCCTAGTTCTGATGTTTATGGAGCGACATCATCCTAGAGGTTGAGGGTGGAGTAGGGTCCCTGGAACAAGAAAAAGAAAATGCGTTCAGATAATGAAAGTCCAAACCTAGCAAACAGCTGGGAAAGAAAGGAGGGGAGAGAGGTAGGGGTAGGGGCTGGAAAGTGCTGGATTCACTTGTGGAGATGATGTCAGACATTCCTCTGCGATGTTAGAACGGGGAAATGCATGAAAATAACCATGGCTGTGAAAATGGAACTTTTTGGGAAATGGCATATTCTTGGAAGGAGAGGGAGCTGGGAGAGGAGGGACAGAGAGGGAGAAGGAGAAGAGGGAGAGAGGAGAGGAGTTGGCAGGGAGGCCCTGGCGCAGACAGAACAAGAGGGAGAGTCTGCTCCCAAACCTCAGGGAACTGGAAAAACAAAAACAGAAACAGAAAGACGTGAAAAGAACTGCAAAGGAAAGGAGAGAAGGTTTGGGTTGGGTGAGGAATGGGGGAAGAGGATAACTGCTGACCCAGAAGAAGCCTGAAGCAACAGAAGAAACGGTAAATCAGGAGGGAGAGAACAACACACAAACAGCGGGCCAGCCAAAGCCACCCCACTTCAGGCTCTTGGACCAGTGGGAGGCTGAGTGCACCCCTTCTTACGACAGCCCTCAGGCAAGGGAAAAGACACTACAGTTTGCCTATGTGTTCATTCCCTTCCGTCCTGAAGGTTCTCTCCCCTCCAGACTTTGCAGAGTTCCTAGAGAAAGGAGCTCTGGGTCTGTGGCTGGAAAGCCAGACCCTCCCTCTTTGAAACCTCCCTGTTGGGGAGAGGGCTTGTGCTGCCATGGCAGCTGAGGGGCAGTGCCCCAGGGACGGGCAGGTGAGTTGTGGTTGCAGGCCTCTGGCTCCGTGACTGTTGGGGTGGAGGCGGCTTCCCCCTCTCTAAGGCTGGCACCAGCCTGAATCTTAGATCTCACTCTGATGGCTTCTCTCAGGGAGAGACATCCAAATATTGAGTCACAGAGGGGAAAAAAAAAAAAGCTTTGAAGACAAAACCAAGAAAAATTATACAGGTTCTTAAATTCCTAGAGGAAAGATTTGACTCCAACTTTGTACAAAATCAGGAGACGGCTCGCAAGGGGGTGTGATTATAACCCACCTGCTATGACAAGCCATCAGCAAAGTCAAAATACCAGCCCATGATATGGCCCCTCTGCTTCTCAGTGTGCCCTGGGAGTGGGCAGGCAGGTCCCATCTTCGCTAGTGGGACAGCAAAGCGTGCAGCAGTATGAAGACCCTCACCAGCCCAGCCTGCGATCAATGCTCCCCACCAGCGGAGCTGTTTTCCTTACAGTGTCAAGATAGGTGAACCTTTTGGACTTATTCAAAGCTAATGTCAACATCAAGTGCTTCATGACGCTGAGTGTATCTACCAGCCAGTTTCACTCTTCTGCGGCATGGCAGGCCCCTCGGCACCTGGGCTGAGGCTGTCCTCTCCCCCGGACTGTCCTCTCCCCAGGACTGTCCTCTCCCCCAACAACTGCCCTCTCCCCCCATGGCTGCCCTCCCACGCAGAATGTCCTCTCCCTCAGACTGTCCTGTCCCCTCCCCTGGACTGCCCTCTCCCCCTGGACTGTCCTCCCCCCATGACTGCCCTCCCTCCCCAAACTGTCCCAAACTGTCCTTTCCCCTGAACTATCCTCTCCCCTGGACTGTCCTCTCCCTCAGATTGTCCTCTTCCCCTGGAGTGTCCTCTCCTTCAGGCTGTCCTCTCCCTCAGACTTTCCTCTCCCCGAGACTGTCCTCTCCCCATGGACTTTCCTCTCCCCCTGGACTGTCCTCCTACATTGGACTGTCCTCTCCCTCAGACTGTCCTGTCCTCTCCTTCCAGACTGTCCTCTTCCCCCGGACTGTCCTCTTCCCTGTTGGGGACAGGGCTTGTCCCTCAGACTGTCCTCTCCCGAGACTGTCCTTCCCCATGAACTTTCCTCTCCCCCCGGACTGTCCTCCTACACTGGACTGTCCTCTCCCCCAAGACTGTCCTCTCCTTCAGACTGTCCTCTCCCTCAGACTATCCTGTCCTCTCCTCCTTGACTGTCCTCTTCCCCTGGACTGTCCTCTCCCTCAGACTGTCCTGTCCCTCAGACTGTCCTCTCCCCCCAGACTGTCCTCTCCCCCGAGACTGTCCTCTCTCCCTGACTGTCATCTCCCCAGGCTGTCCTGCCATCTAGGTTTCAGGTGCTCTGGGGATTCGTAGGACAACACTTTGTGCCCCACAGCAGAGAGCCGCCTTGCATGCCTCCAGACAGCAGTTTCCTGCGGAAGAGCGGCCTGGGGCCTCCGCTCCTCACTGCCTGACTGAACTCCCTTCTCTCTGCGCTGCTTCATGTCCATCCTGACCAATGGCATGGCCTCATAGAGAAACAAAATGTGGACTGGCTTCCTCAGAGTGAGAAAGGCGACAGAGCCTGGGGTCAGCGCCAGCTACTGGCCCTTCTCTTTCAAGAGAGAGGAGAGAAGTTAAGATGGGACTCACCCTGGGTATCCAGGGTCCTGTCTCCTGCAGAGCTGCAGAGAATAGGCCAGTGCATTCTGCAGGAATGCCGTAACCCCAAGGGCGTACCAGTGAAGGCCCTTTCTGTTCTGAAAATGCGCCACAGCAGGGTATGGCCGCTCCATAACAGAAGTGGCTATTGTGAGGTGAGGGAGTCAGTGCAGGGCCAGGGTCTTTCGGGGGTGGAGGGGAATTCCACTGCTGGAAGAGAGGGGCAGGGTGACCTAGGGGCCACTGGGCCCTGGTGGGTTCCAGGGGCTGTTGAAGGGCCAGAAGTCCTTCTGTGTGACTAGAACTGGAGCTCTCTGGTGGCAGCCCACATCAGCCCTTCAGCCCCTCTGCTCTCCTGGCCACGCTGTGACAGGGCACAGAGATGTCCTCCAGCAACCAGGCTAAGGAGGAAAGCACACACAGGCGTAAGTAGCTGGGAGGCGGCCAGATGCCAAGCAGGCTAAGACACAGGTGCGGAGGCCCAAGGGAGAAGAAGGGGGAGGAGAGGATGGGACTGGGGCCTTCTCGCGGGAGGTGGGCTTTGGTTAAGGCCTAAGGGAGGGGGAGAGGTCAATCAGGTGGTGACTGGGAAAGGATGCCTGTCCAGTCATGGCAGGGGTGAGAACAGCTTGAGCACAGGCAGGGAAGAGACAGGAGCCAGCGCAGCCTCCTGGCAAAGGCCTCTTGGGCCCCGGTGGGAGTAAAGCTGATGGGTAGACAACTTTCTGCATTCAAGTACCACTTCAATGTGAAATCGGTGTTGAATAACCCTCTGAGGGCTCACATGGTTCCTTGAACTTGGTTAGCTCTGTCTCTTGTCAAGAGAGTCATGCTGGAGGAGGTCCCTAGGAGGAGCTACGTGGGTGTCAGCCTGCAAAGTGAGTCTGTTTCTTTGGAAGTCATAGAGCATTGCTCTTCTTCAGTGACCAAAACACACCTCGTGTCCTCAGAGTCCCTGAGCCTAGTGGCCCTGGGGTGCAGGAACCCCTCCCACAGTGCTCTCGACAGGAGTCCATCTGGACCCTGAAGCTCTTGTGGGTCCTCTCAGTGGCCCTTCGACTACAGGAAGAACCAGTGTTGACACTTCCCAATGGGATCCACATGTATTGAGCCCTCCTATGAGCCTAGGGGTCTACATGGCCTGTTCCTCCTACACAGCTGGCTGGATGAAGGGTGGATATGGTCAGTCCACATGCTCAGCATGGACAGATGAGCTGAGCCCTTCAGGGAGTCTGAGGGGGACAGTGAGTCATGGATGCTTGAGCTGGGGCAGCTTGGGGAGGCTCCTTGTGCTGCTGCTAAGCAGGAGTGAGAGAGTGCTCTGAGGGCCCTGAGCACTTTGGGAGGACTGACAGGGTTCCTGAATTTCCTGTCCCGGTCCCTGAGAGGAGTGTGAAGCCTCACTGAGTATCTGTGGGACTGCCTGGGGCACTCTTACAGCTAGCTTCTCTGTGAACCAGGATGAGTGGGTTTCCAATCTCCACAACCAAGACACCCTTGATAAGCGCACAGCCCTCGGGCCTCTCCTACCCTCTGGGCTCAGGGGGGAAAGCCGGCTTATCACAGAGGTTGGAGGGTGGAGCTGGGGTTCTTCTGAGGGCAGCTGGCAGACCTCCCACTTTTCTCTCCAACCCCAGACTTTCCTTTCCAACCCCAGACTTTCCTCTCCAAACCATAACTGAAGTTGCTGTGTGACTCTGGGAAGTTCACCAGCGTTTTCCAGCCCTTTCCTGGCACCTGCTGCTGTTGGCCATACTTTAACTCCCTCAGGCACTGCCAAATTTTCCTTGGTGTTCCAGAACCAGGCAGGATCCTCCAGAAGAGAGAGCTCAGCTGAGGTCACATGGAAAATAACCCCAGAGCAGGGCCCGGCCCCAGGCTTCCTCAGCCAACCTCCCTTTGTTCTTGTTCATCCTCTCTCTCTCTCTCTCTCAACTGGCTTGTCTCCATAGGCATTCCCCTAACCATAGGAATACTATGCAGTAAAAGTTTGATGCAACTTGTATGCATCTAATCGCTCTGGGAAAGCTTTAAAAGTAGAGAACTCCAGGGATTCCGTGCCACGACGACGACATCTTTGTCACTGTTGGCTTCCAAACTACAAGCCCTTCCAGTGGGAAAACTCGCAGCACAGACAAACCTTGCTTTACACCATAAGGCATTTCTGAAGAGTCACAGATAATCTGCTCATTTATATTCTGCCTTATTCCAGAAAAAAAAAAAAGAAGAAGAAAAGTCACAGCATACACCAAGGCAGCAAACTAGAGATAAAGGAACATTAAAAAAACAAAACAAAATGAAACAAAAAACATAAAATAGAACCAGGAGAGAGGCAAAGGCAACATGGACACCATCGACATCCTACATGCTTGCTATGAACCTTAAACTTTCCAGCAGGTAGGAGGAAAAGAGAAATTCAGTTAAATGAAGAGTTGTATTTAAACTGAACTTTGGAAAATTGAATCACTAATTTAGAAATTGAATTTCACTAATAGTGGAAATGTTTTTAGTGGACATCTGATTTTGTTTTTTGGTTTTTGTTTGTTTCTGTCTGCTCAGCAGCCCTTCACTGGGGGAACTGGCCCTTCCCGACTTGGTGTGATTAGGGCGGAGCTGTCAACCACAGAATCCAACCCTGGTGACAAGGTGGTCTTTGGACACAAGGTCACCAACCAGACTCTCTCCTAAAAATTTGTGTCTTGAATGGAGACAACTGGGGGCTATGCATGGCTGAAACAGAAGCTCCCATGAAGATATCTTCAAAGAGAATGTCCTGCTGCCCAGAGCCAGCCTGGTTCTTCGCCCTCCCATGGCCTGATTTTCCAGGTTTTTCTTTGAGTCTGTGAACTTCCAAGTATCCGTCTAATAAATTCCTCTTTGCCTAAGCTAGAAAAACTCTATTTCTATTGCTTACAACCAAGGACTCCTAAAGGTATGATGCTAATAAGTTCATAAGGAATAATAGAATGCTCTCAAAAAGCAGTGTTCCTTCTGTGTTGTCTTCTTGGAAAGTCATAGTCCAAGACCTTTTCTTGGTGCCCATTTGTGATTTCATGACAGTTGGGGACAGACTGAGAAAGTCAAGTGTTGATGGAGGAGGCAGGGAAGACGACCCGGCTGTTGAGGGTACATGGGCAGCCACACAAAGCTCCCTGGTCAGGAGGGCTGAGGTCACCCACCAACCCACCCAGGATCAAGGCCTCAGACACTGCATATTGTTCGTCTGTGCTCAGTAAAAACCCCAAGTGGTCATATTTCCTGTTAATTGTATAATGGGTTGAGACACTGGGCATAATTCTGTGTCTCTTGCTTTCAAGTGGGGAAATAGCCCATTATCCTCACTGAGACCTTGGTGATACAAGATGAGCAGAACATGTCCTGGGCTCACAGATGACCGTGGCGTGGAGACTGTTGGCCTCTGCAGTGATTCTATCTTAAGGGTGGCCTGTACTTCTCAAGCTTCAGCTTCCTGAGTTCCAGGAACCAGATCCACCTGGTCTGTGGGCATTGCACTACAAGTCTGTGGGGAGGTACCCTTGAGAAAAGCACTGTTTGAGAATGGCTCCCCAAATACAGACTGCAGGAGGGCCTGTGACTTTGGTCAGATTCCTGTTTGGGAAGGCACTCATGTGACCTTGAATTTTGTAAGGCCAAAATGAATTCCTTGTTCATTCATTTATTCATTTAACAGATCCCTAATGAGCAGGTTTTGTGAGTCAGGCTCTGTGCTAAGAGCTGCGGTGAGTCCCTGGTGAATAAGGAACAGCCTCTGCTTTTCCAGAGAGAGGAACTTCACTGAACTGATTAGATTTGTTCACAAATACATGCAAAAAAAGACACATGTAGTTGGTGCCATGCATGGTAGTAAGGGCTACTGTTGCTCCGGCTAGGGAATCGGACAAGACTTTACTGGAGCTGGACCTTGAGGACAGTCTAAGGTGTCAAGAAGGGCAGGGTGACTGAGAAGGCATCCTAGGAGGAGGGAACTGCCAAAGCATTATGGGGTGTAAGAGTGGGAGTTTTCAGCCAAGGCCTCAGGAGATGCCAGATCTCACATTCCAAAGGATGGGCCAGACCGCAGGCAACATTCACCAAGAAGGTGTCCAGAAACCGATTAGAGACTTTAAAACTCTTCAACCACATTAAGAATGTAAAAGAATTGAGTTGGAAACTTTTTAAAAGAGGATGTTAGAAGAGGACTCCTCTGGAGAGAGCTTTGTGAAATCACACCCCTTCCATCCTGGGGTGGGATGTGCCTGCCCCTTATCGTAAGGCTAAGGGAGGAGAGTTTTAAGTGGAATTCTTGGGGCACTCAGTCCACGTTCTTTGCAGTTTGCAGGTAACAGTGGACCAGTGATGCACCCCTATTTGGGAGACCTAATTAGAGAAGGTGGGCTGGCTAGCTACTCTTCAGCAAAGATGACTTAACTGAGGACCAACCTGGACTCCAGCTTTATCAGGATACATAATGTATGGGAATTTTCTATGCACTAGATGTGGCCATGTATGGGGTCATCTTAAGTCCTATCCAAGTGGACCATTTAGAGGGGCAGAGATACCAGTAGAATCAGCCAGAGGTACCCCTAGATTTCTTTTTGTTTTGTTTTGTTTTTTGAGACGGTGTCTTGCTCTGTCACCCGGGCTGGAGTGCAGTGGCAGGATCTCAGCTCACTGCAAGCTCCGCCTCCCGGGTTTACGCCATTCTCCTGCCTCAGCCTCCGGAGTAGCTGGGACTACAGGCACCCGCCACCTCGCCCGGCTAGCTTTTTTTGTATTTTTAGTAGAGACGGGGTTTCACTGTGTTAGCCAGGATGGTCTCAATCTCCTGATCTCGTGATCTGCCCGTTTCGGCCTCCCAAAGTGTTGGGATTACAGGCTTGAGCCACCGCGCCCGGCCTGGTACCCCTAGGTTTCTAAGGGCTGGAAAAGGGGCGGACAACCAGCCAGAACAGAGAAGCTTTAGTCCATGTGAAGAGAAAGTGACAAGGTATCCCTAGCAAAAAGGGGGAGTTCTTCAAAGAACCCACAAAAGTGCTCAGGAGACTTTAAGCACCTCTCAGGAGTGCTAGACCCTATGACTTTACCAGCAGAGTAACACCTTTCCTGCCCTCTTTGTCCTCCCCTCTTTCTTCTGCTCAACTCTGAAAGGGCAGACACCAAAGTTAGCCATGGGGGAAGTGGATAACCCCTCACCAGTGGCCTCAGCAAGGACAAGGCTGGGAGCAGCAACCTGAAGTCAAGTTCAACATTCTGATGATTAAAATGGACTGGCTGTTTCAATTACCCAGCAGAATCTGTGTTGTTCTTGTTTTAATTTAAAGTGACCACAGGACTTTTTATTACCTGAGAGTTGCCAGAGAAATCAAGGGGTCTGTCCAAGTTTTCATCCAGGAGTAGGAAAAGAACTAAGCCCACCAAATAAATTCATGGGGATATTGACAGGGAAAAACCAAACCTGCTTGAGGACTACTGCCCAGGAGGCACTCTTGTTTAACCTGACAGTGGTTACAGGGACAGGACCAAAAAGCAAGACTCATCTGTCAGCATGGGAACTACAGATGTGTGGGGGTGGGAGGGGACCAAGAAGGCAGGCAGAACATGTATGGGGTGTTTGCAATACATCATCCTAGGGTGGTGAGGCTGACAAAAGGCACTGAAAAGAGTAGGACAAATATGGAAAATAGGGAGCACCAAGTTCACAGCGTCACGATGAAGTCTTTTGTCAAAAATGTCTCTCCTAAATCTAATCAAGCTTTTAGATCTAACCTCCACTTTAAGGCAAAAGCTGGAAAGAGGATGTCTTAGGCCTTTCAGACTGCTACTGAAAAGGGAGAGTTCCTTGATTCCCCTGGCAGCAAGCGAGACAGGGCTATGGTTCGCCTGCTCAGTCGCCCCGCAGCTCAAACCCCTAGAGACACGTGCAGAAGCCTGCCCATCCGTTTTTGGGTTCTGGTTCCGCAGCAGCTTCTAGGGGCGGGTGTCTGCGACTCCCAAAGCCCAAGTAGACGTGTGTCACAAGGCTCTTTCAGATTTGCTGTCTGCAGACGGCTTGTGTGTTAATCAGCTCAATGGACCCTCTGCCTTCTGTATCCCCAGCTCTTGCCAAGTGTCCCGAAAGAATCGGATCACACGCAGACTCGAAGGATGAGTGCAGGGTTTTATTGAGTGATGGAGGTGGCTCTCGGGGAGATGGATGGGGAACCAGAAGTCGGGGATGGAGTGGGAAGGTGGTCTTCCCCTGGAGTCGGGCTGCCCAGTGGCTGAACTCTTCTCTGACCGCCCCCGGATAAACTCGCCTCGGCGTCCAGGCCTCCATCCTCTTCTGTCTTTCTCTGCCGCATTGGTCCACCATTGCTGCTCTGCTAGTCCCAATGTCCCCTGCTGGGGAACGGCCAAGCTGCTTGTGTGTTCCCGCTAAGGTCTTGAGTTTATATGGGGGCAGGATGGGGGGGTGGGGCGTGGGGGGCCAAAAGGCAACTTTTTGGGCTCTAAAACAGAAATGTCTGTCCTCATTTAGGGCTGTGAGTTTTCAGGCTTGAGGGTGGGGCCTTTGCTGGGGAACTGCGCTCTTCTACCCAGTATTTCCCTGTCTCCTGTCTGTATCACTATAACAAAAATACCCTAGACTGGGTAATTTATAAACAACAGAAACTTACAGCTTACATTTCTGGAGGCTGGGAATTCCAGATCAAGGCACCAGCAGGTTTAGTGTCCCGTGAGGGCACCTCTGCTTCCTACGTGATTCCTTGCTGCTGCGCCCTCACATGGCCGAAGGGGCAACAGGCCTCCTTGGAGCTTCCTTTTTTTTTTTTTTTTTTTCTTGAGACAGAGTTTTGCTGTTGTTGCCCAGGCTGAGGTGCAGTGGTGCGATCTCAGCACTCTGCAACCTCCACCTCTTGAGTTCAAGCGGTTCTCCTGCCTCAGCCTCCCAAGTAGCTAGCATTGCAGGTGCCCATGACCACACCTGACTAATTTTTGTATTTTTAGTAGAGATGGCGTTTCACCATGTTGGCTAGGCTAGTCTTGAACTCCTGACCTCAGGTGATCCACCTGACTTGGCCTCCCAAAGTGTTGGGATTACAGGCGTGAGCCACTACATCTGGCCCTTGGAGCTTCTTTTAATCCCATCATGAGGGCTCTGCCCACTTGGCCTAATCCTACCAACACCATCACACTGGGGAGTAAGTTTCAAAATAAGAATTTAGGGGTGGGGGGAACAAACATTCAGACCATGACAGAGGAATAAGTTAAGTGACACCTGAAGGAAGTAATCAGATAAATCCAGAAAGTGATGTGTCACCAAAAACCCAACACAGTTTCATCAGTAAATCAGTGACGTGAAAGAAAGAGGTTGGGCAGGGAGAACCATTCTAGATGAAAAGAGGCTTAACTGGAGCTGATGGTAATTCACTAATATGGGTTTCCTGAGCTTTGACAAATACCATGATTATGCAAGATGCTAATATTAGGGGGAACTACTTGAAGGGTGTGCAGGAACTCTCTTTCCAACTTTGCAACTTTTCTGTAAATTTAAAATTATTACAAAATGAAAAGTTTACAGGAGAGGAGGGGAGAGGAAGGGAGAGGAGATAGAGGGAGATTTCAGATACAAAAACATAATTCAATGTGTGGATACTGATTGATCCTGGTTTAAAGTCCCAGCTGTACAAGACACTTTTGAGAACATTGGGGAAATTAAATTTGGGTTGTATGTTATTGATTTTAAGGAATCATAATTAATCTTGTTAGGTTAAGGTTATATTAAAAATTTTCTTAAGAGATACTTACTAAAGTGTTTGGGTAAAATGTCATGCTGTCCTTAATTTAAAATATTTGCACAAAAAATTTTGTAAAAGATGAAAGGCTGGGTACAGGGGTTTATGCCTATAATCTCAGCTACTGGGAAGGCCAAGGCAGTAGGATCACTTGAGGCCAGGAGTTCAAGACCAGCCTGGGCAACATAGGGAGCCTCTATTGCTACAGAAAGTAAACAATAACAAAGTTAGCTGGTTTAGTGCCTATAGTGCCTATAGTCCTAGCTACTCAGGAGGCTGAGGCAGGAGGACGACTTGAGCCCAGGAGTTCAAGCCTACAATGAGCTATGATTGCACCACTGCACTCCAGCCTGGGCAACAGAGTGAGACCCTGTCTCTTAAAAAAGAAAAAAAAGAAAGAAAAGGAAAAAAGAAAGAAAGAAAAGATGAAGCAAATGTAATAAAATTTTGATGATTTTCATATCTTAGTGATAGGAGTGTGGAGTTTATTACACTTTCCTCTCTATTTTTTTGTATGATTGAAGGTTTTCATAATAAAAAGCTATATAATTACGTGTCAATTAAAAAAACAAAGAGTGGCCGGGCGCGGTGGCTCAAGCCTGTAATCCCAGCACTTTGGGAGGCCGAGACGGGCGGATCACGAGGTCAGGAGATCGAGACCATCCTGGCTAACACGGTGAAACCCCGTCTCTACTAAAAATACAAAAACTAGCCGGGCGAGGTGGCGGGCGCCTGTAGTCCCAGCCACTCGGGAGGCTGAGGCAGGAGAATGGCATAAATCCAGGAGGCGGAGCTTGCAGTGAGCTGAGATCCGGCCACTGCACTCCAGTCCGGGCGACAGAGCGAGACTCCACCTCAAAAAAAAAAAAAAAAAACAGAGTATTGAATGCCTGTTACTTGCCTCATGTTTCATAATGTTGTTTCATTATGTCCCCAAACAGCCCTGTGAAACAGATTCATTACTCACTTTTTAAAGAGGAGGAAAATGAGGCTCAGAGAAGTTTGATGTCTTGTCCAAGATCATAAGCCAGACTGGGCAGAGCTGGGATTTGGCCATGAGAGGCCACTGTGTCCCACGGCGCCTCTGTGGGAGGAAAGGACCTGAGGTCTGGGTAATTAAGTTGTTGTGGAGACCCTGGGAGTAGGGATTAAACAGAGGGCCCCTAAGCTTATATCCCAGGGGACCGGGAGATTACCAGGGAAGGCCAAAGGCGGAGCTGGTTTGGGAAATCAAGTTAAGGAATTTCACTTTAGACGGTGATAATGGCATGTTTTACACTCTTTTACTTGCCTTGCTTTATTTGAATCTTCATGAATCTACCCTTCTTGTAGACAGAATGTGGTCCTTTTTACAGATGGCGGACAGGCTTAAAGAGGTCTTATCCAACGTCTCACAAAACACAAGTTGGAGAGGCAGGACTAAGACCCAGACCCTGGAGATGGTTTTCTCCATCAGACACCTATCTCCACGGTGGGGAAGGAGGCAGGTAGGAAGAAGGCCTGCGCACCATCACCCAACTGTGTTCAACTGTGCTGGATGCCGAGTGACAGCAGAATGCACCTTGTTCTTGCCCAGGGTGCTCAGTTGGTTGTAGGTGCTTCCACCAGCCTCACTTGGGGTGCCCGTGGGGCCCCTTCAGGCCTCTAGCTCCCTACTGTCTGCCTGCCCACAGCCTCCAGGTCTGAGATTCGCTCAACTCCTCTGCCTTCCATTTCTGCTCCATATCCCCTGATCAGATGGCTTTCTCAGACCTGTCCATGTAAACTTCAACCCCCTCCCTTCCCATCTTTGCCTGCTTTATTTTATTGTCACCTGTCACATTACACATAATGTATTTCTTTTTCTCTCTCACTCTCTAGACTATAAGCTTTATGAGGGCAGTGACTTTGTGTTATTTACTCCCATCCCCAGTCAGGGCTCCATAAATATTTACTGAATGAATAAATGTACACATAAATCAATGAATATAAAAAGAATGAAATGATAAATTGTTAGGAATTTTTTTTCTACTTTTGAAATATATTGCTAGGAAGTCTTTTAACAGGAAAAAAATAAATATATTTCCCATCAGTATCAAGCAATTAAAATGCTCTAAGTTTGACAAGGTGTTACAGAGCTGAAGACTCAGCCAGCAAGTCTGAGGGCTGGGAAATACCCCCTCATTTTACAGGTGAGGGCAGAGGCCCAGAAGGGTCAGGGTGCAGGTCTCAGGGCTTGCCCTAGACGGCAGCAGGTGGAGCATAGCCTGGTCATGATTCTGCTCTTCAGGTTTTGGAGAAACTCATTCTTTGTTTAAATCTTGGTATTTTAAGTCTTGGTGTTTCCAAAGTTTAACCCCACAAAAGAAAGCTGCTTGAAGAAGTCCTGGATGTTGTGCTCAGGGAAAACATTTCTGACCACCCAGCTTCAGGCCTGTGGTTACCCCTGCCTCTGCTTCCTCCTTCTGGCATGTGGGAGGAACCTGAGAAGTGTCCTCACCTGGCCTGAGTGGGCAGTTTGGCTCTAAAGCCAATTGATTCACCCAGACAAGCTGCAGCCGGCCTCCCTGGAGGGCTGTTCCTCGTGGCCCCCACCTTGTTCTCTACACAGGGGGGTGCTCCCTGGTGTGACCCTCTAACTGGGGGTCAGGAAGTGAGGCCGCCTACAGAGGGGTCAGGAGGAGGCTGAGGGGAGCTGCAACAGGAGAGCTGTGCTGATCTCCCCGCAGTATCCCTGGGTCCTGCCCTCCTTCATAACCTCAGGAGATGCCTGTTGAGGCTTTTTCAGATGTTCTATCTCCTGTTTTGTGTAATGTGAAGGAAGAATCACACTTGTGGACAGCAGGCACTGCACAAGGTTCAGCCCTGCACCAGGAGGGGCTGCAGTTCTTCCCCGTCCCTCAAGCGCTTCCCTCAAGGAACTCATTTCAGAAAGGGGCCCCTTTCCTGGAAGGGAAGGCAGGAGGGGAAAGCCTGGCTGAATGAGCTAGTTCAGGAAAAGGCAGACAGGGTTATGGGGAGAAGGAGACAGGAGGAGAGAGATGGATTGATTGAGAACTTCTTAAGGAAGTGCAGGAACAAGGTCGCACTCACTCAGCTTTGTATTTTCAACAGTGCCTAAGACCAGACCCTCGAGAAGGAGGGCTGATGAATGAAGAGGTTCCCCAACCTTGGGTGAAATGATGAGAGGAGTAGCAGAACAGAGCAAGGAAGCTAGTGTGACAGAGAGATGAAGGGATCAATGCCACAAAATTAAAGAGAACATGGGGGTCAGCTCATTCCAAATCCCCCACCAGGAAGTCCCTGTCAGGAGGGGAGGAGGAGCTCTTAGGAACTGAACTGGGATGCAGCCCAGTTCAGTTAGAGAACATTTCTAAGAAACACCAGACCTCGTCTCCTTCCAGGAGCGGGATCCAACACCTGGCTAGACATATCGGTGCTAAACAAAAGTGCACTGGGGGCTGATTTTAAATTTCTTCTTTATTTAAAAAAAAGCATTTTTCTGGGTTTTTAAAACTTCTCCAATACATTAAAACTTTTTTCCCGCCACATAGCACTTCTTTCTTGCCTCTTTCACTTCTGCTCCTAGTATTGTCTGCCTCCTGCAAGACCCAGATGAAACCTTTTCAATGGGTAAGATCTGAGACTTGGAGCTGGAGGGGCTGAAGGCCTGAAGGAAGGTGGTTACTGGTCAAAAGGAGAAGTTCACTTGCACAAAAATATAAACTGGGGAGGATGAGACCAGCACATACACGTATGGATTGATCTACAATCCATATAAAAAAATATACCAAAACTGTCATTTTACATTTGCAATATTATACAAAATAATATATATATTTTAAACAACACATACCCACCTACACACACGTGCGCACACACACATACACACAAGGTGCTAGTGACCCCTCTGTGCTTCTGCTTGTGGGGACAAGGGTGTCAGTAGGCAAAGATGACGTGGTAGGTGACCTGGTGGCCATTGTCCCAGGCATACAGCAGGCGGTCCTTGGGGTTGTAGTCTATCTGGGTTGTATAGGAATACTCATTCTCAAATAGCAGCCTGGGGACGATCTGCGTGTTGGTGTGGGTGTCGAAGGCATAGGAGATGTTGGCGTTCCGCTGGTTGTAGCTGTCCACAGCGTACAGCACCCCACAGATGACGAAGCAGTTGCCGTAGAAATTCCTCCGGAGCCCCGTGCGCCATGTGGTCTCCTTCTGTGTGCTCAGGTCCGCGGCATTGAGCTTGCTCAGGACAATGACCTCCTGGCTGAAGCCCTCGTCGTCCAGGGCCGGGTATATGAGCCATAGGCCATTCTCATCCACAGCAAAGTCCACATCTGAGTGGCCCTGCCATCGCCAGGGGGTGGCCTCCTCGTAGGCCACATCATGCAGCATGGCCCAGGCAGCCACGTAGCGCTGCTTCAGGTCGTACTTGATGATGTTGCGGGTGAAGGCACGATTGTAGTAGAAGGCGCCATTGTACACCACGTGGCCTGTGCCGATCCAGCTGTATGGGAGCTTGTAGGAATTGCTCCAGCGACCTGCAGGTGGGGAGAAAACAGGAGGCTTCAGGGTGGCATGGCAGGAGGTGGGCAGCCCATGTGGTTAAGTGAGTGATGATCAACGAGGGGTCTGGAAACCCAGGTTTATGTCTTGGCTCTGTCACTTTCTAGCATCCTGTAGCATATCACTCAACCTGTCTGTGCCTCAGCGTCCTCATCTGTCATAGGGAAGTGACAATTCCCATCTACCTCTTTCTTTCAAGGATCCAGGAAGCTAATATACATGAATGTGGTTCGTAAATTGTCAAGGGCTATGGGAAAGGGAGGCAGTCTTCTGGACTGGAGGTTTTCCATGTCCCAGGAGCGCGGGAGGAGGGGAAGAGCTGAGAGGCAGAGAATGTGAGGGAGTGGGGAAGGGGGACCGCTCTCCAAGGAAAGGTCCTTTAGTCATCAGAAGAAAGTGTCACCTTCCTATCTGCCATTTCCACCCAAAGAGGCCCGGCTGTGATAAAAACAGAGGACGTGGGGAAGGGAAGGAGCCGCCTGGGTCGGATCCATATCACGCACCTTGTTTGAAGTTCTCCAGGTTCCGGAACTCTACCAGGGTGTTGCCGTAGTAATAGTTGGTTACGTAAATCCGCTCATCCTTAGCCAGGGGGTCCTTCATCCAGGCCCCTTCATTCCGCCCGTATGTGTTCTGGGTGGTTGGCCCCGTGATTGTGGAGAGAGTGTCCTTGCACCTTCCTGGTGGAGAAAAGGCAGATGGAGGTTTTGTGCTGATCTAGTGATGCCTCACCCCTTAAACCTTTGCTGTTCCTCCTATTTAGAGTCTGGACTCCATGGCAGGCTTTAATAGCTCTGTATAACCTGACCCAAAACATTTTTCCATACCATCTCCTGCTACTCCCCTGCTACCCCCCCTACACTTGATCCTACACTTTAGCCTCCACCGTGCCCATCTTTGGCCACCTTCACACCACCATGCTTTGCTCCTGTTCTGACTTCTCAGTCCTATCCTTCAAAGACCTAAGATCCAGAGTCCTTTTATGACACCATGCCCTCCTCTGGGGACCTATTCTATTTTATTCCATTCAGCTCTCAGGGTATCATGAATGCTGCTCTCTTACACAGCATGTCATCCTGCATCTCCATAATGCTTGTGCTTCTCTCTCCTCCCTCCACGCTCACCCCCAACTGGAGTGTAGGCACCAAGGGATGAAGGAATGTGGCTTTTCCTTATTACATTCTCGGTGCTCAGAACACAGTATCTGGCTTGCTGCAGGCACCCAAACGTCTGATCACCGGGTGAACACGCAGCATAAGAAGTATGGCCAGAGGAGAGGACTCTACTGGGTGTAACCAGGAACTCGGCTCTGCCAGCTGCTGAGCCGCTCCAGGCTGTGGGACCAGCCCTAACAGAGCAATTCACGTCCCTGAGGCCCACCTGCTGTCCTAGAGAGCTGTCCCCAAGCCTATGCCCCTGTCACTACTGGGAACAGGATGCCAGGGCTCCCTGCTGGGGAATTGGGGGGCAAGATACCAAGTACTTGAATAAGGAGCTGACTCTGGGTATAGAAGCCTCCTTCAGAGATCAAGTCAGCCACGATGGGACAGGAACTCAGCAATATCCTTCTGAGTGGCTCTGGACCGGGTGCCCAGGAGAGGTGTTAAAAGGCCACTGGAACTATACTGGGTTCTAGATGAAGTTGACAGTCTGCAATGCTCATATGCAGTATTATTATTGAACATAGCCTTGAATGATAGTGAAGTCACATGTGACTACTAAGGGCATGTGCTCTTCCTGTCTTCACACTTGTGGATTATGGAGGAGGTGGGAAGAGGGCAGTGGAAAGGGGCAGTGAGAGAGCCACATGAATCTTACCCTCACAGCTTCCTTACCAGCAGAACCCCTGCCCTACCTGCCATCAAGACTGACGACACAGATGGGTGATGAGAATAATTGGTCCTTGACACTCACGTGGGACAAAAGTAACAAAGACCCTACAGTTTGGATTCCAGAGTTCTCTAAATTCTAGGCCACCCTCATTTCCAAACTGTTCCAATCCATTCCATCTATTCTGCTCCCCCCGAAGTGGACTGAGGAAGGAGTCCAAGCCCTGCAGCTGACAGGACAGGGGCAAGCAGCTGGGTCCTTGGCCCTGGGTCTGGGGCAGCTGGGGGTGGAAGTGGCATGAACACTGTTTTGCAGGCAGGCCCCATAGCTGGGTGCAGTTGGCAGGGTTTAGGCAGCTCAGTGTGGGGTTTATTAGGTCCTGGTCTGACGGAGTGGGGAGAGATTCAGTCTCCATAAGACAAACAAAAGAATCTCCCTGTCAATGCCTCATTCCCCCAGAGCTGAGCTCATCTGTTCAAGACAATAAAATAGAAAACTCTGACTGAGCCCTGGCAGCAGAGATCTGATGGAAAACCTCTCATTCCCTGGATCTAAGCAGGGCCCTGGCTGCCAGTGAGGACGCCACGCTCCTTCTGCACTGAGTTGAGCCCTAGCATGCCATCACCGGGCAATCCTCTGCCCTGGCAAAGCCCAGAAAGGACACCAATTCCCTGTCCAGAGGCACCCCTGTCTCATGCCCCTAAGCCCCACAGATAGACATGAGGTGAGGTATTTTCTGTCTGGGGATTGCCATGGCCACGCCACCTCTCTGACCAAACACAGAAACTGCAGATGGACTCTTGAAAGCCAGGACTCATTGTGCAACTCCAGCAGCCCTGAAAATCCCTGCAGGGTCCCGTCTCACACCGAGGCTTTGCAGTGGCAGGGCCCCAGTGCTGGGCTATATAGATGTGCCCCAGGCTTGGGCCAGAGGCCTGGCTCTGGTTTTGGCCCAGCCACCAACTCCAAAGTCTGTGTTGCCACTATAATGTCAAAACGTTTAAATCTCTTCAGAAGTAAAATGATTGTAATGCATTCCCTGTCTCCTTCACCAGAATGCATGGGGAGTCCCCTCTGAAGATGATGTGTTAGGCTGAGTAATGTCCCCTAGAGAGATCCAGGTCCAAATCCCTGGAGCCTGTGACTGGGTCAAAAGGAAACAAAGGGGACTTTGCAAATCTGATTACATAAAATAATTCTGAGATGGGGAGACTATACTGGAGTATCTGGGTTGTCCTATTGAATAAATACAGTCACAAGTATCCTTATAACACAGAGGCAAAGGGAGATTTGACCACAAGAGAGGGGGAAGCAATGTGATGAAAAAAGCAAAGACTGAAGTGATATGGCCACAAGCCAAAGAATGCTGGCAGCCACGAGAAGCTGGAAAAGGCAAGAAACGGATTCTCCCCTCAAGCCTCTGGAAAGAACCGGCCCTTCTGATACCTTGATTTTAGCCCTGCAAGACTCATTTTGAATTTCTGGCCTCCAGAACTGTTAGAGAGTTCATTTCTGTTTTTAGCTACTAAGCTTGTGGCAATTTGGAGGCATAGGAAATGGATAGAAATGGAGTCAGCTTCTTGGGTTAGGGCATCCTTATTTCTGTAGGAACAGGGGAGTCCCCATTTGCAGCTTCATTGTCCTGGTACTAGAACCTCAGGCTGTATTTTCACATGCCTTCAGAGAGAGTAAACACTACTGCCCTGCAGACAAGCCCAGACAGGAAAAATGCAAACGATTTCAGAGCATCTGAAGACAGGATCAAGGGAAGAGGCCAGTAAACCATGAGACCCAGACACATCACTGTGCTCTGAGAATCTGGGGCAGCTCAGATGCTCCCAGACTTGGCAGCAAACCGTCAGCCTTGGAGAGAAGGCACTGCATGTTGACAACTCTTCAAGGGGGATGACAGAAAGATGGGGGAAAGTTCAAAGGAACTACAGAGAGGAGAGTGCAGTCTGCATCGCATCTTAGGTTTCCCCAGAGTAGGGCTGCCAAGGATGCTGGTGACGCTGACATTTACTACGCACTTTCTATGTATTCCGTCATTTAACCAACAGTCCTGGGAGGCAGCTGGCCCTGTTTCAAAGGTTACCTGGGTCTGAAAAGAAGGGGCCCTTCCCCTCAGCATGTAAACCTCCTCGAATCTCAGCATTCTAAAAGAAATAAATCAGCAAGCAAGAGCCTTCTCGGCCCTCCCCAGCTCTCAGCTCCGGTGCTCACTTGGCAAGCCTCCCCAGTAGGGTCCTTAGGGCATCTGCTCCCCGACCAACCTCGTCAGCAATGCCTCTCAGCCCCTCAACCTGACTGCTGCCCCTCGGGGTGCTCTCCAGTCCTCTTATTCTAGTCAAGCCTCTGCTTTTTGCTTGGAAACTGAGGTAGCCACCCTCCGCTCCCACCGGCACCCAGCCACCCACCTCAGAAGGCGTTTCCTTCCTCCCTCGGCTTCCACTACCACTCTCTCCTGGTCCCGCCTGCCTGCCTGGCCTTCTCCAGCTCTTTGGCTAGTGCTTCCTCTTCTGCCTGCTTTCAAATGTCACCCTCTGGAGTTCCACCTTCAGCCTCCTCTCTCCTCATTCCTCCTGCAGACTCAGCTCCTGCCGACAACTCAGCCCAGGTCCTGATTCTGAGCACCATGAATCCATCCAACTACGTACAAGGCGCTTTCCTTCTGGGTGTCCTCCTGGCTCCTCAAACTTAAAGGACTGAAAATGGAAATCATTTGCTTCAGTTCACGGCTTGCTCCTCCTGTATTTACTGTCCCAGAGAAAGCCATGGTATGCCTTCCACCAACCGAGCCAGAAACCTAGGTCATCCCTGACATCCCCCTTCCCTTCACCCACACTCCAACTCAGCACTGAGTAACATCTTGACCCTGATCCTCCACCTCTATGGCATAGTTCAGACCTTACCACCTCTTGCCTGAATCACTCCAATTGCACCAGTTGGTCTCTCTGGCTCATCTCTGCCCACTTCTAACTTATTCTCCCCAGTATTCCCTGTGCTGCTTTTCCAAGATGCACATCTTCTTAAACCCTTAATGATCCATCATCTCCAACCATCACGTGCAGCCCAGAGTCCTCATCCGAGCACATCAGCCCTTCCTGCATCACCATTCTTACTTGTTGTCATCTGCCTTCATTCAGAGGTCTCAAACTCAGATGCCTACACGGGTCAGGCAGGAACTGAAATGATGAGTCAGGCTGAGTGTGAGACAAAAGGTGGCAGAAGACACTGTGGTGAACTGGAAGAGCTGACCTGAAGGCATTCAGATCCAACATAAAAACACATCTTAGGATGAATTTGGCCCTCAGGCTGTCAGCTTGAGATCTCTTGCCCATAACTAGCTGCTTGTATTCACCGTAGTTGCCAGGGCTATGGTATTCACCATAAACCCAGGGCTGGCCTTATGGGCATATGATCTGTGCAATCACACAGGACGCTTGCTCAGAAGGGCTGCCCTTCATTTAATGATCTGCTGTCGCCATCTTGAACATCTTTTTTCACCCTCGAACTTGTATTTTATGTGAAGTTTAACAATGCAGCCTGAGTGTGAGCAGAGGAGAATGCAAGATATGTGTGGTCACCTTCTTTGTCCCCCACTTGCATATAGGGTTTGCTATACCTAATGAGCACAGAAGTGCAGGTAGACCCACTACATGCCTGAGTTCAGTGAGATTCAAAGTGAGCACAAGGTAGGTGTGTTGCCTCGGAGGCCACATTTTCCATTTGAACCAGATCGTTCAAAGCAGAAAGAAGGCAGTGGTGTTCTAAGAAACACAAATGGTCAAGGAACCCTATCATATTCTTTCTTGTGTTATTTCCCTGTATTAGACAACAACCTATGCTGAAATTGATACAGAAGAAGAGGGAAGGATAGGGCAACTCATAGTTCCTTTTCTTTTTAGTCCTTCCTCACTCAATAAGCTGAAGGCAAGGAGTGCTGTTAAGATGTTCATATATCAAGTAAAACAAAAACAGATGAGTTAGTTTTCTGCAGTGTTTCCACTATTCTAATAAGAACAAATACATATGTATGTAGGAGCTACAAAATATGAAAATGAGTCATTTTGGTGGATTCTGCATAAAAGTTGAAAGATCTTATATTTGCATTTAAAACTGACATTGCACAATATAAAGATGAATGGTATAATTCATGCTAGTAAATTAAATTTTTAATACAGGCATACCTCAAAGATATTGTGGGTTTGGTTCCAGACCACTGTAATAACATGAATATCACAATAAAGTGAGTTTCATAACTTTTCTGGTTTCCCAGTGAGTATAAAAGTTATGTTTACACTATACTGCAGTCTATTAAGGGTGCAATAGCATTATGGCTAAAAAAATGTACATACTTTAATTTTAAAATACTTTATTACTAAAAAACACTAATGATCATCGAAGCCTTCAGTGGGTCATCATCTTTTTGCTGGTGGAGGGTCTTGCCTCGATGCTGATGGCTACTGACTGATCAGAGGGGTGGATGCTGAAGGCTGGGGGCTGTGGCAATTTCTTAAAATAAGACAATGAAGTTTGCTGCATCAATTGACTCTTCCTTTCATGAAAGATTTCTCTGTAGTGTGTGATGCTGTTTGATAGCATTTTACCCCATAGTAGAACTTCTTTCAAAACTGGAGTCAAGCCTCTCAAACCATGCCACCTGCTTTATCAACTAAGTTTATGTAATATTCAAAATCCTTTGTTGCCATTCCAACAGTGATCACACTGCCTTCACCAGGAGTAGGTTCCATATCAAGAAACCATTTTCTTTGTTCATCAATAAGAAGCAACTTCTTTCATTCATTCAAGTTTGATCATGGGATTGCAGCAATTCAGTCCCATATTCAGGCTCCACTTCTAATTGTAGTTCTCTTGCTATTTCCACATCTGCAGTGACTTCCTCCACTGAAGACTTGAACCCTCAGGGTCATCCATGAGGGTTGGAATCAACTTATTCCAAACTCCTGTTAATGTTGATATTTTGATCTCCTCCTGTGAATCATGAATGTTCTTAATGATGAATCCTTTCCAGAAGGTTTTCAATTTACTTTGCTCAGATCCATCAGAGGAATCATTATCTATGGCAGTTATAGCCTTATGAAATGTATTTCTTAAATAATAAGACTTGAAAGTCAAAAGGACTCCTTAATCCATGGGCTTCAGAATGAATGCTGTGTTGGCAGGCATGATAGCATTTATCTCCTTGCACATCTCCATGAGAGCTTTTGGGTGACTAGGTACATTGTCAAAGAGCAGTCAGATTTTAAAAATAATCTCCTGGCCAGGTGTGGTGGCTCATGCCTGTAATCCCAGCACTTTGAGAGGCCGAGGCAGGCAGATCACTTGATGTCAGGAGTTTGAGACCAGCCTGGCCAACGTGGTGAAACTCCATCTCTACTAAAAATACAAAAAAATTAGCTGGGCGTGATGGCATGCGCCTATAATCCCAGCTACTCAGGAGGTTGAGGCAGGAGAATCACTTGAATCGAAGAGGTAGAGGTTGCAGTGAGCCGAGATTGTGCCACTGCGTTCCAGCCTGAGTGACAGAGCAAGACTCCATCTCAAATAATATTAATAATAATCTCTTTTTTCTGAGCAGTAGGTCTCAACAAAGGGCTTAAATTATTCAGTAAACCATGGTGTAAAAAGATGTGCTATCATCCAAGCTTTGTTGTTCTATTTATAGAGCACTGGGAGAGTAGATTTAGCATCATTCTTAAAGGCCCTAGGATTTTTAGAATAGTAAGTGAGCACTGGCTTTGATTTAAAGTCACCAGCTGCATTAGTCCCTAACAGAAGAGGCAGCTTGTCCTTTGAAGCTTTGAAGCCAGGCATTGACCTCTCCTTTTTAATTATGAAGGTCCTAGATGGCATCTTCTTCCAATGGATGTCTGTTCTGCCTACACGGAAAATCTGTTGTTTAGTGTAGCCACCTTCATCAATGATCTTAGCTAGATCTTCTAGATAACTTGCTACAGCTTCTACATTAGTACTTGCTTTTCACCTTGCATTTTTACATTACAGAAATGACTTCTTTCTCTAAATCTCATGAACCAGCCTCTGTTAGCTTCAGACTTTTTTCTGCAGCTTCCTCACCTCTGTCAGCCACCATAGAATTGAAAAGAGTTAGGGTCTTGCTCTGGATTAGGCTTTTGCTTAAGGGAATGTCATGGTTGGACTGTTTTTCTATCCGGGCCACTACAACTTTCTCCATATCAGCAATAAGCCTGTTTCATTTGCTTATCATTCGTGTGTTTACTGGAGTAGCACTTTTAATTTCCTTCAAGAACTTTTCCTTTGCATTCACAACTTGGTTAACTGTTTGGCACAAGAAGGCTTTCAGCCTATCTCAGCTTTTGACATGCCATCCTCACTCAGCTCTGACATTTCTAGCTTTTGATTTAAAGTGAGAAGTGCGGGATTCTTCCTTTTACTTAAACACCTAGAGGCCATTGTAGAGTTATTAATTGGCCTAATTTCAATATTATTGTAATTAGGAATTACAGAATAGGGAGCTCCAAGAAGCAGGAGAGATTCCAGGGAATGCCATTTGGGGGAGCAGTCAGAACACACACAACATTGATGGATTAAGTTCACTGCTTTATATTGGTGTGGTTGGTGATGCCCCAAAACAATGACAATAGTAATATCAAAGATCACTGATCACAGATCATCATAACAGATACAAAGAGAAAGTTTGAGATATTGTGAGAATTACCAAAATGTGACACAGAGACACAAAGTGAGCACACAGGGTTAGAAAAAGGTGCTGGTAGACTGGCTTGACACAGGGTTGCCACAAACCTTCAGTCTGTAAAAAATGCACTCTCTGTGAAGCACAACAAAGCAAAACATGATAAGATGGGGGCATGCCTGTTTCTTTACTTAAAATAGCATGGAATAGCAAATAAAAAACACCATGAAGGAGAGAGAGAGACAGGGAGAGAGGCACATACACAACATGAATGGAAGAAGAAGAACTTTCTATTTACTACTTTACATGGCACTTTTACCCTGCCTTTTGAACACAGGTCCTATGTTGTCATTTTGCACTGGGCCCTGGTGCTCTTGTTGGCTCTGGTTCTTCTCATTGCAATGCCCCCTTCCTTCTTTGCCTGGCTAATTTCCCCTCATGCTACAAGACAGTTAGGCCAGCACCTCTTTTTGGAAAAGGGTCCTGGGCTGCCTCAGTCTCCCTCTGTGACCCACTGTGGCCTGTGCCCTCCAGTGCTCACCACCCTGGTTGAAGTCATGTGTCTGTGTCGGTCTCACATACAAGCTGTGCAACTCCAGGACAGGGCCCCTGCCGTATCTGTCTTTGCATCCCTGACACCCACGGCACTCACACATCCTGAGTGCTCAGCACTTAATACTGGACCAAATCCGAATATTGTTTCCATGCTTAGAGCCCTCTCTACCTCTTTTAGCATCGAGTCCCTACTTCTCATGTCCTTCATCAACAGGCCCCGGCTCCCTACTCTGGAATTCCATCACTCTCCCTCATGTGTCCCTATCTGTGCTGGCACAGCTGGGCTGCCTTCCATTCCCTGCCCACCTCGGCCCATGCTCTTGGCTCTGCCTGGAGAGTTCTTCTCTGCCCTCTGAGCCTGGTGAGCTGGGGAACAGCCTCAGAAAGGAGCCCCATCACAGAAGTGATGCGACGCCCCTGGACAGCTTGCATCCATTGCTGGCCACACTTCCCACCTGCTCGGCCACTTCAGTCACTGCTGCCTCCCTGAACCTTTGGGAAAGTGACCACTTCTTGCTCACTTTGGATCTTTGCAGCCGAGCACACTGTAGTGCCGGATGAATTATTAATACTAGTCGACTCTTTATCCTTATCAAGAGGCTTAGACTTTAATCCTTTACCACCTGCAAGGACCTATTTTATTCATTTTATATCCTTATTTCTAGGGCCAGAGGCCCCTGTGTTATACAATGACTGGATTCCCAGTGGTTTGAGGGAATTGGATTAGCAGCGTCAGCAAAGAGACTGAGACCAGTGGAGCTGGGGCCGGGGGAGCTGCCTGTCTAGTGACTTAGAGTCTGGTCTCTGCAGAGGCTCTGGAAGCTGCCCCAGCCCACGTCAGCATCGTCTTCTTTGGGCTGCCCCAGACCAGCCTCCCTGACACGAGACAGGCAGGACTGGCCATCACGCCCTATGGTCAGCGCAGCTGGCCAAGCCTCGGGGTGGTTACAGTCATCTGCTTTGTGGGGGAGACATTCTTCATAGTTCATGGTATTTCCTAGATTCAAATAGGAGCCAGGCTTTCTCTGGTATTGTCATAAACTGACTGCCCTCTTTGTCTGCTCCTCATACCCACCCTCCCCCACTCCAAACCACCCCCTTCTACAAAATGCATCAGGAATTGTAGTTGCTAAAGTTTGAGAATCTGCAGAGCCTTGGCCACGTGGCAGTTTCATTTCGCTGCAGTAGCCTGAGCTATTCCCAAAGCCAGGGCTGTTGGGAGCAGAAGCATCTTCTTGGATGGTACCAATCATACCCAAACCCCGGCTCCAATTACTGACAACATTTTTCCTCTCTCTGCCCTAGAGCTATACTATGGCCAAATGCTTTGTTTGCACAGCCAAAAATAAATTCTAATTTACTTGTTTTTGGATTTTTTTTTTGAACATTTTATAACTATCCTGAGAATAATGGTAGACATCTTAGGACATCACAAAATCAGGATTGGAAACTATGGGATAAAATCTTTCTTTTAAAATTAGCCCTGTTTACAATCACATCTTAAATAGCTCAAAAATCAAAATTACTGGATTCATCAAACAGCAAACAAGCTTTCCCAGGTAGCAAATCAGTGGCCTGTGTCTATTTCAGCCAAAAGCTTTTTATTTTACTGATGACTGGGAGATGTCAGCACATCACAGTCTTCCTTGGCCAGGCATAGGCAAGTCAGGGGACTGCAGAGAATGTTAGGGTATGAAAATCCCATCCACACCAACAGCAGCTGGAGGGAGGCACTTGGCAGTGATAAACTATTGAAAATAATTCCCAGAAACAAACTTGTCAAAGTTCCGCATCGCCTAAACAGCCAAACCTTTCTTCTTCTCTGGGCCACCCCCTCCTCTCACCCCTTGGCATTTGAAGAACACACTACATCTGTGTCCATGTCTATTTCTTCTGCAGTCAACATATGAGGTGAGAACCCCAGCTCCTCCGAAAAATGCCACGGGTTAGTCTTTAAGCAAACCTTACATCCTCAGCATGATGACGCTATTCTAGTTAAACAGAATATTGAACAAGAGAAAATGTCATTCCTACCACCAGGTAAATGGCTGCTGGGACACCGGGCTTCTCTGGGCATCAGCATCTCAGTCAGGCTACTGGAGGGGGAAAGAGTTCTAAGTGTCCCTGAAAATAGCAGAAAAGCCTGCTGGTGGCAAAGCCCTGGGGAGGCAGTTGGGGACAGGCTGGGTTCTGGGACTCAGCTTGGTAGGTTATGGAGAGAGTGGATACCTCACTCCTGGCTAGCAAGTCACCGAGGGAAGAGGCTCCCAGGCTGGCAAACACCATTGCCTGATGGCATGCAAGGTGTGTGGGTCCTACCTGCAGCCTGTCTTCACTGTTAGCGTTCTGGAAAACTGTGGTAGGGGTGACAGAGGCCAGATTTCTAAATATTTGGAGGGATGTTCCCACTCACCCAAGGGTGACAGGAAGCTGAAATGGTGAAGTATGGGGGCCCAGGGAAGTTCACTCCTATGGCAGAGGGGCAGATGGAGTGTTGGGCTCAGGGCCTGTTCTCAAGAGCGCAAAGGCCAGGCTGTCCAGAGTGGGTGCACAAGTGGCAGCCTCTGCTCCGACCCCAAGGCAGTCTGCAGAAATACAGCAGGAACCCCACTTCAGAAACTTAAACATTCTCTCCTGCTCCCACCCTCACCTCTGAGGCCCAAGAACTGCCTTCTTGCTTAGCTTCCTCCAGGCAAGGGTTCATGAGATTTTGCCCCAGGGTCCATTTTAATTGGCTATTTCACTGCTCTCATTCTGCCATTATTCTGAAACTTTCACCCAATAAGAATCCATTGCTGTATCATGACCTGGTAAACTTCCTGCGGAAAACCATGGCATATACTGAGACCCAGAGAAGGCAGAGATTTGGCCAAAGCCACACAGTTATCAATGGCAGAGAGCAGAGTGTCTGACTCCCGGCAGGTGCTCCTTCACCACCCTGTCTCTGGCAGCAGCTCGTACCTTATGCTGAGGAGGGATTGGGAACGAGATTGCCAAGGGCAAGAAAAATGGGAGAAGGGAAAGATACGTATAAGGCAGGCCATATCCTCTGTCAAATCAAGTGTATTTTTCAACAAACATTTTGATGAAATTATTACTCAATAGTGTTATTTTTCAGTCATGATCAGTGATGTTTGGTTTAGTTCTTTCTGGAAGAGACATTTGTAACTAGCTCCCATTTTTCCTTTTGTAGTTGCCTTTTTTCTCTACTTTTCTATTTCACCGCTCTGAGTTCTCTTGGGCCATGGAGCTCCCAGGCACAGAATAGGGCTGCATTCTCCATGCTTCTGGAACATACCTTGTTCTTTTAGACCTAACAGTCAGGAGGCTTCCCTTCTCTGCTTAGAAAACTCCTATTCAGGCCGGGCGCAGTGGCTCACACCTGTAATCCCAACACTTTGAGAGGCTGAGGCGGGTGGATCATGAGATCAGGAGATCGAGACCATCCTGGCTAACATGGTGAAACCCCTTCTCTACTAAAAGTACAAAAAATTAGCTGGGCGTGGTGGCAGGTGCCTATAGTCCCAGCTACTCAGGAGGCTGAGGCAGGAGAATGGTGTGAACCCAGGAGGTGGAGCTTGCAGTGAGCCAAGATCGCACCACTGTACTCCAGCCTGGGTGACAGAGCAAGACTCTGTCTCAAAAAAAAAAAAAAAAAAAGAAAAAAGAAAACTCCTATTCATCCTTCAAATCTCAGCTCAAATGACACCTCCTGAGATAAGTTTCCCCAGGCTTCCTGGCAGCCAGGCCAAGCTAATATTCCTTCTTTCTTTCCTCTGTTTCTCCATCCCTCTGCTACAGCACTTGTGACATGGTGCCATGATGTTTCTATGCTCTCCACGAGTGGGGTTCATGATTTTGCACTGAGGCCCATTGCACTGGCTATTCCCTGGCTCTCCCTCTGCTACAAATCTGAGACTTCTCCCCCAGTAAAAACCCTTTGTTCTTTTATGACTTGTAAACTTACCACAGAAAAATTCACTTATTAATCACTGGATACCCCAATAGCCATCACAAAGCCTCGTGTACGGAAAGCCCTCAACAAATATTTACAAAACTGACTCCTGAAGCCAAATCTCGGCTCCATTAATTTATATCTCTATTTTAGGAAAAAAGAGTCCCACTCTTGCCACTGGCACGGTTTCAATACATAAACCCTAGATGTTAAAGCTAATCGGTAGTCAAAGGCATCACTCCATTTGCCATTCCCATAAAGAAATTTGACCATCTGGTCCCTCCCTCTCCTTTCAACATATTTCCAGGCTCAGCCTTTTACCTGAGCTGATCAGGAGACCAAGGCCAGATACAATGAACTTACCTATGACATTCCGGATGTCATCTTCTTCTTCGGGGCTCAGTGTGGGGCTGGCAGGGGTTGTTCCCTGCTCATCAGGAGCATCTTTCCCCAGCGAGTCTGTTCTGACTGTGGTGGGAGGCACTGGGACTGTGTGCACAGCTTCCATCAATGCCTCCCTGGGAGACACTGCTGGAGGAGCTGGGGCTGCTGGTTGCTGGGTGGCTGTGTGGGCCACGGTGGTGGCTGGTACCTGAGGAGAAGGCTGCAGGACTGACTCCCTCGTGGGATCTGGAGACACCAAGGTTGTTTGGAGTGTTGCTGAGAGTGGTTCCACTGAGGCATGGTTGGCAATGCTAGGAGCTGAGGTTGAGGGCTCTGGCAGGGCCGAGGACCAGGGTGCGGTCCGAGCGTTCAGGTCCGTTGTCACAGCAGTGCTGTGTCCCTGATGGGCGGCTGTGGGCCTTCGGGTGGCACTGGTCATCAGGTCATTGTGTCTCAGGAGCTGATCTTCAATCAGCAAATCCACTCCATTGTCACCGCTGAAAAACTCATCTTCTGTGAAACAAACACAAGGTTCACTGTGGCACAGGAGAGAAACAAGCTACAGATGACAAGAGCACATAGCAATGGGCAGGTGAATTACAGGGTGCCTTTCCTTAACACGATGGCCTGACTTAGAGAGGGGGCCTGGCTGGGATTTCGGAAGAATGTGGACAGGAGCACAGGTGGAAGGACGTTGAATTTCCAGGAGGTTTCTCTGAAATGACTGCAGCCATGCTCCCTCCAGGACTCAGGGGTCACTGGCAGGACGCATTGGGGTCCTAAACCCCAATGGCTGGGAGTAAGTGAGTCATCCAATCCATCCATCCAACACATGTTTATGGAGTGTGGATAACAATAGCGAGCAAAACAAGGATCCTTGTTTTGCTTGGAGCTTCTATTTAGTGGTGGAGATGCTAAACAATAGACAGGATTGTGCAATTGAAGGTGCTATGGGGAACAAAAAGTAGGGTAAAGAGGGTCAAAAAAGCTAGAAGGGAAGGGAAACTTGCAGAGAAGAATAAAGTGGTGAGAATGAGACTCATTGAGCTAGGGAGATGAGCAGCTGCCTGGAGGAGGTGAAGGAGTCAGTTGAGCAGCCATCAGGCACAAAGATTCCAGGGGTGATTAACCACAGAGCAAAGGCCCTGAGGCAGGACACGTGTGCAGTGGCCCAGGAGCAGTGAGGTGGCCAGTGTGACTGAAGCAGAGGTGAGGTCAGAGCGAGGACAGGTGCTGGGCATGCATGACTTACAGGCTGTGTGTGGAGTTCAGTTTTTATTCTGAATGAAATGGGGGAGGCTGCAGGATTTTGAGCAGAGACAGAACATGGAGAGGCAAACATTTCTTACAGAGGACACAAAGAGCTCTAACCACAAAAGCAATAATTGGTAAAACAGACTTCATGTGCTCATCAAAAACACCATTAAGGAACTAAAAATGCATGCCATAGGTAGGGATAAAATACTTGCAATACATATGATGGCAAAGAACTTGTAATCAGAATATGTAAAAAATACTCCCACAAATCAACAACACACACACACAAAAGACCAAAAAGCACAGTTAAACGTGGGCAAAATGATGATGCCAGCTACTGGGTGGAGAATAAACATAGTGGAGGCAAAGGCAGAAGCAAGGAGACAGACAGGAGGCTGCTGCATCAGCCCTGATGGGGAAGGACCCGCTCAGACACACTGGGGAGAGGGGAAGAGCTGGGGCCTGCTGGAAGTGCTGGGCAAGGAAAAGAAAGAAGAGAAGAGGAGGAGGAAGTGGCGAGGAGGAGCACAGGAAGAGGAAGAAGCCTAAGGAACCAAGGTAAAGGTGAAGTGAAAAGGGATCATCTCTCTTCCATGAAAAATGAAGGACAGAGATCAAAGGGGAGGTCCTGGAGACTCAGACAGGAACCTCAGGGCCCCTGGAGGGAGGAACAAGTGGCTTGTGGCTCTAAGCCAGTCAGTTCCCCCACGCCTCAGTTTCCTCACTGCAAACGGGGAGGACTGGACTGGAGGGCATTGAAGTCCCTTCCAGCCCAGCCACGCTCTGCCATATGGTCTTCTTCAAGCCCAGAGAAGTTAAGTGACTTGCCCAAGGCCACTCAGCTAGCTGTGAGGAAATGCAGTGGTAGCGCTGGATAATAGGGTCACAGCAATAATCAGAATGCAGGAGGGGTGTATGGCTCCCAGGAAGTCCAGCCCCCTATGGTCCAAATGGTGACTCCCTCCCTGCCCTGCCTCTAGGGCCACCCTGTTGACCCCAACTCACGCTGCTCTTCAATGTCATTCTCTTCTTCAGAGACCTTGGCTTTATAGTAGGTGATGCCCCGGATGACGGTGGGCTGGGAGGCCGGCCGGCCTCTCAGGTGGACCTGCCTCTGCAGGGGCCGCTGTGACTTCACCACCTCAGGCGGAGCCAGGGGTTGCTTCTGCAGAAGCTCGATGGAGTTGATCTGCTGGGACACAGTTTCTTCCTGCAGAAACCGCTCTTCATACTGCTCCTCAAAGGGGACACAAGGGAAGGTCAGGTCACTGGTCAGAGAGGCAGTGGGCAGGTGGGGGCAAGGCTGGAGCCAAGGCTGTGCTAATAACAGCAACACTTCCGAAGAGCCAAGCACTGTTCTAAGTGCTTTATACGTTTACATACATATGTCAACTAATTTAATCTTCTCATCAGTTCTATGAGGTAAGACCTATTTTTATCATTTACATTTCAGGAAACTGAGGCACAGAGAGGTTATATAAATTTCCCAAAGTCCCACAACAGGTAAGTGGTAAGGCAGATTGAAGCCAGGATGTCTGGTTCCAGAATCAACGTCTCTATACTTGACGCATACTGCCCAAAGAATTCAGTCCTCCTCTTGGCTCTGGCCTAGGGATGCTGGGTGACTTAGATCTGGTATAAGTTGTTTTGGGTGAGATCCATGTGAGGGGAAGGATGCCTGGGCTGGGACATGAAGCCCAAGGACCAGGATGCACACTGCCTCAGGATGAAGCTTGTTACGGCAATCAGAATGGACTTCCTAAAACACATGTCACCCCAGCCCCCAAACCCTTCCTCCTGCGTACAGAATAAAGTCCAAAGTAAAACTGATCTTGATCTAGCTCAGCATTCTTCTCTCTTGTTGCGTGCCCTGCACCCCACACCTTAGGCACTCCAGTCACTTGGCTGACTACTGAAACTCTTGGCTTTCCTGAGCCACTGGATCTATGTTCAGCCTGTTTTCTCTGCCTGGAAAACCATTATACCTTCTTCCCCCATATATCTACTTCTCAAGGCCCAGCTAAAATTTCAGGTCCCCAAGGAAATACTCCTGGACCTTCTAATTCAGAATTAATCAATCTTCCCCAAGCCTCATTTTGTGCTTTATGGCAGAGATTTCTCATTGATTACCCAAATTCCCTGCCTTCTTGTTCCTTACTAATGAAGACCTGGTTTTATGGGAGTGGGCATGGGACTGAATTCTGGCCAGTGGGGTATAGGAAGAAGTTGATGGGGTGTGCATTTGGAAAAGTTCTGTATAAGGGGGGCTGATTCAGCTGGGAGGCGTCTTTTGCTCTCTTCCTCATTTCTCTGGACTGAAACGTGGACAGAATAGCTGGAGCTGAGCAGCCATCTTGTGATCATGAGGGGATTTTGAGGATGAAAGTCACTAACGACATCTTGGAGCTAATCATGCCAGCCCTGGACTGCCTGCCTCCAGAGTTTCTTTTACGTGAAAGAACAACAAATATTTCTATTGTTTAAGGCACTGTATTTGGGTCTCTTACCCAAGCCGAACACAAGTCCTAATGAATACAAGTCTGTGCTTCTGCTGTAGCGCCTCTCCTAGCCTGCTTTCCACAGGCACTATTTAGTGATGTTGCTATCTCTGCAGACTATGGGAATCTGAAAGAAGAAAGATCATTTCTTGTTCATCTTTGATTTCGCTGGATGGAGGCTCCCTAATATTTGTTAAATTGAATTTCTGAATCACAACAAATCCCAAGGAATTGTCTACATTGGTAACTAACTGGCATTTGATTTTGTCAAAACAAATGATGCTCACATGGCCCAGTGACTGGGCATCTGGATGGCGCTGTGAGAGTGCCCCATGACAGCTCTGATCGTGTAGATGGCCCACTCTGTCCTCCATAGAGCTGCTGCGCAAGGTCAGGAGCCCCTGTGTCCACAGTGTGGCAAGATCTCTGGTGCTGTGTCGGTCTGTCCAGTCAGATTCCTTGTCCAGGATTATAATTACCCACCTTTGAAAGCAAAGGACCTTGGGCACATGACCTGTGAACTGACTGTGCTCAAAGTCAGGGCCACCCCACAGGTGGGTCCAGCTGCTTTGGTGGCTCCATCAGAGAAGTGCGGAAGCCTGAGAGGAGTGTGGCCCAGCCCTGCTCTCCCCAGGACTCTAGTGGCTGAATAATGAAGAGGTGGCTTCCAGCAGCCCCCTAAACCATGAGGTCCCTTCTCAGCCAGGGGGAGGTGAGTGAGCTCCCTTTAATCTTGTAATTCTAGGCCTGGTGGAAGCCACCCAGAGAGCAGAGCCCATGTGGAAACAAAACCTGTGTTCCTAGATGCCCAGTGCCCTGAGGCAGGGCAGGGCCTTTAGCCACTCCATGTTGGCTGTAGGAACCTGGCCACCATGGCCAATGTGCTCCTTTTGCACAGGAAGAAGCAAACCAAGCTCTTGCTTTGATCTTTACAATTTGGCCTAGAAAAAGCCCTGAGTCCTCATTACCCCCAAGGACACCCCCAAGCCTGCGCCTATTTTCTCATGACAAGAGAGTTCTGGATGGCACAACCGATGGGGTTGTGTATCTCTGTCTCCCCAGCACACAGTGGTGACCGACTCCTGAAAGGCAGGGGACACCCTTCTGCCAGCCTCCCCTGTCTGCCCAGAGGAAACAGGCCAACTTGCCCGGCTGTGCCTGGGGCAGCCCCTACTCCTGCTCCTTGCCCCTCCCTCAATTCTCTGTTCTTGCTGGTGATGTAACCTCCACCTGAGCTGTAGCGGGTATCTGGTTGGTGAAGATGATATTTTAATGCACACCTATTATGGCCATGTCCTTTGTATTATTTTGAACCCTTACAACAATGGGGAAAGTAGATACCATCATCCACATTTTACAGATAAGGAAACAGAGGCTCAGAGTTGTTCAGCAATTTGGTTGAAAATCAATCAGTTCAGTGGCTGAGAGGGGCAGTTCTCAAGTCACACAACTCAGGTCAGCCCCAGGCTGCCTGCCCTCAGAGCCTGCCTCTTCCTTCCATTAAGCCTCTGCCTGCAGCTGTGACCACAGGACTAACTCGCCTGCCATCCAAAAACTCTCCTGCCTCCCCTAGTCCTCCGGGTCGTGGTCTGGCTCCCACCCAGCAGACTTGGGAGATCCCTCATTTCCCACTAGGAAGAGCTGCTCGGCAGGCTGTCAGGAGACCCTGGCCACAGCCCATGACTCAGACACTGAAGGGCATCTAATTACCGGACCCTGGTCTCCCTCTGCATTGCAAAAGCAGGTTGTCATTTCTTCGCCACAAACCCCAGGAACTGTCTTTAATTCCAGGCTCTCAGGGAAGGGTGGGAACTGCAGTGCTTTCTCCCAACCAAGGAAATGGAGCAAGACCATGGACAGCCCTTGCCAGAGAACATATAATTTCCTCGGATCCACTGGCGACAGGCTGCGCTGGGTGGCAGCAGCCCCCTCCAAGCTTTGATTTCCTTTCTCTGTGAATCCAAGAGTCTGTTGTATGACTTCAGCTCCTGGAGTCGAATGTTCCTACTCCCACCTTGCTCTCTCCACTCTCACCCTGCTCTCTCCATTCCCAACCCTGCCCCCAGAGCCCCATGCCAACCCCTCAGGCAAGGACCATCTTAGAGAGAAGCCCTCAACAAATTACCACTTACCATTCCAAGAAAGCTCTGACATAATCTACAGGAACCCTAAAAATAAACAACCAAACCCAGTGCCCCTTCGACCCGCTTTTTGGCATGGGGTTCACTAAACAGAGGGATGGCAAGATCCTGCCTTGGGGCCTCCTGCGCCACTTCCCCTTTCTGCCCCACCGTCCTTGTGGGGAAGGATTGTGCTAACTTCAGCAGCGTGATGAATGGGGACTGGAGGAGGGGAAGGGACTTTGCTGAGCAAGGAGAAAAAGGGTTTGGTGTGTTTGATTTGGTTTTTGCTGTTTGCCCTCAGGAATTCTCAACTGGGTTCCCGAACATACCACATAATGTGTCATCAAGACGACAGATGCATTCTTAAGCTCAGCCGACTGGGAAACTGGAAGCCAGAGCGGGAAAGGGACACCTGGCTCCGTTGGGCAGCTGGGCCGCTGATGCCAGGTGGGCTGAGATAAGAGACACTGCACCCAGCTGTAATGAGTGGGAGCCATCAAGTTCCCTTCCAGCCCAAATGTTTTCTGGCTCCTTGGTTTATGAGCTCAGACCCACTCAGAGATGACCCACCAAGCAGACTAAACACTTGCTCAGTAGCCAGCATGTCAGGTACACCCAAAATGAGAATCAAAATAATTTTTGAAGAAATATGATATTTCCAAAAAAGCACCAAAGTAGTCATCATGGGCAAAGCCAGAAAGTTATTGACCTGTTTTATATCTATTTTATGGTTTGGAATTTTTATTTTGAGTTACATATTGGGGAGGGTGGAAGCACCATACTCTTTTCAGGGCTTGTTGCCTCAAAAGCCCCAATCTGCCTGCAGTCCTGCCTTTGGAACATGTGGGCCTAAGATCCCCAAACCCAGCTGCTGCCTGCCTGGCACCCTTTGATGAACTGCCCTACCCAAGAGTTTCAAGCCCACATACCCAGCCTTCCTTCCTCTCTTATCTAAATCCTTAATGGCCCAGGCAACACAGTCCTGCACAGCAATGCTTCCCAAAAGTTCTTCACGTCACAGCATACAGAGAAACCAGCTCAGGGGCTCCAGCTGTCCCAGGCCCTGCTCAATCCACACTCAGAACGACTCCCCAAAGCTGAGAGGATCCCTCAATGGCCCACCTGGAACCCACTCCCCAGACACCAGTGTGTCACAGCTCTGCCATCTACTATCAACCCCTGGTAACCAGTTAAAATCAGCGAAGTCTCTCTTAAATGCTGCCATCCCCTGGCTGCCCAATGACCCCTTTTACAATACTTGAGCCAGACCCGTCTTGCTAATAGTGTGCCTTGCTAATAGGACTCTTCAAGTCCTGCCACCTGTTTCCTCTTCCTTTTGGACTATCTCCCAAATTAATGCCTATTTCTTGGACAACAATTCAGTAAATAACCCAATACATTAAATGGCAGCATTTAACCACTAGTACATAAAAATAACTTAGTAGTAATCGGAACCAAAGAAACAGGCACCAAATGGGGAGGCATTTTTAAGCAAGCAGGTCTTTCGGTATCACTCAAATCACATTAGACTGTGTTCCCATCATGGGTAACTTTGTGCTAGGAACACAACTGGGTAGGAAGAAACAGAGGGTTGAGACCCTTTGCCACCACTTCCCAACTGAGAGAGGGAGACCATGCCCACAGCTGGATCTGTTTCCTTATCTGTAAAATGAGGATATTGATCTCTGTCCGGCCTGCTTTTCTAGGGCTGTGATGATAGCCACATGGTATAGGGATGAAAATATGTAGTAAATTACAAAGTCCCTTATAAATGAGGAGGGGGGAAATATAATTTGTTTCCAAACTGGGGCATTTTTGAGAGTAAAAGAGGGTGCTATTAATAACCATGCCAGGGCCAGGTACGGTGGCTCACGCCTGTCATCGCAGTGATTTGGGAGGCTGATGCAAGAGGATTGCTTGTGGCCAGGAGTTCCAGACCGGCCATATTTACAAAAACTACACAGCAAGACCCCATATTTACAAAAAATAAAAAGTAACAAATTTTTATTACCAGGCATGGTAGCATGTGCCTGTGGTCCTAGCTAATCAGGAGGCTGAGGCAGGAGGATCACTTGAGCCCAGGAATTTGAGGCTGCAGTGAGCTATGATCACAACACTGCACTCCAGCCTTGGTGACAGAGCTGGAACCTGTCTCTAAAAAAAAAAAAAAAAAAAAAGAAGAGGCTGGGTGCGGTAGCTCACACTTGTAATCACACCTAATCAGGAGGCTGAGGCAGGAGGATCACTTGAGCCCAGGAATTTGAGGCTGCAGTGAGCTATGATCACAACACTGCACTCCAGCCTTGGTGACAGAGCTGGAACCTGTCTCTAAAAAAAAAAAAAAAAAAAAATGCTATGGCAGGAGTAAACCAGGATGGTCGCAGACAAGCCAGCATGCGTATCTTCCCTATTTACAAACACAAGAGATGTTCACAAAGGTGGGACATAAGATTGTGAAAAAAAATAGGGGCTGGGATTCAGCCTCAGATTTCAGTCCTGGCTTCAACACTTGCTGAACCTCTCTGGGCTTCAGTGTGAAGTAAAATGGGGTCAACTGCCCATCAAATCTACAGAACCTGCAGAACTATTGTATGGATGAAATGAGCTCATCTTTGTTAAAAGTCTGAAGCCTGAAAAGTTCTATGCAGAGGAGAGATGCTGGTATCATGCCTCCAGGGCTTGTGATCAGAGGCCCTTGGAGGCTGGGGCTGTACCTCTGGGTGGGCGTAGGCTGCCGCCGCATCCCTCTGCAGGGCTGAGCGGATGTCTGGCATGCTATCTAGGATGTTTTCAGAGCAGTTTTCTTTGCCTCGCTTATTCATCTCAGTTCGAATTTCTTCCATGTCCTCTTTGATTTGTTCGTTTTCCTTGGTGAGGTTTTTAGAAACTTCCTGAGAAGGAAAAAAAAGATGATCCATTAAAGCACCCGAAGACAAGCAGGAGGCAGCTAGCAGCCATCTTCACTTAGAGCACATAGACACAACAGACAGGCTGAAAATTCATCCAACAAATGATTGGGGCTAGAGAGTGTGCCCAGTCCTGGGCTTAGCACTGGTACCAGGTCCCCTGGCAGTATTTCCAGGGCAGTTCAGCCCTGGGATATCCAACTACAGGAAATACTGCCCAAACTACCATAGCTTTTCTATTAACAACATTGTCAAGTCTCTGGGCCACCAGGACACCAGGCTCTTTTTCTGTCCTTTGTATATAGTGGTATATATACAACCCTTACTCCGTGTTGAAGAACATTAAAGAATTCCATTCACTCGCATCCCATACATGTGAACCAGTAGCTCAGTTAATGAAAGAGGGGCTTTCTAAGCAATTTTGGAAGAGGTGGCCAAACAAACAAACAAAAAACAACAACAACAAAACTACTCTGCCTTTTTAATGAGCACAAACCATTCCCTGGTACTTTAAAAACATCATTTACATAGAAAACTGATAGGCCTGCTTCAAACTTTCCTATTTACTCATAAAAACCATTTCACTACATGACCCCTCACTTGGCAAATTAGCCATGCTCCAGACCTGGTTAATACCAGAGAGGGTCAAGGCTACATTTCAGTCAACCAACACTGGTGAGTACCTCTTGAGTGTCTAAGTGTAGTGCTACAGAAAGAAAGGCTTTAAGTATCCTTGGGGTTCTGGACCTGGGCGGGGTGGGAGAGATGTCAACTATAACTGGAGACGGACAAACCATGTCAAGTTCTGTAAATGCCAAATGTGAGGTTTCCTGAGTTCAGAGCAAGAGGAGAGTGGAGGCGTCCCGGGTAGCTTCCTAGAGAAGGTGAACACTGAATGGGATTTAAATCAAGGAAAGTTGTCGACAGCCTTATAGGTGTCCCTTCTCCTCTAGTTATTTTTAAAGAGATTTGACTACACTGAGATCCAACTTTGGCCCTCATACTAAAGTTTCCATGAGCATCTACATTTTTAAATGTGATGTCCTCCGTTGGGCCCTGTTTATGAGGTTGAGGAAGCAACAATGTAAAATACAGGATGTGTTTGCTTTCCATCTTTCTTTAACTAACAGACACAGGAAGTGTAAAAGCTGACATTGCCAGGCACAGCTCTGCAGCCTGGTGGGATGCTACTAACATCCTAGAGGAAAGTCCCAGTGATGCAGAGCCAGGGGACATGGGTATATCCAGGCAGTGACACCCAGACACCGCGGCTCCAGGGGCTCCTACAGGGGCTGCCCAGAGAAGCCCAATAGGTGCTTGTTAAATGAACCTGGCTCCCGAACCATCAGCCATGCCATTCTTATGGCATTTCATTGCATGCCAGATCCTGAGCGCTGGAAGGGCTCAGTGTGTTCCATGGCACTTAGGCTAAGCCAGCCTCTCTAAATTGCACAGAATTAACTGTGAGAGCTAAATTCCACGAGAAAGAGGTCTTGTTTTAAGAACACCCAGAATGAGTGATCTTCCTGGGTGCACAATTACTCCTGATAGGTGTTATCTATCAGGAGGTCAAGTGTAATGGGTAAGAGCATGGATTTTGAAGGAAACCGGTTCACCCCTCCATGCTGCTATTGCTAGATCTGAGATCTCAGGCACATTACTGAAACACCTCTGCTTCAGTTTCCCATCTGTAAAATGGGGATAGTACTAGCACTTTTCCTATAGGTTGTTAGGAGGATTAAGTGAGTTAATATATATGGATGTGCATGAAACATACCGGACTAAGTGGCTGTTATTTTTCGTAAAATGTTACAGCTGGAATGGACCCAAGAACTCATGCCTAACCTTTCATTTCACCTGAGGCCCAGAGCAAGAATGTGACTTGCTCAAGGTCACTACAAAAAAGTGACAGAGTGGAACCAGCACCCGGTCTCCTAGCCCTTGCTCCTTCAGCTCACCTGTTGGATCACTAAGAACACCAGGAGAGGATCCTGGCACACATATAGAACACCAGGAGAGGATGCTGGCACACATACAGCTCTCAGCAGCACCAAGCATGCCAAAAAACCAGAGAATACTTGCAGTTTGGGTTCAGGATACATGACAGGATATGCATAGATGCTGAGAAATACAGAAATGTTGGACTCTCATAAATCCTCACTATTCAAAGTGTGGTGCAGAGTTCAGCAGCATCAGCATCACACAGGAGCTTGTCAGAAATGCAGATTCCCAGGCCCGCTCAGACCTGCCAAATCAGAATCTGTATTTTAACAAGATCCCCAGACGCTCTGCGTACACATTAAAGTTTGAGAAGCACCGCCTTAAGTGGAGAAAGCTTGGGGCACAGCTGCTTGAAAAGTGGACAGAAATGTGTGAGAAGGTCTGTTTTATAGGAGCTAAGTTCTTTCTGGGACTGATGGGAAAAGTTCCTGGCCCCTTAGTGGGGTTCAAGCATTTCTGTAGTCCATCAGCACCTGCTGAGAGCAACACCTGTGGATGCCTTTCCTGTAGCTCTCACAGCCTAAGACAGATCACCAAGTCCAGCAAGTGCAGGGATTCAATGTGTTACCTTTTTATTAAGGCGTTCATGTGCTCAGTGCTGCACTGAGGGTTTGAGGGTGAGCAAGGCCACTGGGATCCTGCCCTGGTGAAGGTCACCCTCCATGAGGGGTAAGTAGGCAATAGACAAAGAAATAGACAAGAAAATATCAACAAGTGAAAAGTGCTCTGCAGAAACTCTGCCAGGGTGATGTGACAGATGCAGGTACTGACTCCTCGGTCAGGTTGATAGGCTTCTCTGAGGAGCGGACTGAGGAGTGTCCACACCTGCGGCCCAGCACTGGCCCCAGGACTCTACTAAAGGCGCTGATACCTCTGGGTGGACTGGCTGGCTGGGCCTAAGCATCCTTATTATTTGACAGAAGATCTCACTAGATTCCTAAACATCGTGCATCAGTGGTTGTGCCATGCTCACTGTGAGGCAAAGGGCGTCCCCCCCCAGGTCTTGGGGTTTCTAGGGCCCTAGGGAGCCCCCCTTCACATTGGTTTATAGTCTCCCATCCCCTTTCGGGTGTCAGTGAGGAGCTGTTATTCTGTATTTCCACAGAGGAGGGTTTTAGGCAAGCCTGCCCTGAGAACCCGGAGGAGTAGTACAGTTTATTCCCCTCACGGGAATGGCAAAGCCCGCCAGCCGCCTGAATAAACAAGAAGCTGGCGGTGGCATCACCCCATTGGCCTGCAGGGCTGAACCAGCTGGTGTCCCCCAGGGCAGCAGCCACAGCTGCCCCTCCTTGGCCACCCCCAATCAGCCACCTCTAACCTGGAGGTGCTGACCCTCAAGAGCTCCCCACCTCTCCCTGGGACTCTGCGCTCCTCACACCAAAGGCCTTTGGTGAGGCAATTCTCAGGAGATGCAGGGGATGCCACCTGCACAGGGTAGCCTCGATTCTGCCCTGGGGGATAGGTGAACCCCATGATCTCATGCCTCAGGCTTTTCCCCCGGGACAGCTACAACCATGACATTTATGGTGTGTGCAACTTGGCTTATGGGCAGTGCTGGCAATGTGGCAGAGGAGGTGGGAATTGCACCTATCTGGCAGAAGCAAGTGTACCCATGGCCCCTGCCAAGGATCCTGGCACAATGAAGAAGAGGGAAGGGAAGAGGGAGAAAGAGCAGATAGATAGAGGGCTGGGACAGAAGGCTGGACACAGCCAACTGTGGCAATGAAAGATCTGGGAACTTTGTTCTCATGATTTCTCGGGCCAGGCAGAGCCAAGGAACTGAGAGGTGTTCATAGAATAAGTGCCATGTGCAGGACTGGTATGCAGTTGGGCACTAGAGGGTGCCTGATGGGAACAGGTGTCCACTGGTGCCACACTGCCAGATGGAACAGGTGTCCACTGCTGACTTCAGCCAGATGGACACACACCAGAGGGAGAGAATGTGCAAACAAGGCAGGGACCCTTGTCAAAGGGGAACAGGGTGCAGGTGGAGTTAGGAGTACAGCCATCAGTCAGCCCTAGTCAGTATGGCTGGTGTTTTGACAAGCCATGGAGGGCCGGCACAACCAGATGTGTAGACTGGTAGAACGGGTATGAAGGACACAGACTGTATCCTGACCTTGTCTAAGGTGAGACTGTGTAGTGGCTTAAGCCAAAACCTTAGGACCAGGGGAAAGATGACCATGGGGCAGAACTCTGGCAGTTCTCTGTGGTCTCGCTTTTACAACCAGAACCAGGGACAGGGGTGTGTGTAGGGGAGGGTCTGGCTCTGGAGATCAGGGGTAAACCCACACCACAGTCATGGCCTGCTTATATAACCACATAGGGCAAGGGATGAAACCTCTCTAGGCCCCAGGTGGAAAAAGAAGGAATGATGACACCTACCTCACTCAGGCTTGGCATGGAGATGGATGAGGGGCTGCATGTGGTGCAGTGCTGGGCACAGAAATCGGGCTTGAGGCATGTGGGTGAAGCTGGAGTGGAAGGGACCCCTGGGGTCTCCATGCAGATATGCAGGTGGAAAAGGAAAGGGAAGCTAGGGTTTGGTATGGCTGGCGTGGGGAGGAAGGTAAGTACCCAAGGCTGGTGTGCTGTAGAGAGACATGTTAGACACCTGTGGGAGTAGACGAAGCCAGACTGCAGGTGGGCCAAACCTTGGCCCCAAGTCACACAGCAGGTGCACACAGCCACATCTAAGGAGGCTGCGTAGGAGGCTGCCTGGTAGGTCCTGTGGGCATCAGGATTCCCTGGCAGATAGCTGGATGTGCACAGGGCTAAGATCCAGATGGCAAGCCCAAGGGCATATGGGACATAGTTTCTCGTGGGAGTGAACTAAGCAAGTGTGAGGGTACTGGACCCAAGGAGGGAGGGCTCGCAGTTCCCATCAGCTCGCCATGCTCACCCTTTGCACCATCCAGGAGACAGCTAGGACCAGATGGCCTGGGACAGCCACCCCAGCTGACAGCTGTCTCCTAGCCCCTGGTAAGAATGTTGGGGAAGAGAACAGCTGGAAACAGCTGGCGCTCCTGATGGCAGGACAGGCGGGCTGTGGCCTAATCCCTCCGACCACAGCTGATGGGAGAGACAGGCAGGCCTGGGTTCAGGGAGCCACCAGCTGCCCCACTGAACACTCATCCAACCAAACAGCTGTGGAGCATCCGTCCTACATCAGGTGCTGGACCAGGGCCTGGGAAACAAATATGACTTGACCCAACTTGCCCTTAAGAAGTCCAGGGCCTGGCAGGAGAGTCAAACAAGGCAACAACAAGAAGTCCCAAGCCTCTGGTGATGAATTTCTGTATTAGGGATAACCTTACCCCTTAAAATAGGGCCACTCGAGCCATGCACGCCTGCACATCCTGGCAGCTCTAAACTGTTCCTAGGCAGACAGATGGAGGGCTGACACTTGCACTGTAAGTCTCTTTAGCTGAGAAGAAAACCTTATATTCCACAATGGCAAATTAGATTTGAAGTATATACAACCCCAGGAGAGGTAATATATTGGCTTTAACTCATATTAAGATGTAAATTGAATTAAATAGCATTAGGGCTGAAATATATCTTAGAAACATTAACTTCAACCCTCTGCCTTTTCATGTATGAGGACACTGAAGTCAGGCCGGGTAAGCAGTGCCCCTCTCCCAGCCTTCACTTGAGGAAGAAGAGTGAAATGACTTACAGCAAACCCCTCGGAGAGAGGAGATTTGATCAGGAGAGAGAGTGAGCCCTGGGGGTGTCTCGACAGGGGTGCAGGGTGGGAGGAAAGGGGAGGGTTGGAAAGAGACAGCTCCCCCAACTCACAGCCAAGTCTGCACAGATGAAAATTATGTTTTCTTATTAGCCGGTGAAAAGATATATCCACCAGGGTCAGGAATGCTTCTTTGATCATGCCTTTCAGTCCAGAAACACAAAAGCCACCAGTGCTTTAGGTGTGGGGGAGAAGACCTCAGCAATGCCTATGCCAGTACATTCTGGGGAGCAGGCCAGTTCTGGGTCTGGTAAATCCATCATGGACTTAAATCTTCCTTGGAGGCAACATTATCAGGAGAAAAGGCTTCAGCTGGGACACAAGGTTCCCTGGTGCCATCTATGCTCATGGGTGTGGTTTGCAAATTCCAGCAGGTAGATTGGAGAAAAAGGAAAGAGACGCACACCAGAAGGGACAAGGCAGAAATCACACTATGGAAAGCTTACAGGCATGCATCTATTTTAAGAGCATGGGCTATGCACCCACACATATACAAAGGCACATGTGTACATAAGCATTTCAAGCACTTATAAACACAGGTATCCTGCAGCAAGGTGGGAGTGGGACATTTCTTCAATAAAATTTGCAAATTTTACAGAAATGACTGAAACCAACTAAAGCCTTGATGCTGAAGATTATTTTAATGATCTGTCCCTCTGTTTGTCTTTTTCTCCACTTTAGTAATCAATCTGCCCCTGGAAGCAGTATGTGCTGCTCCAGGTTGAACACCATGCCTCTAGTCCTGCTGCCTTCAGAATCCACCTTTAGGCCTGGGCAGCCTACAAGTCTTTGGGTCTCCGAGTGCACTAGGAGCTCGGATGAAGTCTTTTCTTGAGCTGAGTGAGTGCCACTGCCAGCTCTGTATGCAACAAACAGGGCTTGCCTTTGCCTTTGGAAATTACAGATTTTCTTTATAGACTTCTAACTCCTATATCTTCAGATACTTATGTTCTGTGCCCACCCACCCCTCAACTCCAACATGTACCCACACTTCCTGCATGCCCTTCCCCTTCCCAGCCACTCACAAGAAAGAAAGGTCAGTTGGGGTCTATGCTGGACTGCTGACCACCTTGAGTGTTTCTTGTTCCTGGAGCAGTTCTAAAATTGTTTCATGAGGTTTCAGACCTCCCCCAGTGAACTGGAAAGATATTTTTGGCGTTAAGTTTCTAGAACACAGCAAAATGATCCTATTAAGTTATACCCTCCAAATTGACAAAATCTGGAAAGTCTGACAATACCAAGTGTTGGTGATGATGTGTGTAGAACTTTTTTTTTTTTAACAGAGTCTTGCTCTGTTGCCCAGGCTGGAGTGCAGTGGTGCGATCTCAGCTCACTGCAAGCTCTGCCTCCCGGGTTCATGCCATTCTCTTGCCTCAGCCTCCAGAGTAGTTGGGACTACAGGTGCCCACCACCATGCCTGGCTAATTTTTTGTATTTTTAGTAGAGACGGGATTTCACTGTGTTAGTCAGGATGGTCTCGATCTCCTGACCTCGTGATCCACCCACCTTGGCCTCCCAAAGTGTTGGGATTACAGGCGTGAGCCACCATGCCCAGTGTGTATAGAACTTCTATACCCTGCTGGAGGGAATGTAAACTTATACTACTATTTTGGAAAACAGTTTGGCAATATCTCATGAAGTTGAAGATAAGCATAACTAATGCTTACCTTCTAGTTCCATTTATCTAATGTACCATAGAGAAATGCAGGCACACATGCACCAGGGTACATGCACAAGGATGTTCATGTACAAGAATGTCCATGGGGCTATTCTCAATTATGAATGCAGAAACTGGAAACAATCCACATATCCATCATCAGGAGAACAGATAAATTGTAGTATATTCATACAATAGAATACTACACAGCAATAAAAATGAATGAACCACAAGACACTAAAACAACATAGATAAATATTAAAAATATAAAATTGAATGAAAAAAGTCCAACACACACACACACACACACACACACACACTTCCGTAAGATTCTATGTATTTAACATTCAAAAAAGGCAAAACGATTACATTTAGGGATGCATCCTTAAATGACGAAACCATAAAGAAAAACAAGGAAGATGCTTAACATAAAAGTAAGGATAAAGGTTCCCTTGAGGGAAGGGTATGAGTAGGAGAGAGCATGTGGGGGCCTTTCAGGGTGTTAAAATTGGTCTGTTTCTTGAGCTGGTTGGTGGTTACATAGGCATTTTGTTCACAGTAATTTGTTAAACTACATTCATTGTTTATACACTTTTCTATGCATGTGTCATTTTTCATTGTTTAAAGCAAAAACTTACCCAAAATCATTCCACTAAGCAGAGCTGCTCCCAGAGCTGATTTTACCAAAAGGTAAACTCAAAATAGTTCAGATTCCATTTCTCTCTCCTTCCTTCCTCTTTCATCCGCAAATGAAGTTTCCATTCCTACCTCCTCCTATATACTCAAGGTGGAACTGTAGCTATATCCCATAAATGTGTGCTTGCTTATACTGCCAACCATTGATCTTACTCTGGGCAAAATGCCTCTCCAGTCTGACCCCTTTTGTCTTGTCTGACCTCCAAAGAACTCCCATTGGGACTCAAGAATATTCAAGGACCAGCAGCAGAATTTAACTTCCATTCCTCCTGCAGAACCGAGCTGGAGAGGGAGTGTTTTTTCAATTTACCCAACATCCTGCCTTTTCAATTACTGCAGACTCCAGACAGTCAGCTGGCATGAGCCTTGAGACAAACTCGAGCAAATACAATGCACCACTATTCGGGCGCAGGGGCCCAGATCCATCTGAAGACTACTGTCACACTTCAGCACCCTATCACCTTAGGCTCTGTAGTTGGGGAAACCTCCTTCCCAAACTCAACTTTAATCCTGTTTAATGGGACTATGGGATACAGTCACAGTTTTGCCTAGAAATTTCCTTGGAAGAGCTATTGTTTGAAATTCCTGTTAGGAAAAACTGATGCTTGCAGGGCAGATGGCAATGATTTGAAGACACTTACAGGGTTGATTAGAAAGAGCCCTGAACCAGGAACCAGAAGGCCCCGTACTTCTTAGCACTGTGATTTTGGCCAAGTCATCTAATTTCCTTGATTCTCATACTACCCAGGAACAAATGGACTAAATGTATATGGAATGCTTTACAAAACATAATATGCTATATAAATGTAAGGGATTATTATTATTAAGGTCCAATCTTTGCTACTAAACATACCACAGTTTTGGCAAGGAGATACTCTCACTGATGTAACTAAAACGGTTTTTTGCAAAAACCAGGTCACTGTGTGACTATATAGATGATACCACCCTGCTGGGACAGTGGTACTGCATCAAATTCACCCATACTCCCTCCTGAGCAGGGAGGGCTCAGCTGTTGGACAAGGCTGTAACGAGACTGTGGTCCTTGGACAAGCCCAGCCCACTGGCCTTCTCAGAGACTGAGCACCTGACCTTAGCCTCCAGAGCACTGTACTCTCCCACCAAATCTACCTTTCTCAAGCTATGTTCTCCAGGCAGAATGGCAACTGTTCGGCTGCCAAGGTCAGGTGAAAGCAGAAGAGGTTGCTGTTGCTCCTGTCCCTATAGAAGAGCAATCCCTTTCTTAAAGGGGCCTTGCACATTTGGATGGTTCTGGGGGCCTAGGAAAACACAGGCACCTCCCAATATGGGACCTTGGTTTAATTCCTTTTGAATGCATCTGAAAGAACCAGAAAGTAGTTTTAACTAGGAGGAAGAGTCCGAAGCCTGCATGAAGTCCACTGGTAGTGGGATGGTGCTGACCATCCACAATGTCATCATTCCAGCTGCTAACATTGAGGAAGGAGATACTCAAGATGCCCAGGGTCCTAGTTCTTTGAGAGAACCCCTTGAAGAGAGTGGCAGACAGCGAGGAGGAGGCTGATGCAGTATTGTTGGCCACCCTGATCTGTCTACAAATTTCAGGATCCAAAACCCTGACCCCTCTCATCAGACCTCACAACTGATATGATTAAGGACCTACCAACCCTCCCAGAGCCAACAGCCATATTCAGAAAACACCTCCTCATAGCATTGGAGGAGCTAAGCCCAAGGACGGGTGGGAAAGGAACTGGTGTTCACTTTCTGGGAAAATTTTTAGGAGTGGAAGGAGTGTGCTGAAACTGATACTTGTAACTTCAATGTTTCATCATCTTTGTGCCAGCTCTCTTGGCAAAGTAATGTAGGAATGTTTGTCCTCAATCTCTCCATGGTCAGAGCCTTGTTTAATGAAACCATTTCAAAGCATTTTCTTACTGATTAGTGTACTTTGTATCCTCTGAGTAATCATACGGAGTAGGCAGGGTACTATTCTCACTGTCCAGATGGAGAAGGTAGGACATGGCTGCTTGGCAGCTCAAACAGAGATAAGGAACTCATCCTGTCCTGACTCCGAGCCTGCTGCTCTTTCTGCCACAAACTACTACATCTGCTAATCATAGATTAAAGAACCTTAGCTTTTTCATGATATCCCCCCAAAAGTCCCCTTTTTCATAAGGAATATTGATATGTTTACAGTCATTGTGCTATTAAATTTACCACTTACAGTAACGCTGCAAACATTAAAGAAATAGATTTCCACTCAGAGCAGCAGCTCTTTGAGTCACTGTTTCAAGTATCAGTCCAAGAGCCAGATGCGAGTCAATGAAACATATCCATGAAGTTTCTTACTAATAATATTGAATAATGATCGTTAGTTACTTTTTGGGTGACTAAATGATTTCTCATCTATATGTTAAGGCATCACAGCAACAAGACTGTCAACATTAATACAGTATCTGTAACAACTCCGTGTTCCCATCATCATGTCACACACCACTAGATGAAAACCATAGCACCACCTGTACAAGTCCCAGAGCCGAGTCAGAATAGTATGGTGTCTTTGTCTATGAAAATTGCATGACTTGTCCATTCATCCTGGGCATGACTAGTCTAAATGCTGAGTAGGGAACATTACTTACTAGTAATCATTTTTATGTCTTCTTCCTCTAAAATGAATTTCAGATGGATTCACACACATAAGTACAGGGGTATGAACCAGAACAGTAAGAGAAGTTAGGAACCATATATGAAGGAAGGAGATGACTCCACCTTAAAACTGGAGGTAAGATACTTATTGTACCTTTATATTTCATTGAGTTCTGAGGTCCCTGGAAGTCAAGGTAAAAATGGAAAGACATTGATTATATGATTAAGAGGATTTTATAGATGAAAAAAAGAAGGTACAGTATTGGCATTTCTCCTTAACTGATTTTCTTTGTCACCAACAATTTGGCATAGTTTTGGATGAATCTTTTATGTGTATTTTCCCTTTCATAGAATAGGATGGGTTAAGTCTAGTCAGCACATCTGTTAGTTGAAAATTTACTGTGGGATGTTTGGTACACTTTTGGGCTCGATCAAGAAAAAGATATGGAAACCAGAATCTTCCTTACCTCCTCCAGTTTATCCACTCGTCCCACCAATTTGGTGGTGACTGAATGTAGCTTCAGGAGATCCAGGCCATAGAATGCTCCTTCCAACAAGTCTATGATTGTGGAGAGCTATGAAACAAGGCAAAGGGTTAGTCCAGGGCTGGGGCAGACAGACACAGGGCAGTTTCCTTTCAGATCTGCATGCTGGGGGCTCGACAGGAAAGTCACTAGCCAGGAATTGAGAGGTTGCCACGAGAAACACATTTGTGTAGGCAGGGATGTAGGCAAGCACAATGGTGTATGTGCAGTCTGCCTTCTGAAATGTTTGGGTAAGAAAATGGGAGAGTCCTATAAGAACAAGTAAACCTGAGGTCTAGACCTCTTCACAAACTGTTTATACCTCTTTTACGAAATCTGTCAATTGCATTGACATCTGTCTTTCCTACTAGACTGTGAGCTCCTTGAAAGTAGTGTCTCGATAGCAAAGACATGGAATCAACCTAAATGCACATCAATGACAGGCTGGATAAAGAAAATGTAGTATGTATACACCATGGAATAATATGCAGCCATGAAAAACATGAGATTATGTCTTTTATGGGAACATGGATGGAGCTGGAGGCTATTATCCTTAGCAAACTAACACAGGAACAGAAAACCAAATACCACATGTTCTCACTTATATAGGTGGGAGCTAAATGATGAGAACTCATAGACACAAAGAAGGGAACAACAGATACTAAGGCCTGCTTGAGGGTGGAGGGTAGGAGGAGGGGGAGGAGCAGAAAAAAATAACTATTAGGTACTAGGCTTAGCAACTGGATGACAAAATAATCTGTACAACAAACTCCCGTGACGTGAGTTTACCTCTATAACAAACCTGCGCATGTACTCCTACATCTAAAATAAAAGTGAAAAAAGAAAGCAAACAGTGTCCATGTATCCTTCATCTCTGCTTCCCCAAGATAGTTGGCTGATAACAGGTATTTTTATTGTATAAACACTCAACAAGGTGGCTCTACATGTCAACACCTTGAGGATATGCTTCTGAAACACTCAACTTCATTGTCTACTAAAGGCTCTGAAAGACATCAACAAGTTCTCCTTAGCACAAAATGCTAAACTGACCCTGGGATAAAAGAGGACTCAGTGTCCCATCTTTGAGACTCTTGCTCTATGGCAAGCTGCCATAGTGCACCCAGCCTTCTCAGTGTTTATCAATACCATCCTGCCTGCTAGTACAGACCCTGGGAGGAAGGTGGCCAAGGCTCTGGCGGCACTGAGGGCATGCAGAGCGCAGGTGCCAGAAGCACTTTACATGGTCATCCATTCATTCATTTACATGGTCATGCCTAGGTGAATGTCTGGTAGTGTGCCAAGTACTTCCCAGTTGTTATCTCATTGATTCTTATAACCCCACCAAGTAGATGTTATTATTCCCACGTTATTCAAGGAGCTGGGGGCAGACAAGTTAAATAACTTAAGTGGGATCACACAGCGATGATTTGAACCCAAATCCGTCTGACTCCAAAACCCAGCTTGTTCCACTACCCAAGGCTGCAACGGAAGTGGGGGTGCAGGATCAGAAGAAGTCCTCAGCCAATCCATGGGGCTGCCTAAGTGGGGACTGAGCTTCCCTACCCTATAGACCATGAAAGGATCACAGTTTGATGACCCAATCTAGAGCAGGCCCCAGGCCTCTCCTTCCCTAGGCCAACCCAGCCCTTGCGCTAAGGACCAAAGGCTTACTCGCATTTTTCTTTTGAGTCTTTGGGGTGTGTGCTGGGCTGACAGTAAATTGTGGCAGCAATTTTCCTGAAGAACACTGAGTTCTTTTGGCCAGCTGGGCCTGGCAGCTGCTCCCAGGCCCAGCCTCTCTGGCTCCATAAGGAGGGGCAGGCACACTTTGCTTTAAGCATCTCCCTTATACACTAGAGCTGAAAAGGACAAGTTTGGCAGGACATCAACCTTGATCCACACACACCCTCCAGGGACCAGGCCTGACCCTCTTCAAAGGGTTTACAATCTTCAACCATGGCCCTGCTAGACTTGTGGGTCTCAAAAGTGCCCTCTCATCCAAGGCATTGCCCCATACCAGGTCCTACCTTCAAGTCCTGGCTGTCCACCTCCCGCAGCTTCTGGAGCCTGAAGTCTCCCTCGCAGGGATTGAGGGCGGATGGGGGTGCGACACAGGCACACTTGCAGGACGAGCCTGAGGTGATGGTTTCCACGGTGTAGAAGTCTTCCTTCCTGGAGGCCCCCACATTGATCCTCTGGCAGGCATCCCGGCCCAGGGGTCTCACCACACACTTGCACTGACAGTCCGAGCCCTCAGACATAGCCTTGACCTTGTCATAGTCCCCCAGCAACTAGATACACAGAAAATGGGTTGGGGGCATGCAAACACAGGTGTCAGTCAGCCTCCAGAAGGAGGCTCTCCATTTACTTAGTCAAACGTGCTGCACTAGTCAGAGACCTCAGACAACTCTGAACCATGGAGCCAACAGGTCATTGAAATGCAGTTTGCTGACTGACATTTCCTTGAAGGCATTCAGAGTTCAGCTCTCTTCATTTGTCTTGGAAAGCTGTGCCTTTCTCATGGGGACTTAGCCTTTCATTATTTAAAGGAAAAAACAGATGAGCCCTGTCATTTGTCCAATAGCCTTTGCTTTCTATTTCTTTTCTTTTTTTTCTTTTTCTCTTTTCTTTCTTTCTTTTTTTTTTTTTTTTTTGAGACAGTGTCTTGCTCTGTTGTCCAGACTGGAGTGCAGTGGCATGATCTCAGATCACTGCAACCTCCACCTCCCAGGTTCAAGTGATTCTCCTAACTCAGCCTGCCAAGTAGCTGGGATTACAGGCGCATACTACCATGCCCAGCCAATTTTGTATTTTCACTTTCACCATGTTTGCTAGGCTGGTCTTGAACTCCTGACCTCAAGTGATCCACCTGCCCTGGACTCCAAAAGTGCTGGGATTACAGGCATGAGACACCGTGCCCAGTCAGAATCCAGGTGTAAATGTAAAAAGGAAAAGAAGAAATTGGAGAGATTGAAAAGTTAGTATTCAAGTTTGAAGACTACTGGCATCTCTCATTTGTTTATTCAACATTTATGGAGTGCCTACTAAGGACTCTGAGGTGCTGTGAAGGATAAAGAGATGGGCCAGACGGAGAGCCTGCTCTCAAGAAGCCTGCAGTGCAGGAGGCATATAAATAGCAGTCACACAGAGTAGAGAGTGATAAGTGCCCCTGAAGAGGCAGAGAGAAAGGGCAGTGGGAGCTAAGAGTGGCTCCAACTGGAAGCCAGGGAAGACTTCTTCGAGGAGTGGCATTTAATCTGGGCCTTGAAGGATGGGTTAGATGTGGAGAAAGGGAATTGAGAGGAAAGAGACAGGTCCAGAAGTCAGTAAGGTTTACTCAGTCTAGGAGTTTATGCTTCTGAACCCAAACCCCAGGCCAAACCCAGGAGAGCAAACTGGCAGCACTTGCTGCTTTTGCAATGCTAAACATTTCCTTCTGGGCACTTGCCCCGGCCAGCCTCCCCAGGCAGGAAAACATGCGACAGTAGGCTTTCTGGAGCCCCAACCCTGGGCACTTGCTGGGAAAAGGCTCTTCTCTCCCAATCCTCTCCAAAAGGCCCTACATCTCCAAAGCCAGGGCTCCCTTCCTAGGCAAGCAGAAAGGTTCCCTTCATTTGACAAATGATTCCGGTAGGCAAGCATTGAGCTTGTTTGAGTGGAAATGTTCCTTGGGATGCTGTCTGGGGGGAAGAAGACTTGTAATGTTTTCCTTGCAAAGGTTGAGTTTCTTCTAATATTAGTATTTGCTTTAGGGCTGTTGTCAAATACAGAATTGATCAGTGGAAGAAGGTGGTGTAGTTAAGGGTGGCTTAAGCAGCTGTTCTTTACGGATTGACAGTAAATTGTGGCTGTCTGCTCTCTGAAACTCTGCCTGGATTCCTACGTAACCCTGCTCTGAGAACCCCGGGTGGATTCCTTCCTTTCAGGAGGCTTGGGTTTCAGGAAAGTTTTTGTTGATAGTGTTCCAGAGCCTCAATGTGAGAGATTTTTATGTCTTTTCAATTTAGAGGTCAGTGGGAGGTAATAGGTGGGCAGAGGGCATATATTAGCATCATTATTAAAGGAAGAGTGAGGAGGCTAGTGTTTGATAAATCCCAAATTGCAGCTGATCATTCTCTCTACAGGAAGGAGACAAGGCCCAGTCCTAGGGCTTGGTGGAAGTGAAGGTACAGGCAGCGCTGGAGGATCTTTTCTCAGACATCCCCCATTCTGAGGACTCTGGTGACACTCACCACACGTCATCATGTTGGCTCTGGAGAGCACAAAATAAACACTCCAGAGAGAACTACCCCTTACAGACATGATATCTGGGCTGAAGACTGTCAGAAGCCCTGGCTCTACCCTTGTATCTCTTTTTTTTTTTTTTTGAGACGGAGGAGTCTCACTCTGTCACTCAGGCTGGAGTGCAGTGGCCCGATCTCCGCTCACTGCAACCTCTGCCTCCCGCCGGGTTCAAGCGATTCTCCTACCTCAGCTTCCCAAGTAGCTGGGACTGCAGGTGCCCACCACCACGCCTGGCTAATTTTTGTATTTTTAGTAGAGATGGGGTTTCATCACATTGGTCAGGCTGGTCTTGAACTCCTGACCTCATGATCTGCCTGCCTCAGCCTCCCAAAGTGCTGGGATTACTGGCGTGAGCCACCCACTCCCAGCCTACTCATGTATCTCTTTATCTATAGATGGGTATTAGGGTGTTTTGAAGACTGAGTCATAAAAAACAAGTTTAAGTACTTGGTAAACAGACACTTTACAAAGTCCACTGCTATCATGGGTTACTCGGGCCCCCACTGACCGTCTGCCCCAGCTGCCTGCATCTGCATTCCCACCCTCCCCTCCCAATACACCCCGTCATGTTCTCAATCTCTCTGTTTGAGGGTCACCTCACATTCACCACAAGCTTCTGTTCTTACTTCACCCCATGCCCCCGCCTGATGTCTCACCCTCTGCCATAAAATATCTCCCGATGGGATATGCCATCTGCCTCCTGGTCAACATATCCGCCTGTTTTCACATTCCAATTCTGACAAACAACCACATAAATAAGAGATAACTTTTCACAACCCTGAAACCAAAAACAACTTTTTTTTTTCTTTCTTCTCAAGAAGTCGAGCGGCATCTTCCCTTCCTTCATCTCTCTCTTCTCCTGATTAAAGACCCTATGATTTTGAGAGGAGAACTTACATCCTTCCATTAAGAAAATATTCTGATACATGAAAATCAAATGCCCTTTCCATTGGTAATGGAAGGAAAAACAGCTGCCCTTAAACACTTCAGCAAGGACCAGCTTCTGGCTCTCACCACCATTCAGGGCAAGAAGAGCGGTCGTGGCACTCGGCATCCTACCTGAGATAAAACGTTCTCCTGGTTGTCCGCCTCGTTTTGCAGAGTCTCGTCCTCCGTAGGCGCCACTGTCTGCGCATCTGGGGGCTCGCTTGTCCCTGTGGGGACAATGCTGGACACCCAGGCCGGAATCACAGTCAGAACGAAGTAGAGAACTAGCAGCCGAGGCTTGGCCATGAGGGGCGCGATAAGAGGGTCCTCAGCCCCTTCAGAGAATGGCTGGGGCCGGGGGTCTCGGCAAGGACTTCTGCGAGAGGGTGTCCTAGCTAGAGGCCGAAAGTGGCTGCTCAGAGCACCTTCTAAAGCTGGGTGCGACTGAGCAGAACGGGAGGGTGCGCCCCAGAGACTCTGGGCATCTCCTTCCCCACGCGAGCAGCCCTCGACTGTGCAGCCCCAGTGGAGAGTCAGACGCAGAGAAGAGGGGAGGCGGGCAAGGGCTAGCTGAGTGCGTCGCCCGCAGGAGGGCTCAGGTGGCTGTAAGGCGTTCGGACAGACGCCCGCGGTGCGCGCCGGCACGGTCGGCGGGGAGCCTCGGGGAGCGCAGGGACCTGGCACCGGGCGGGCAGAGGCGGTGGCGGCGCGGGCTGCGAAGGCTGCTGGGCTAGGGAGCCGCGGAGAACTCGCGCGGAAGGAGGGCGGAGCCTCTATTGTGCCGGGGCGGCGGAGATGCAGCCAGTGACCGCGCGGAGGAGGAGAACCGGGAAGCGCACGGGGGGACTCGGGCGGAGGGGGACACGGGCGGAGGGGGACTCGGGCGGAGGCGGACTCGGACTGAGGCGGACCCGGCGGACCCAGCCCCCGCTGGGGCTCAGCTGCCGCGCGCCGGCTGGGGGTGAAGTCGGAAGGGCTTTCCTTTCCTTTCATCTGATCCCAAGTGAGTGGAGAGAAGTTACCCAGAGCGGCCTCACTGAAGTCTGGGGGTTTGCCCATTCTCGCCTAGAAGAGCGAGTTTCCATCGCAGGCACCCAGCCCTCACTCCAATCCCGAGTCAGTTGCGGATCTGCGGCATCCTCCTTTTGCACACCTGGGGCAAGGAAGAAGGGGCGTTTGTTCCCAGGCATTTCTTTTCCTTGACTTAACTCTGGGCGAGTTCTCGGGCAGCTTTGAACCTAGCGCCCTTGGTAGCTGCTTGCCTGCCACGGCTTTAGAACCTAGTAATACTTCCACCCAGAGGAGAATCACTGAATTCCTTTCTGGAGTGTATCCTGAGTTGTGTAAACATTGAAAGTTAGAGGAATGACTGTACATCTCCGACACTCTCCGCGAGTCCCCATGGGGAAAGCTGCTGCCTGATAAATGATTACCAAAGGGAACAGCTCTTCCTGTCTTCCTGGTTAGGGACAAATCTCCTGGTCTCTGTTACCAGATTATCTCTAAGAGAGGGTCCACTTTCAATAGTGTGCAATTATGTTACTAGGTCCCTCAATTACTGAGGACAACCTTTTATAAACCTACAATGAAGACTAGCAATATGTGAATTTAAGGAAGGGCACTGTGCCATCCTGGACAACTGTCACTCGGAATATCGAACAGAGCCAGGCCCCTTCAAATGATATTACGGACCCTTGGGAAATTCAAGCACCTTGCTTCTTATGCTGAGGAATAAGGGTTGTAATAAACTAAGGAAACTAGCGTGTATAAGTAATAGTTGACTTACGTGTAATAATAACCTCTATTAATATATTTTAATCTTTAAAAAACTCAGCTTATGGACAAAAATTCAATGCTCTGGGTGTCTGGGTTTGTGGGGACATCATGCACACACTCTCCTCTGTGTAAGCTATCAAATCTTTTCTGAAGCTATATGGGGATAAACATTGATAAAATGCAGTGTATTTGATTGTTTGTTTGTTTGAGACAGAGTCTTGCTCTGCTGCCCAGGCTGGAGTGCAGTGGCGGGATGATCTTGGCTCACTGCAACCTCCACCTCCTGGGTTCAAGTGATTCTCATGCCTCAGCCTCCAGAGTACCTGGGATTACAGGTGCATGACACCATGCCCATTTAATTTTTTGTATTTTTAGTAGTCGGGGTTTCGCCATGCTGGTCTTGAACTCCTGGCCTCAAGCCATCCATCTGCCTTGCCCTCCCAAAGTGTTGGGATTACAGGGGTGAGCCACTGCGCTCCACCGATAAAAAGTAGTTTTAAAATTCAATTAAGGGACGGAATATGGTGGCTCACCCCTGTAATCTCTACTAAAAACACAAAAATTAGCCTAGCCTGGTGGCATGCACCTGTAATCCCAGCTACTCTAGAGGCTGAGGCAGAAGAATCGCTTGAACCCTGGAGGCAGAGGTTACAGCGAGCCGAGATCCGCTACTGCACTACAGCCTGGGCTACAGAGCAATACTTGGTCTCAAAAAAAAAAAAAAAAATCAATAAGCATTGAATGTTGGCCAAGTGCAAGACAACAAACTAGGTTGCTATACATTTAATGGGAAGATGAGATCGTTCACATCTTACGTACAAGTGGGGGTGGGAGTCAGGAGGTAAGCAGAATAAGCACTGAAGTTGTGAGGCAGAGTAAGAACATATCTCATGGGGTTTAAATAGGGAATAAGTCACTTCTAGTGGAAAGGTCAGTGTGGATTTCATGAAAGCATGATACTGAAGATGACTGGGATGATGGGAAGTTTCAACAAAATGGTGGATAAGGCAACATGATGTGGTCGGGGGTCGGTGGCAGGGGAGAGAAAGAGAGCATTCCGGGCAAAGACATAATCCTGAATGTGCATATTAGTATTACAGAGGGCTGCTCACTTCTCAGGGCAGCCTTCCTTGACTCCACCACCAGCATAATTTCTCTATTAAATGCTTCCATAATACCACATACCTTTTTATAGAAGCAGGAGAGATGGATATTTATACTCCTTTGTGGGTTGTTTTGGGGGTGCCTGTCTTCACTAGATTATAAATTCGAGAGGGCAAGGACCTTGTTGGTTTTGCTCACCATTATATCTTCAGAGTTTAACCAGTGCCTAGAACAAAGTGGACACTAAATAAATATGGGTTGAATGAATGGGAACTACAAATAGTCCAACTGGGTGTAGGCTCAGTTACCTTTATAAATACCATCTCTGTATCCATTAGGGTGCATTTGACTGCAAGTGATAGAAAATTCTCCTAGAAATGTCTCAATCAAATACACATTTATTATCCCACTCTAAGAAGACAAGGTTGGCTGTTTAAAATTTTAATTCAGCAACTCAGTGATGTCAGCGAGGACCCAAGCCCTTTCCATTTTCCACTCCATTATTCTTACAGCATTGGCTTTTTGACCTAGTCATAATTGATTTAAGCAAGTTCCAGCTACCCCTGTACCAGACATTCAATTTCCCAGTCTCCTTTACATCTAGGGGTAACCACCCAGACAAGATATTTTGCTTCCTCATAAAATAAACAAATAGAAGAGAGAACCTTTCTGGTGCTACTCTTCCCCGACTTCTTGTCTTTGATTGTGTCTTTGACCACAGTCAACGTGGTCAACAGGTTCTTATGTCTGCTGTACAGTAACAGGCCAATTACACTGTGTCAGCAGGGTTTGCAGCAGAGAAAGAATTTGATGATTGCAGGGCACCAAGTCAGGAGATGGGAGGAGACCCTTGAATCCATCTCTCTGGGAGTTCTGGGCTGGGAGTTTTAAGGGGATTGTGGAGAGTGAGGGGTTAAAAAATTGAGGTCATTGATTGGTTGGGACAAGGGGATGGAACAAAGTTCCATCATCAGGATGTGGAAACTGCCTTCTTTGGTGAGTCAGGATCTCATGGGGTCCTTCAAACCAGCTGAGTCATTAGCTTCATCAGCATGCAGGACCCAAAGGAATATCTCAAAGGGAAAACATAACGTTTCATAATGTTCAAATTGTTTTCCATAGAACAGTTAAGGGACACTATAATCTTTTTTTATATATATATACTTTAAGTTCTAGGGTACATGTGCACAATGCACAGGTTTGTTACCTATGTATACTTGTGCCATGTTGGTGTGCTGCACCCATCAACTTGCCAGCACCCATCAACT
>NW_012116866.1:1366061-1388605 GCF_000951035.1 Colobus angolensis palliatus | reverse complement strand
ATTTGCGTAGAGGTGTTTATAGTATTCTCTGATGGTAGTTTGTATTTCTGTGGGGTCGGTGGTGATATCCCCTTTATCATTTTTTTTTATTGCATCTATTTGATTCTCCTCTCTTTTCTTTTTTATTAGTCTTACTAGTGGTCTATCAATTTTGTTGATCTTTTCAAAAAACCAGCTCCTGGATTCATTGATTTTTTGGAGAGTTTTTTGGGGACACTATAATCTTTTAACAGGATCTATGTGATTCCGAGGCAATAGGCACAGAGTAACTGTGAGGAAGCAGGTCAGAGAGCAAGTAGACCTCATGATTACTGCTGAATGTGCTATGAACTTGGTTTATTTTCATTTCTTCCCTTCCCTTCTTCCCTAGTTAATTTCATAAAGTTTATAGGGGCAGTTTCAAAAGTACCAGGAACTGTGGCCATCTTATGACCATGAGTCCTTTCTCTTATCTAATAAAATATATTTCCTTTAAAGTGTCCTTTTAAAGTCTCCTTTTAAAGTGTCCTTTTAATGTTCAGTCCTACAGTCCTACACAGAATATGTCTAAGGACTTTCCCACAGAGAGTTTTTCATTCCTTTCACTTAAAGATAAATAGTTAAGTACTGGCCAGGCGTGGTGGCTCACGCCTGTAATCCCAACACTTTGGGAGGCAGAGGCAAGTGGATTACTTGAGGTCAGGAGTTCAAGACCAGCCTGGCCAACATGGCAAAACCCTGTCTCTATTAAAAATACAAAAATTAATTGGGCCTGGTGGCACACACCTGTAATCCCAGCTACTTGAAAAGTTAAGGCAGAAGAATCACTTGTACTGGGGAGGTAGAGGTTGCGGTGAGCCGAGATTGCACCAATGCACTCCAGCCTGGGCAACAGAGCAAGATTCTGTCAAAAAAAAAAAAAAAAAGTTAAGTACCTTCTAAATATCCTCTTTCTCAACGTCACTAGCCCACTTTCTTCATCTTTTATCTCCATTATATTCAACTGTTTCTCAAACCACATGGCCTTCCAAACTCTTCATTATTTTGGTTATTTTCTCTCTAGAAAGACTCCAGTTTGAGTAGATATTAGAACCTATTGAAACAATTTGTTCTTTTTTTTCTGGGCACTGTTCTTTTACTAATGCAGCCTAAGATCACCTTAGTTTTGGCAGCCACATTGCACCAACGACTCACACTGATTTATCTTTTAAGTGTAGTTTTTTCTTTATTTTTGTATGAATTTTTTGCTGGTTTCCTCCATCCTGTGCTTTCCAGCTATGTTCTTTTTTTTTTTTTAACCCAAGTATAGGTGTTTACATTTTTACTGTAACAGTGTGATGATTTTGGCCCATTTTTTCATCCAGTTGAAATATTGCTGTTTTTGCTTTTGTCCTGGTTTTGCGTAATTTCCAAATTCACTAAGCATAGTTTCCATCTTAATTCAAATGATTAATTTTAAAAAGCCATCTTCCTTCAGATAGGGCCATATTCTAGAGCCCTACCTCCATATTAATTTTAAAAAGCCATCTTCCTTCAGATAGAGCCATATTCTAGAGCTCTGCCTCCATAATAGGAAAAGTCTCTCCTTATTGATGTTAACTGTTTTAGTGTGTGACTGTTCAGGCAGTCATGGGTGTTGGTGTCTAGTCCACATGTCTTCATCATGTCTACAAGCATTTCTTGAGAAACTTTTATCATTGTCTTCCAGAAATCAAGACAGTGGTCAATGGCATTGCTTCTACCTGCCTGTCCGGCAACCTGATCTGATGATTCTGCAATGAGCTTGATTTGGCTTTAGCAAATTGGGTTAAATGGTTTTTACTTGTGTTAAAGAAACAAACAAACAAACAAACATAGCTGTAAAGCACAGGATAGAGGAAACTGGCATAAAATTCACATAAAAATCCCCACATCTTTTGCTCAGAGCCTATGAACTCCACGTCACTGGATCCTCACATCACGGTGTAAAATAAGTCTTGCTCTCCCTGCTTAACAGATGAAGTCACTGAAGCACCAAGACAGTGATATGTGTGACGGCAACTCTGTACTGAGTGCTTCCTATGTGCCAGGTATCATTTGATGGTCAGAAATTCCCTGAGTCAGTATCATTTCCTCTTACAAATGAGGTAACAGGTTTAGAGAGGGACAGACTGTGGAAATGTTCCAAGAACTGGGTCTCAGAAAGGTGTAAGTGTGCCACTTCATCTACCTTAGACGTCTACCTGGACCTCACCAGTTGTGGCTGGCTAGCAGGTTGTTGAATTCTGGGGATCCCTCAGCGACCGCAACCACCATCCCTCATGAGCCAGTTTGCATCTGGCAAGAGCATCTGTTTTCCCGTTTACCTGGGAGCCTCCTGACTTTGCTCTGAAATGTCTGTTGAAAATTAAGACTTCATTTGCCAGGTGGGGCCAAGGTGGCTAGAAATGGCCTACCACCTTTGTGTGTAATTGAGAAAATGCACCTGCCCCACGGCAGCAGAATCAAAGAGCAAGGCCAAGTCCCACGAACAACATCATTCTGCCATCTCCTTTCTCTGGCTCGCTGTAGAGTGGGAGCTGTGCCAGGGAACTGCCATAAAATGCTGGAAAGGAATGATGGAAAACACAACTGAAAATGGGGTATTTTTTCCTGTGGTCACCCTGCTTTGCTGTTTTCCTGGCTTCTTATTTTGGCTCTGATCTTCTACATTCTCTCTCTCCTTTAATTCAGTTTAATTCATTTATTGAATATATATTATGAGCCAGGCACTCTGTGAATTGCTGAATACGCAAAGATGAAGATGACAAAATCTTTGCTTTCAGGAGCTCATGTTATAAAGATTATAAATGTTTGATCCTGGGGAAGGGTACAGAAGAGTATGCTTTTCCTCAAGACATTTTAGCAAAGAAAAAAGGTTTTTTCTTCTCTGAATTGCCCCAGTTTTAAGAACAATTTGCATTTCCTCATACTCCAGCCATGGGAATTTCTTTTTATTAAACTAAGCTTTACATAATAAAATTTAAGGTTAAAGCTAATTGAAGTGAAATCAACTCAGGTATCGAGTATAATATCTACATGCCAGGTCCTGAGTTGGACACTAAAGAAACATGAATGAACAAAACATTAATAATAATCAATTCAAGATAATATTTCAATGATCTCACAGTCTCCTGAGAGAGACACATAAATGGACAAGTACCAGACAGCGTGGAAGCCCACTGACAGGATGGCCAATCCAACTGTCTGTGGGAAGAGAGTGATGTCAGGGTGTTCTGGGGCACCTTCCAGAAGGAGCAAGAGTTTGCCAAGTAAAGGACAATGGTGCCAGAGGGACAGGGGAAGTAGGGAAGTGGGGTCAGGGAAAGAAGGTGTGGAGGAGGAGAGAAGGGCATTCCAGGCCAAGGGGACCAAAAGGACTGGGATTGCAAGATACGAACGTTGTGATGTGGGCAGAGGCTGGAGTGTAAAATACAAGACAGAGTGAGAGGAAATGAGGTTGGTGAAAGAGAGGCCCAATCGTGGAGGCCCTTATGTGCCGTCCCAGAGAGCTGGGAGTATGTCTCACAGGCACTGAGGGGCCATTGAAGGATTGGGGGCAGGAGAGTGCCATTGTCAGACTTGCAGATTAGATGAATGACTCAGGTGGTAAAGAGTGGACAGAAGAGAGAAAGGCAGAGCAATGACTGCAATTCCCTGCCTGCAGACCACTTGGCCTCCTGGAATGGCTCTGCCTGAGCCAGAGCCCTGTGCTGAGTGGGTCATTGCTCTGACTCAAAGGGAAGCTCCCTTGCCCTCTATAATTGGTGATGCCTAAGGGAGGGATAGGTAGGCAGAGACTCTTTGCCTTCCCGAGGAATTTTCCAGGGCTGCTACATGGTACAACTGCAGGAGATGTCATTCATATCCTAGTCCCTGTGAACGGGGCCTGTGAGAATCATGCAAAGCATGTCTAGCAACCACTGAATACTGTCCTGGGACGGGTCAGGAACATTGCATAGAGCCCATTGCTTTCTACACATCACGATCTCTCTCTCTCCCTCTCTCCCAGTTCTAAGAGACCTCTGTGCTCAGGGCAGCTCCTACACATGATGTGCTGTCTGTGTGGTGTACTTTTTCAGGGCACTCACACACCTCCCCTGCCTTCTCACAGAAGCCCAATAGCCCTTTAATAGGGCTAACGAATTCTGCCTTCAGTGATGAATCTTCACATGCACATACCCCTGGAAGAGGTGACTCCTTGCTTTAAATCTATACCAAAGAGTAAATAATAGGCCCCTTCCTCAGAGCTGGTTTTGCTAGAAAAGTAGCAGTGGAAGCAGTGGAAGACACTGGGAAGTTGAAAGGCCATGTTTATGAGACAACCCCAGAGAGGCAGAAGTAGAGAAAAGGAAGACCTGGCCCATGCATTACCACCCCTTAGACTTAGAATTGAGGTCTAAGGGTTCACATTTATTCCTGATCAGCAGGGATGAATAGAAGCTGGTTGAGGAAAGGCTGGGAGAAGAGTGTACCAAGCAGAAGTCTAGAGACTAGAAAACAGTGATGAGTTACTGGGAAATGCAAGCTCAGGTGGAACACAGGAGTCATAGCAGAGGGAGAGGGGGAAAGTAGTGAGCAGTTAGAGTGGAGGGCCAGATCACATGAGGCTTGTGTATGTGCTGTGGAGTTTGGAGTTCAAGCCAAAGGCTATGAGGAGAGAGACACCAGAATTGTGGTAAGCAAGGGAGTGAGCTCTAGTAGCTGGCCCTGTCAGTGGCATAGAGAATGAACGGGAGGGTCAGGCTGAAGTAGGGAGACCTATTTGGAGGCTGTTGTAGAAATCCAGGCATGGATGGGAAGGCTTTGATAAAAGCAGTAGCATGGAGGTTAAGTGAAAGGGGTGGGTATGAGATATACCACAGAGGTGGAATTAGTAGGGCTTGATGACTTTCTGGATATGGAGGTGAGAGAGGGGAAGGATGTTAGTTAGGATTCCTGCTTGTAAGTTACAAGCAACTTTATATAGAGTAAGGGAAAAAAGGTGTTGGGGGTAAAGGAGACTTTATTATAAGGATGTAGGAATGTCTCACAAAACCCAAGTGCTCTAATGTCCCTGGGGCCATCAGAGGCTCATCTGAACCTAGGACATCTCTGGTCCACACAGTAGACTGAAGGTGCCCAGAGTTACTTGAATATTGAGTGTGGTTAGTTTTCCTTCTCAGGCCCAATTCCAAACGCCCAGGGAATGCCTTTTTCTAATATGGGTCAGATGCCCAGTCCTGAACTAATCAACTAAGGCAGGGGGCAGGGGGACAGGTCACTTGGTAGAAACAAAGTGGAAAGAGGGGCAGTTTCAGGGAGGAGCTTCTAGACCAGACAAATCAATGGATGTCCACTCTCTCCTATCCCATTGCTGGCTGGCTCTCTGTCTCCTCCCACTTCTGAAGATGTACTTAACATAAATTAATCATGTTATAGAAAAGAAAAGTATCTCCCCATAAGAGACAGCCCAACTTAGTATCTAGGAATGGCAGAAGCAAGTCTTCTGTGTGCCTGTCCCTCCAGGTGATATTTTTTCCTCCTCCTGCTTGGCTTGTTCTAATCCAGATGTGATGTCTCACCATCCTACAGCCAACAGACCAAATGGTAAATTTAACTTGGTCTGTATACACGCAGACGTCAGCTTGCTATAGATATTTCACTTGGTAGATTAATCACTGAAAATATTTAGTCAACACACCTGCTCATCCATACATTCATAGATTTGAATATGAAATTAAATTATATTCAGGCACCCCTCCATCCTATGGGGTACATGAATGTAACTTAATTTTAGCCTTGTCAGGCAGCCTAGAGCCATGGCAGAGTCTGGGATGTAGGGTCAGACAGACTGGCTGTGGAATCCTGGCTCTGCCATAACTACTGCTGTTCTTGGGCAAGTCATTTCATCTCTGTGAGCCTCAGTTTCTTAATCCTAAGGTGGGGATCATAAAAATATTCACCTCTGCTTACTAGTGCTTACTGTTCACCACAATGTTCCTTTCTTTATCCTTTTAGAAATGAAACCCCAACCCTCAACTGGAAGGCTGAAAATAACAAAGAATGTAAAGATCACAGAAGGCTAAACAAAGGGTAAATCTTAGATTTAGCATCCAGGGGAAACCTGGACGCTAATATGAAGGTGAAGTCTTACTTGGGAGCAAGAGAGGTGATTCTAGTCTCAGCTTTGTGGGGGCTTCAAAACCACAGATCCAGGTTCCAATCTCAGTGATGCAACTCATATGGTAGGGAATCTCGGGCAAGTTGTTTTTTTCTAAGCCGTAGTATTCTAACAGTACTAGGTTGTTGCGGAGATAAGAGATGTATGTAAAAATGTCCAACCCATTGCTTGCCCCATTCACAAATACCTGTTGAATGTTGAGTGAATTTTAAAATCATTTATTAGATAGAGATAATTATAATCATGCCCATTTCAGACTCACCAGGTGAACTGATTAGGACCTCTGTCTGCACGTCAGTTTCCTTATTTGAAAAAGGAAACTTTATCATTTTTACTATTCCTTCCATCTAGTGATTGTGATTAAAGTAGCTGAGTTTCTCCCCACCCCACCCTTTTTGGGATTTTACTTTGTTGCAGGGACTGAACTTTAAGCAAAAAACTTTCTAAAGCCTGAGTGATTCCTGAGGTGTTCTCAGAGATGGGTCTGTGGAGCCAGCTGCCAGCCCCTTGCTTTTATTGGCAGGGCAGCCAGGCATATCTGGTGGCTGCAGCTGCCCAGGGAGTTGCTGCCTGGAAACCCAGAGAGTGGGGAGGACTTTCTCTGGAGGACAGTCAGCACCGCCTGACGCAAGGCAGTGAGCAGAGCGAGGCTGGCACAGGCATCCCTGGCCTGATGCTGAGTTCTGAGTAGAGATCCAAGGGACACCTCACTTTAGACAGGAGGAAACCCGGCTGTGTGCTCTGAGAGCCAGCGCTGCAGTCCAAAGAGACACCTAAAATAGAGCAACACAATTGAGAGAGGGCGGCACCGCCCAACAGTTCCAGCTCCTGCTGACATTTCTTATTCTCCTTTCTCTAAAAAATTACTTTCTTCTTTTTGAAAACCCAACTCAAGGTGTTCCAATGAATCTTGGGAGACCCCCTCATCTCTCATCTTCCTTCAACACTTTGATTTCACCCTGCTTTCCTCTTATTCTCTCTTCCTTACTTCTCTCAAGGAAAAACAATTTAGGGCTCTGTTACACAAAGTGGTATATGTGGTTCCCGAAAGACCACCTGGTATTCAAGCTCTCCATTTCTTCACAGGAGCTTTTTGATGTTTTAGCTCCACTTCTTATTGACCTAGAAATGTATGCCCAGACCCACATGGCTTTTGCATAACTCTAGGGGAACCCTACAATGTGATTTGTATCCCTTGGGATTAATGAGGATTTGAACACTGCTATGGGCTGAATGTCAGTCCCCAAAACTTCATGTGGAAACTTAATCCCTTTGTCCTCATGAATGGATTAATGTAGCTATTGCTGGAGTGGGTTCATTATCAAGGGAGTGGCTCTTATAGAAGTGAGCTTCCTCTGGCTCTCTTTTTCTGCACTCTTTCTGTCTCTTGCACTGACTTCCACCTCTGCCTTTCTACCATGGGATGACCATTACTAGATGTCTGTGCCATGCTCTTGGATGTCCCAACTTCCAGAACAGCAAGCCAAATAAACTCCTTTTCTTTTTAAATTGCCTAGTCTGTGGTATTCTGTTATAGCAATAGAAAATGGACAAAGACAAGTACCTTGTATAGCCCTGTACAAGCATGTCATTTCATCCTCACAAACATCCTGCGTGTAGATGTTGTCACCCTTAGCTTGTAGATGAGGAAATGGAGGCAGACAGCTGGACTAATTTGCTCAAGGACAAGTATATACAGTTAGTAAGTAGCAAGCTAGCTTTGGTCCCAGGTCTGTGTGATTGCCAGCTCATGCCATCCATCACACCCTATCCTGGAACATTTTGCTTTTTAAAACCTGACTTCAGCCCCTCACCCGCATGCCTCATCTCATTATAGAATTCCATGCTTAAGGCTCTCCAACCACTTACATGCAAAGTGGAATGAACAGCTTTAACCAACCAATCACAGATGCAGTCACGGAGTGAGGTGTCCCAGAGCTGCCACACCAGCTCTGTGTACTTGGAAAGTAATTGACCTCTCTAGGAAGTCATGAGCCCCAGTTTTGTCTATTTGCCAAAACAATTGGTTGGGCTGAGTGATTTTCAGGGTGGTCCCTTTTAGCCCTAAAATTCTGAATTCTTGGGTAAAGCCAAGCAGCTTGATTTATTGGTCCTTTGTAGTGTATTCTAGAACACAGCTGTCTTAAATGTAGCGATCTACAGAAAATGGCTGTTTTGTCTGTTTTCATAAGGCCATCAGTTGCTGTAGAAGATGTTGAACATTTGAGGTGTAAGAAGGATAGATATTCTGTGCTTTTCATGCCACATTCCTCAACACCTACACATCCTGTGTTTGCATAAATTATAACATGGTGATTGCATAGCCATTGTGGGCAGCCTATACCTCAGAAGTGGGTGGGAGAGGAGTGGGGAGCAGGAGGGCTGCCCCAGGGCTTACTGCCAAGAGAATCTGGCTGGTCCGGTTTGAAGTGGTGAATCACTTCCTGTGGAGCACGTGTCCTGGCCCAGGTGGCAGGAGAAACGGTCTTGGTTCCAGACCTGCCCCTGGCTCACTCTGGGATGGGAACAAGCTAAGCAGTGATAGAACGTTCACCACAGCTCCACTTCTTGGGTGCTTTCCATACAATCTCACTAATTCTCCAAGCGTTGCTGGGAGACAGGTGCAGTTTTCTCTATGTTAGAGATGAGAAAACAGAAACTCATAAAGTGTAAGCAGTTAGACAAGGCCACAGAGTCTGGTGGTCAGTGCTTTTGAACACCAAACTATATTCAGGCTCCCTTAACCTTTTCATCTGTGAAGTGAGGGACTTGAACCAGTGCTTTCCAGCATATGACATGCATACTTCTGGGGGTACTTGAGACTATTTTAGGTGGTGTCCAGATATTCACTTTTAATTTTAATGGCTGTTTTTCATTTTAAAGGGTGTTAAGAAAAATGTAACTCAAACTCACACATTTAGGATGCACACAAATATTAAAGGGAATTGATTTAAGCTCTATTTAAAGAAAAGTCAGTCCAGTTGATAAGGCAAAAATGGTGAGGGTGAGGATATTCACAAATGCCTAAAGTTTGGGGATTACTGGGTCAGATAATATGCTCCAATGTTCTCTGGTTCCAGCGGGACACAGCAGGACCATGGCCTCCCTGAGCCTCCAGCACAGTGTCCTAGCTCTAGGGCATTTGGGATACAAACAGGGAGAGAAACAAACTGTCTTCAGGAGAGTTAATTGGTCAAGGCTCAATGTATCCTCTTTCTAGTATCTCCCCCTTCCTTTTACATCTCCCAAACATTTAAGGCTTTGATGTCGACATATTCCTTGAGTAAGTAGTTTGGCATAAACTGCAAAGTGGTTGGATGCAGATGTATTTAGTTAGGCCAGCACAGTGATTTGTTTGTTTTTAATTTGTGAATTTGAATGCCTTTGGGTTGGGCATGCACTCTAGTTTGCACAGACTTCCCCTCTCCTGATAATATTACCTACCGTAACTACCTGAAAGTATATGAGTTTGTGACTCTTGGCTTAGGACCTTATTTCCCCAAGGTCACAATCCTTAAAGTCCTGAAGAAGTAGTTCTTCAGGGCATTGAGCTTCTAGGGAGCCATCAGCACTGTGGGATTTCTAACACACCTAGAGTCTCTAATGCATGTGGAGTTTCTGGGCCAGCCCTGTAGAAGAGAGAAAGTCAGGACAGGAGCCCAGCCAAGAGACTGCAATCTGCACAGCCTTTTAAGATTCTTTGGTAGCTCAGTGGCTGCTTTGCAATTTTCAGACCGGGAGTATAGTGACACCTGGTGTCTGGTGTCATCCTTCAAATCCAGCAAGTCCCAGTCTGAGCTCATCATTTCCATCCCCAAACTAGCTTCTCTTCCTCCCTCTTACTCCCCTGTTTGAGTGAGGGCAGCCACCAGGCTGGAAATGTCACACTCATCATGATTTCTTCTCTCTCTTTTCCCATACCTCATCCCTCGCCAAGGACTTTCAGCTTGATTTGTGTTAATTTTATGTATTTCACCCCTTTATAGCTCATAAGTTCATCTTTCCCAGTGCAACAATTTTCTAAGAGTTCTTATCTACACATTACTGCCAGGTTAATATTCTTAAAGTACATTTCTGACTGCACTACTTCTTTGCCAGAAGTCAGCAGCTCCACACGGCATTCTGGATAAAGTCCAACACCTCAGCTTGCCCATGACTTGGCTCTGGGCTATCCACTTTGCGCTATCCCTGTGCTCTCCAATCAGGCTCCAGGTTTTCTTGAAACTCAGGTTACAGCTTCCACCTGCATGGACCATTCTTTCAAGAGTTTTGGTTATGAAGAGAAATGGAGAGAAAGAGCCCAAAAGAGAAGTGGAGAGGAAGAACAAATGGTAGAGGAGATGATCCAGAGAGAGATTTTATTTCCATAGACAGATGTGATTTGAGCATGATTAGAGGCAGAGATTAAAGGGCCCACTGATGAAAGGTGAAAGATATATACTGGCACCCACTGAACACTTTCTATGGGCCAGAGACACAATTCTGTTTTACATGGATAGCACATTTGATCCTCTCAACAACCTTACAAAGTAGGTGCCATTTTACAGATAGGGAAACCAAGGCCCAGAGAGAAAACTTCTTCATGTAATAGAGAGAAGTGGAATTAAGATGGGAAACCAAGCCATTCCACTTCAAGCCTGCTCTCTTCACCATTTAGTATAAGAAAGAGGGAATGACAAGCAGAGCAAAGTCCCTTACGAGGTGGGAGGAGGAGTAATTCCAAGCATGGGATGGGATGGTCATCCACCCACCTCACATGGGAAGAGGAACACCTCTTCCCTGAGCCAAGGGAGAAGTAGGGTGGGATGTGAATGATGCAGTTTGACTCACAGATGGACAAAAGCTGTTGAAAATGTTCTTGCTAACAGTTTTCTGTCGAGAATTAGAAAGAAGGGGTGGGGTAGAGCTTGAGGAGAGTGAGGGGGTTCTAAAATAGTTGCTCTGGGGGAATGAAAGAGGAATTGTAAGGACCTGGAGTCGGCATGCCTTGTGCTGAAAGCTTGCTCAGCTGAAGTTACAGACCATGGATTTGTACAGAACTCAGGCACACAGTTGTATGAGTTCTTGTGTCTCTTCTGCTACTAATTCTAGGTGTCACTCACACACTGTCTCCTTTGTGAAACCTTCCCTGATCTCTTAAGCTGGTTGTGGACTTTCCTTTAAGTTCCCAACAGCAGCCAGATGTGGTAGTGCATGCCTGTTGTCCCAGCCACTCAGGAGGCTGAGGCAGGAGGACTGCTTGAGCCCAGGAGTTTCAGTCCAGTCTGGGCAACATAGCAAGACCCCACTTTCTAAAAAAATAAGTTCTCACATCATTTTGACCCCTTTGCAAGATCCTTGTATTAATATATCTTGTATTATGGTTAGATGTGTATACTTCTGTCTTACTACATTAAAGGCTCTCTGATGGCAAGGATGATGTCATACTTGTTTTCTTTCTTTCTGCTCTAGCACATTATATTGTATTATAGTTGCTCATTAAATGTAGAGTCATTTATTGGTTAACTGTTTCCCTCCAGATGGAGCTATTTCTTTTATTTTTCCTCTTTTATTATTTTTTCATCTCTTACTATCTGTTTGTGCCCCAGAATCTCTCTTTTTGCTTTTTCAATTTTTTCCTCCTCACTGAAACTCTCAGGTGACTAATGGTAGCTGTGGGCACTGCCTTGCTGATCTGGGTTCTCTTGAGGCTGACTGTGCAGAACAGTTCTAGAATAAATGAAGATCAGGTAACAAATAGAGATAGTAGTGCTGTCTGAACAGTCTCTGGACTATGTCACTGCGCTTCTTATTGACATAGGGGTGCCTTGACTAAAGTGGGCCTGAAATGGATGAAAAGTTTCTGCAGACAGAAATGGTAAGTAATTTAACAGAGTTACACAGGGGCCTATGCAGGGGCCCCATACCACCCACATTTCTACCCAGTTCATTTTTTTCTGGATTTTTCTTTCTTTAGATGCTACCCTCAAAGTGCCACAGCATGAACAGATTTATCTCACAGAAGTCAACAGTCATTGAGGAGATGCACATAGACATGAAGCAGAACCCCCGTGTGGTGGGCTGCAGACTGCTTCCTCCAACCTCCCTGTCCCATCCCCACACAAAAAGATACCCAAATCCTAATCTCTGGAACCTGTAAATGTTACCTTATTTTGAAAAAGAGTCTTTACAGATGGGATTAAGGATCTTGAAATGAGGAGCTTATTCTGGTTTGTGTAGGTGGACCCTAATTGTCATCACAAATGTCCTTATAGGAGAGAGGTAGAGGGACATTTGATACACACAAAAGAGAAAGCAACGTGAAGAAGGAGCAGAGAGAGGTTTGAAGATGCTTGCCTTGAAAACAGGAGTAATATGTCCCCAAGGCAAGGAACAGATTTTCCCCTAGAGCCTCTAAAAGGACTGCAGCCCCGTTAACACCTTGATTTTGGTCCAGTGAAACTGATTTTGCACTTCTGTCCTCCAAGATTGTGAGAGAATAAGTTTCTGATGTTTTAAGCCACCAAGTGTGCAGTAATTTGTTATAGCAGCCACAAGAAATGAATATACCATAATACCACTAGAAAGACAAGCCATTCCCTGATGGTAAGTAACTGACAGGAGGCATTTTGCAGAGTATATTGTAAGAGAGAAAAAATCTTATTTTCATTTTGGTTGTTAAAGACCTTGACATTCAAATTATAAAAGTGATTTCAGACAAAGGCTAAAAAATGGTCATGCGTGAGGTAAGAAGGTCACTGATGAATAGATGACTCCCTCCCAGCACAGACCCATATGGAGCAAAAGCAGCACAGGTCACTCAGAAGAGGACTGGCCAAGCCTCAATAATGCAAGAAAAGGGAAATCCAGATTGTATCAGAACAGACACAACCTCTTAGGCATACGCTGTTACAGATTTTTTCCCACTTTCCTTATAAGGGAGGATTTAAAGTTAATATAAAAGAATAAAATGTTCAGTATTTATTTATGCTTAACTAGATACAACCAATTGTACTTTAGACTCATTTGTTGATGTGCATTCAGTTACTTTCAATTAGTCCTTATAACATGTTTATACTTTCCTGAGGAGAGAAACTTCTCCAGATAGTGTTATGGATCATTCTAGATCCAATGGGCCCCACCAGAGTGTAGCAATCAAACTTCTGTTGCTCAGAGAGAGTGAGCCAGGTGCACGGTGCTCTTTCAGAATGCTGCGTCCACCAGGCTTTTTCCAGGGTGTGTGGGCAATCCACTTACTAGCAGTAAGGGAAGGAGTAGAATGGTAGGTAAAAGAGTAGCAAGCTGATGGTTTCTATGAAAACAGAAATAAGGTAAGTTCTTTCTTTGTAAAAGGAAAATATAAAATCAGAAATGGGATATCTTCCTATAGGAAAAGAATCAGCTTTACTTAAATGGAAACTAAGGAGGGCTCCCTCTTCTGGTTGCAATGGAGAACTGCTTGCAGACTTAACCTCACTGTAAACAACCAGAAAATGAGACAAAACACATGAAACAATTTTCATATATTGCACAACAGGCAGCCCAGGACCATGAGCCCTCAGAGAAAGGAAACAAACAAGGTGAGACTTAAGACTTAGCATGGTTTTCTGCCTGGAGGAACTTTCTGGAATGTGATGCAGGGATGGGAAACCCAGGAAGATTGTGGCATCTTCCTGAGTTAAGGAGACAGACATTAGAGTTCAGGGAGGCCAAGGCAGCTTGAATATTCAATGTAGAGTGCCAGCAAGAAGGGAGTGAGATAGGTTCAGAAATGGGCAAAAGGTTTTGTCTTGAACCCTTGACTGAACACTAAGCTGTACATGTGTAGAATGAAACTCCATGACAGGTGTACAAATAAAATTATGAGAGAAGGAACAATTACCAGAGAGATCTAAGATAAGCAATTCCCAGAGCTCACACAGGATGGACAAAATGTTCAATTTCTGACCATTCAGACTAGAGAGGCCTCTTTCGACAGTCATGCACTCAGTAGAGACCCCAAAATGGTTATGCTTCATGAAGTATTAGGGCTCAACTAGGCCAGAGTAAAGGCAGTGGTGTGTTGGAGTTGGCTCACACTGGTTTGTGAGAGTCAGTTGTGTATATCTCTTCTCTGAACTTCAGTGACATACATTGGTAGCTGGAAATCAGCTATTATAGAATATTTACGCCAAGTAAATCAGCATATACTACAATTTACAGTTGTTTCAACTACCCCCACCCCGGAGAGCTGATTGTTGAGTGCTTACCAGCTATAATACCACAAGTATTGTAGGAAGATATATAGTCGTTGTCCCTGGTCACTGGGACACAGCACTCCTAAAAATCTTGGCATTTTCGGAATGATAAGGGTGATAGGAGTGTCTTTTGTTCTAACAAGGCAACTCTTGGCAGGCCACTAGATAACTTCAGGATGGGGGATGGTCACCAGAAAGATAAAGCTTGCAACTTTCCACCCCACCCCTCAACTTGGGGGTTGTGTGTGGCAGTGGAAGGTCGGGATGGGGATGAGAAACAGGGCTAGACATTAAGTCAATCACTAATGGCCAGTGATTCAATTAATCATGCCCTAGTAAGAGAACCTCCACAAAAATCCCTCAATGACAAGGTTTGGAGAGCTTCCAGGTTGTTGAACACATCAAGGCACTGGGAGGGAATGGATGCTCTGAGTTCCCCTCCCCTCATGCCCTGCCCTATGCATCTCTTCCATAGGCTGCTTCTGAGTTGTATCCTTTATCATAAATCAGTAATAGTAAGCAAAGCACTTTTCTGAGGTCTGTGAGTCATTCTAGAAAAGTATCAAACATGAAATGGGGAGGGATTGTGGGAACTTCCAACTTTGCACTCAAATTGGGCAGAGCAGGGGTAACCTGGGGACCCAATAATTGGGAAGCATCTGAAGTAAGGGCAATCTTGTGGACTGAGCCCTTAAACCTGTGGAGTCTGATGCTAACTCTGGGTAGTTGGTGTTAGAATTGAATTGAATTGTAGGACACCTCATTGGTGTCAGAACTGGTTAGTGTCAGGAAGAAAAAAGCCTCTCAATACCACTGAGTAAAACCTACCCAAGGTCCACGCTAGAGAAGCTTTAAAACAAGTCTCAAAAGGATCAAACTAGTCTGCAAGTAACTTAACTGCCTCTCAAAATAAAATTAAACTTTCTTTAAAGGAAAACATTAAAACACCACCAACAGTGTAATATTCAAAATGTCCAGCATCTGATAAAAAAATAACTAAACATACAAAAAAGCAAAAAAAAAAAAAAAAAAAAAATTGTGGCTCATCACCAAAAGAAAAATCACTCCATAGAAAGAAACCAAGATGGACCAGCTTGGGCAACATAGTGAGACCCCCCATCTCTACAAAAAAAATAAAAAATAAAAAAAATAAGCAGGAATATTGGTGAATGTCTGTGGGCCTAGCTACTCAGGAGGGTGAAGCAGGAGGATTGCTAAAGCCCAGGAGTTTGATGCCACAGTGAGCTATGATTGTGCCATTGCACTCCAGTCCAGCCTGGGCAACAGAGGGAGACCCTGTCTCAAAAAAAAAAAGAAAGAAACCAAGATGGAATTAGTAGACAATATGTTAAAAAAGATATTATAAATATAAATATTATAAGTAGATATTATAAATATTTTCCACAATGTAAAATTTCTGCAATATTTCATGGAAAAAATATAAATTGTCCCATACAATAAATAAATAAAGCAAGCCTCAAAAAGATTTAATGGAAAATATGAATATGACAAGAGAAATGAAAGACAAAAAATAATTAAATGGAATCTCTAGAGCTGAAAAATACAATACCTGCAGTAAAAATTTCACTGGATAGACTGAACAGCATATTATTATAGAAGCTAAAGAAAAAAGGTTAACAAACTGGATAACTTTGAAATTATTTAAAATGAACAACAGAGAGCAAAATAAATTTTATTAAAAGTAGGCCAGGCATGGTGGCTCACGTCTGTAATCCCAGCACTTTGGGAGGCCAAGGCAGGCGGATTACCTGAGATCAGGAGTTTGAGACCAGCCTGGCCAACATGGTGAAAACCAGTTTCTACTAAAAATACAAAATTACTGGGTGTGGTGGCACATGCATGTAACCCCAGCTACTCAGAGGCTGAGAGGCAGGAGAATCACTTGAAACCAGGAGGCAGAGGTTGCACTGAGCCAAGATCGCACCATTGCACTCCAGCCTGGGAGACAAGAGCAAAACTCCATCTCAAAAATAAAAACAAAAAAACAAAAAACAATGCTGAGAATAACAAATTGTGCCAGGACAAACCTCGGAGCAATATCAAGGGACCTAACATGTGTAATTGGAGTCACAGGGTGGGAGAAGAAAAATATTTCAAACTATGATAACTAAAAAATTTTAATTTTGATGAAAACTACAAACCCAATGATCTAAGAAGCAAAATGAACCCTAAGTGATATAAACACACACTCATACACAAAAAACACAGAAAAGAATGTAATAATTAAGCCACTAAGACCAGTAGTAAAGAGAAAATCTTAAAATAACCAGAAAAAAAAAACACATTATATACATTGATATAATGACAGGAATTCCCAAACTTATTATCAAAAACAGTGCAAGCCAGGAGACAATGTAATGACCGATTTAAAGTGCTGAAAGAACAACAACAAAAAAGAGCCTATCAACCCAGAACATTCTATATTTGGCAAAAATATTCTTCAGAGATGAAGGCAAAATAAAGACATTTTTAGATAAGCAGAGGTGAGAAAATTTGTCAACAGACCAGCATTAAAATACATGCTAAAGGAAGTTCTTCAGACTGAAGAAAATAATACCAGATGGAAAGCCAGATAGATAAGGAATTAAAAGATCAAGAAATGGTAAATATGTGGAAATATATGAGACTTTCCCTCATTTTAAGAACTCTTTAAATGTAATTGCTAAGGCAAAAGCTTAAAAAAACAAAATATATTTTGGGGTCTACAACATAAGTAGAAATAAAATACAAGAATAGTGCAAAGGATGGGAGGGGAACATTTTAAGTACACAGTTGTACATTTCTTAAAATATACCTGAAATTGTGTAATATTTTGAAAGTAGACTGTGGTGAGTTAAAAATATTGTAAACTCTAAGCAATCCCCTAAAAATAAGGCTAAGAGGTAGCTAATGTATCAGTTTCCTGGGTCTTTCATAACAAACTACCATAAACTGGGCAGCCTGAAACAAGGGAGATTTATTCTTTCACTGTTCTAAAACCCAGAAGTCTGAAACCAAGGTGTCAGCAGAACCAAAGTGATTGAAGGCTCTTTCTTGGCTCTCTAGCTCCTGGTGGTTGCCAGCAGTCTTTGGCCTTCCTTTCACATTCCTTGATTTGTAGATGTTTCACTCCAAATCCTGTCTGCATCACATGGCATTCTTCTGGGTATCTATGTCTCTGTTTTCACTTCTTACAAGGACACGAGACATTGGATCAGCATCCATCCGAATTCAGCACGACTGCATCTTAAACTAATTACTAATGGAGTCTGCAAAGACTCTATTTCCAAATAAGATTTCATTCTGAGCTTCCGGTGGACATGAATTTTAGGAGACATTATTCAACCCAATATAGCTAAACAACCAAGAGTGGAGAAAACATGGATCATAAAAAATATTCAATAAATTAGTTGATTATTAGAGAGTAGACAACTTCCTCAGGTATGAAAAACAATATAATTAAATCTCTATCAATTTTAACTTGGTTAATTAGTTAAAATGCCCAGTTGGTGAGTGGAAGACGTGATTTGTTTATTTACACCTATCAGGTATCCATTTCCTTCTTTTTTCTTGCTCACAGTGATCCACCTCTGTCTAAGTGATTCACTGGATGGTAACCCAAAGTCCTGCTCAGAATTAAGTCCCAGTTGGCTTAAACTACTCGTGTTGGTCCCATTTTCTTGCCAGTCACTTATTTACAGGTGAGCATTTTTGGCCAATTATTGGCTAATGAAATGTGGTGGACATGACTGAGATTTTTCTGGGAAGAGTTTTTCTTTTCTCTAAGGAATACACATTAGGGGGCCCAGTGTGGTGGCTCACACCTATAATCCCAGCACTTTGAGAGGCCGAGGTGGGCAGATCACCCGAGGTCAGGAGTTCAAGACCAGCCTGGCCAACTCGGTGAAACTCCATCTCTACCAAAAATACACGCACACACAAATTAGCCAGACATGGTGGCAGGCGCTTGTAATCCCAGCTACTCAGTGGGCTGAGGCAGGAGAATCTGTTGAACCTGAGAGGCAGACATTGCAGTGAGCTGAGATCAAGCCATTGCACTCCAGTCTAGGCAACAAGAGCGAAACTCCATCTCAAAATAATAATAATAATAATAATAATAATAAATATGCCTAGAAGAAGCAATCCCTTTCCTATCTCTGAGAATTTTTGTGTTTGAGTGCCTTGTTTAGAATTGGAATGGCTGCAGTCATCTTGCTACCAGGAGAACCACAAAGAAGAAGAGTTGTATCTGGTGCATGATACATGGAAATTCTCAACCTCTGAACATCTTATTATAGGGAAAAATACATGGCTTTTTTGTGAAAGCCAAAATGAATGAGGATTATCTGTTACTGCTGCTAAAAGTATTCTAACCAATGGAGTAGGTCTACACAAAGCCTGGGTGAATAAGCCCAAATTTTCATTAGTCACAACTGTATGAATGGGACATACTTCCCATTCTAGGACTACACTCATGCATCCTTTGAGGGCCAAGAATGAACCAGAAAACTCCTACCAACATAAAGATGAAGATTGCCTGCCTTTAACAGATGTCTTAAAGATTTCATATCTAGTTGTAAGTTGTAATTTTTTGTGTTAATTTTCTTTTTTAAATTTGAGATGGAGTCTTGCTCTGTCGCCAGGCTGGAGTGAAGTGGCTTGATCTCGGCTCACTGCAACCTCTGCCTCCCAAGTTCAAGTGATTCTCCTGGGACTACAGGTGCACACAACCGCACCCGGTTAATTTTTGTATTTTTAGTAGAGACGGGGTTTCACCATGTTGGCCAGAATGGTCTTGATCTCTTGACCTCGTGATCCACCTGCCTCAGCCTCCCAAAATACTGGGATTACAGAGAGCCACCGTGCCAGGCCTGTGTTAATTTTCTTTTTCTTGGTCACAGATTTAGTCTACAACTTAACTGCATGGTATGGTGACTGTATCAATAACATATCTTCATATGTAAATGTCTTACAAAACATCTTATATGTAGGTAATTGTATAAGAGTAAGATGAGGGTAAATCTGACATTATGATAGTACTGATGTCATAATAAGGAAAAAATCTGATGATATTTAAATCTTCCCATCAGAATTTTTTAATCTTATATTTTCATTTTGAAAATATTCTAAAAGTCAGATATAAGGTGTTCTAGAACATATGGAATACTTCAGTGAGATTTAAAAGTGTTCATTTACATTTGCATTTATGATTATGTTGTCAGCCAGTGATCCCTAAGTGACAGTACTTGATTTTTAATGTATCAGTAATAAAGTCTGATATATCCTAATGTCAAAATGGCAGTTGACCCATGACTGTTATTGTGGTCATGTTAAATTCTTTTAATAGTTTAAAGACAAAACTTTTCTTCTGCAATGATAATTTATGCTGCAATATCATTGAGTCTTCTCTTGGCATAAATGCATTATTCATTTTTTTTAAAGAATTGTAATTCCTGAATGTAGTGTTGATGGCTTAAGTGCAGATTATTTTGAATTCAGCTGCCTGTGCTATTGGATGCCTTGGGATGATTCAGTTCTGCCCCCCATTTTTCTCTATTTGAACTACTAAGAAGACTCTATTCCCTGTGACTTCATTGAACTCCACTGGGCTTATATGAAGATGCAAATGCAGACACAAACCTTGAAATATGTGGCAATATTTGATTATATGTTGGTGTTCCAGATGATCCCCAAATATGCTTTTTATTGCTCTTCCTTTTAAAAATGAAACAGAAGCTCAGAAATGTGAACTAATGTTTTGAGGTGGCATAACTACTAAACAGCAGAATCATAATTTGAATTTAGGTATTTTGACTGCAGTTATAGTGCTTTTCCCATGATATCAGTGTTTCCCAAGGTGATATGCATACTACTGGTGATATATCTGATAATCTTAAGTGATAAGTGGGCAAACATTTTTAACAGTTTTCTAGTTAAATGTGTGTTGGAAAATATAATTAATTGTACATCAAAACTGCTTTCTCAGATTTTTGCATAGGACAGGGCTAACATAGACAGTGCCATAAAAATCCATCTTAGGACACATAAAATACAAGATACACTCAGGCAAGTGTACGGATGTTTTCAAATTCCAGTAACTGAACCTTCCATTATATAAATTATTGATGTTAGAGATGATATACATCAGTTACATGGCTTCTCATATAATGAAAGTTTGCATCCTTTTCAGTAAAATATTAATCTTTCTTCCATAAGCTCTCAGTTACTTGCAAGATCGGTAAGACTGTTTCTCATATATAATCTATTGCAGCAATAAGAAAAATTACTCACTGATGTAAATACAGGACATCTTTCCCACCAGAGAATCATATGAATATTTAACAAATCTGCTAAAATTGTCAATCCACATTAAGAGCAGCTCAATACATATTTGACTTTTTCCCCTCAAGATAGGTGGTGACCACAGACGACATTTGTTTTATAGTGGAGTTTAGTGGCCTTTGCAAAAGGTCTTCTCTTGTCTATCCAAGTTGCAAGAACTTCATGGCTTCCAGAAGGAACTCATCACTCTGTAAAATTGTATGCATGATTAAAATTGACTTTGCAAACTAGCTTATCTCATAGATATATTTGCTCATCTGAAAACTTAAGTTTTTCCTTTCAAAGCAAGCTTATGAAAATATATCATGTGCGAAACCAAATGCACACAATTCTCATGAAAATGAAATATGGAATACATGTCATGATTGTGTGGCCTTAGATTCTTTTTGTTATCTAAATTATCTGGCTTTTGTTTGGATTTCTGAGGTTACCAGTAACATCATTTCCTCCTGTATATTCTGAGTGTATGTTTACTTTGTGTCCTATGACTTGTTATACCCACTTATTAGTTCATTTTTTATAGATTCTTCAGGACTTTCTATGTAGATGATCATATTGTCTGAGGATTAAGACAGTTTTATTTCTTTCTTTCCAATCTTGTCTCATTGCATTGCTAAGACATCCAGCATGGTGTTGCATAGAAGTGAGAGAGAACTTGTTCCCCATCTTAGGGGGGAATGTATTTAAACTCATCATGAGACTAATATGAGCTGAAGTTTTTCATAGATTTCCTTTTTCAGATCATCTATTTTAATTCTCCCATTAAGCTTAGTGTTTGGGTAGAATTGTCTCCATTTACAGATTGAATACCGAGGCTCAAAGATGTTATATAAATTGCCCAGACTCATAGAGCTAGCAAGAAGCAATCAAGACCCTGATTCCAGTGCTGTTTCAACTGTATCAGTGATGCCATTTGTCAGGTGTCTGGTGCTTTATTCAATTTAAATCATTCACTTAGGAAACAATTATTGAGCTCATACCATGTGCTATACTTTAAAGGTGCAAAGCACTGAATGAAAGCTATTTATTTGTATTAATAAGATTTTAAAACTTAGATGATACCCACGTAATCTTTTAAGAAAGATTTGCAAGAGATTTTTGCATAGATTACTTAGAAAGACAAGAGGAAATCACCTTACTGATGAAAGCAATATATCATCAGGATGGCATATCCCATTAAGCATTAAAGGGATGCTGAGTTTTAGTTCTTAAAGCATAAATTTGTGTCTCCAGAGATAATCTGTGACAACTGTGTATTTGATAGCTCTATTTATCTGTATTGAAGAACACACAAATTCCACTTTAAATACAGCTCATTCTCATAGTACAGCCCATTGGTTTGGTGATTATCATTACCTTCTTTAGCATTATATCAGAGAATGTCTTTTCCTTCTGATTCTATTGGGAGCTAATTTATTCATATTTTAAGTGTTTTAGATAAGGAGATTTTAATTTTAGGTTTAGTTTCTTTTTATCTTTGTCCATATGTATGTTCTAATTCATTCATTCTAAATTGAGAGATAATTTGCAATGTGAAAATCAGCTCATCTTTCTTTTTCAGGTTATGAATAAATATCCAGAGGGAGATAAAGATTGGAGAAGGGAATCATAGAATGTTAGGACTGAAAGAGACCATGATGGTCACCATATTATTTTACAGTTGAGGAAATTGAGGCCGAGGAAACTTAAGCCACATGTCTAATATTATGCAGCTGCTGGCCAAGTGGCAAAGCTGAAACTTAAACTCAGTTCTTATGCCTCCCAGGACTATAGTCCCTTCCTTCCTCCCTCCTTCCCTCCTTCCCTCCCTCCCTCCCTCCCTCCCT